>NC_092141.1:14991902-15301277 GCF_043159975.1 Macaca nemestrina
GCTTTTGGATAAAGCACGGAAAGCTTCATTGAGGTTGTAGGCGCAAAGGTAAATGTTAACAACCTTGACATGGTGAGAGTGAAAGTAGAGTTGACAGAAAGTGGGTAATGGGAGTGTGGGTAAGGAAGGTGGGGGAACTCTCCTCACTTAACTGAATGGGGGTTCATGTACACTGTCTAAAGTTGATTTCTTGAGAACTAGTGAAATGTTTGAATATATTATTTTAAAATTGAATGTAGCCAATATGAGAACCAAATATTAAAATGCACACGTCAAATATTGAAGAATGAGGGTGGTATTACAAGTGACTAAATATTCATCTCGCATGAGGGAGTCTGTGGATATTGTCAAAATACTTTAATTGAGAAACAGAGATACAAGCATTCAATTTGAAGTTTTGAAGACATTAATAACCGAAGGAGTAAATGAAATTCGTCTTTGCAGAGTAGGACATAGGAGGAATGAGGTCCTTGGCTTCTGCCAACGAGATTCTGTGCTGCGTAACAGTTATTATCTTAGTTTGGGTCCCCCTAGAAGTAAACCTTGAACCAGGATTTGGAGGCACGTTGTCTATTGAGTGGTGCAGGGCACAGCCGCCAGGGAGGAGAGGAAATGATATAATGCAGGATGAGAACCAGAAAGACTCGGTTATTAAACCAGCACACCACAGCAGGCAAGGAGAGTTCATTCCAAGGAGAAACCAGAAAACATCTTTTTTTTTTTTTTTTTTTTTTTGAGATGGAGTCTCGCTCTGTCACCCAGTTTGGAGTGCAGTGGCCGGATCTCAGCTCACTGCAAGCTCCGCCCCCCGGGTTCACGCCATTCTCCTGCCTCAGCCTCCCGAGTAGCTGGGACTACAGGCGCCCGCCACCTCACCCGGCTAGTTTTTTTGTATTTTTAGTAGAGACGGGGTTTCACCGTGTTAGCCAGGATGGTCTCGATCTCCTGACCTCGTGATCCGCCCGACTCGGCGTCCCAAAGAGCTGGGATTACAGGCTTGAGCCACCGCGCCCGGCCCAGAAAACATCTTATACACATCCGCACTGAGAAGCAAGGGAGCTGGGGGCTGTTTCTATACTGATCCCTCTCAGCTGTTAGCTGAGGGCGACTCCCAGAGTGCTGTTAATTTCCAAGCAACTGTGGCCCGCCGTTCTAGGACAGCCTGCTGTGGTTCTAGAAAGAATGCGCTCAGGCGCAGAGATGGGGATGTGCCAGTCAGCAGTGTTGGGGATCACATGGAAATGGTGCGGATGCATGGATATTGGGTGGGGCACGGACAGCATCTGCTACAACTACCCTGTGTGCATATTAATCTTATGGGGACACAGGGAAAACCTCCCCATCGCCCTCTGAAGGTTTGCTGAAAATTACTGATAAAAGACAGATTAATTGGAGAAAAAACACATGAATTTATTTGATCACAGTTTTATGTGACAGGGGGAACTGTCCATTTTTATTTTTAGGTTCAACAAAATATGAACAGACATATAGAAATCAGCTGGGCACAGAGGCTCAGGCCTGTAATCCCAGCACTTTGGGAGGCCAAGGCAGGAGGATCACCTGAGGTCAGGAGTTGAGATCAGCCTGACCAATGTGACGAAACCCTATGGCTACTAAAAATATAAAAATTAGCCGGGCATGGTGGTGTGTACCTGTAGTTCAGCTACTTGGGAGGCTGAGGCAAGATAATTGCTTGAACCCGGGAGGTGGAGGTAGCAGTGAGCTGAGATTGCAGCATTGCACTCCAGCCTGGGTGACAGAGTGAGACTCCATCTGAAAAGAAAAGAAAAGAAAAGAAAAGAAAGGAAAGGAAAGGAAAGGAAGGGAAAGGGAAAGGGAAAGGGAAAGGGAAAGGGAAAAGGAAAGAAAAGAAATAGGATTGGACCAAAAGGTATGATCTAATGCTAATGGATTGAATGGGGAAACCCCACAAGGTCTGCCTGTCTAGATTCTTCTTGGCCTTTCTGAGTATGCCTGCCTTCTGGATGTGAGACATTCCTCTCTGGAATGGGGGTCTTCTGGCCTGCAGTCAAACATGATGGGACAGATAATTTCTTTATGACTAGTTTTTACATAGAAAAGCAGATGGAAAGTTAGAATAATAATTTTAGGTTTTATGGCTGCATTTTGGGGAAAAGCTTTCTGGTCTGTGACCTGCCTTGGAGAAGAGGGATTCTAGTTTCTACTGCTAACCTCCGGGAAGAATGAAGAGCCAGAGACAGGTGGGTAGGAGAAAGTCAGAGAAAAACTTCGGCTTCTGAGGCCTCATTTCAGGTGTCATTTTCTGAGCCCAGACACTTTGATACAAAAACAAGAAAAAATGAAGTAACAAAATGTGTTGTAAAATTTCTTGTGTATCCATGCAAAGAAATGAACATTTATTGCACATTGTCTATGGACCAGAAATCATACTAAACAGAGTCATTTGTATTGTCTCAATTCTTATGACAACTACATTGTTGCGTATATTGCTATCTATTTCAGATAAGTAAAGGTGGCTCATAGAATCTTTGTATTACAAGGAACTTCAGTTTCTAAGTCAATGCGTCACATGTAAAAATAAACAAATATTGAATTGGAATGATGCCAAAATTGACTGCAAAGTTTCCAATGCAGAAAATCCTAAGAATGATGAAATAGGACAGTGAGAATCACAGGAGAATAAAAAGATGACCGTTTTACTTGGGAAGATGCTGAGTGGGAGGACAGAAGGACTCATCACATGTCCTGCCAGCAGCTGCGAATCGGGAGCTGTGATGGGTGAAGAGTCTTGTCTATAGCACAGTTCACAGGCTGTTCCCTCTGCCTGGAGTGCTTTACACTCACATCTTTATTTTCCTGCGTTGCTCATTCCTCATAGCATTCAGACCTGTTTAAAACCCTCCTCCTTGGAAAGATCTTCCATAACCATGCCAACTAGAAGAACACATCCCAGCCCCACATTTCCACACTGTCACAGGCCCCATTAATACCTGGCATCGACCTCTTGTGACCAATTTAAGAGGAGCGCTGATCTTCTGTGCATGAAAAAGCCAGCCTGAGGAAACCAGGGAACAAATGCAATATCTTCTTTCTTGCTCCAATCTTCCCTCTCTCCAGTTTCCCACTGGCTGTGTCCATTCAGAAGGCAATGCATACGGGACTTCATTGATGCAGCCCATACAGGTCAGTCTTTTGGGTAGAAATTAGAGTGGAGAAGGCTAGAGAATAGATGTGAAGGGGTGTGATGGATTGCTTGTAAGAATGGTCCTAATTCTCCACCTCTCTATATATTCATAATGTTGGCAATTTGATTTTATAGCTCTACCCATCACAAAGTTGAATCTGTTTTATTATTCCTTGAGTCTGAGCTAATCTTGGAGTTGCTTTGACCAACAGAAAATGATGGAAGTGATATTGTGCCATTTCCAAGCCCAAGCCTTAATGACACCATCCACATTCCCACATGCTGTCTTGGAACACTGCCTAGGACTTTGAGAAATAGCCTTGATAATCGACTACCAGATGAGAGACCATGATGAGCAAGGATAAGCTCTCTAATTTGAGACCATCACAGACTAGCCAGTCCTTATCCAACACAAGAACTGACTGTAGTGCATGAGTGAGGCCAGCCACGACTGGAAGAACTGCCCTGCTGAGCCCAGCTCAAATTGCTGACCCTTAGAATTATGTGCTAAATAAATATTTATTGCTTTAAATCACTGTTTTGGGGATGAGTTGCTATTCTGCATTATGATACTAGATGACTAATATGGAGCACTGGCACAGTCCTCAAATAATGTTTGTTAAGATGCATGAATGGCTTTTCCTTATTTCCTATCTTGACATAATTTGGCAAAATTTTCTTTCACCAAACCAATATACACGTATTATGCTTTACAATATACATAACTGTTTTGTGGATATTTGGAACCTATATCACATTTCAATTGTTGCAGTGGGTTTCCCCCACTTAGAAGAAGACATTGCTTTGGGGTGTTAGGGCAACTTAAGTTCATTTTTATTCTCCCTCTATACTTATGATTAAGGTGATTCCTGAAGTTCTGAAAATAAACATATTTTCTGAAGATGATAAATAAGAAGAGCTAAAGGTCACAAAATGAAACTTGAGGCATGTCCCTGCTAGCTATGTAGAGAGAGCAGAGGAAGGGGTAACCGAGAGAGAGACTGAAGGCAGTCTTTGACTTACCCGGTGACTGGGCCAAGGTAAAACTGCTTGTAGATGTCATTTGTCTCTATAGTTTCTAGGGTCCCAAAGCATCTAGAGTCATGAATATATTTGGACTGAGAGACGAAAGCAGGACAATTTGAGGGAAAGCAGGAAACCCATTGCCTCTCTTATCCACACCAAGTCTCTGTATGACAAAGAGCTCCAAGCTCACATTTTTCTCTTGGCCTAGACTTTGGGTCTTCACATCCTCATAGGTCAATTTCTTCCAGGTCTGGAGAGAGGGGCTGTGTCAGAAACAAGACAAAAGTTCTGGGTGAAAAATGAAGACATTTAGTCAATCACTACATTGCTAGGTATATTAGTCTGTTATTACATTGCTATAAAGAACTACCTGAGACTGGGTAATTTATAAAGAAAAGAAGTTTAATCGGCTCATGTTTCCTCAGGCTGTACAGGAAGTGTGGCTGCAGGGAACCTCAGGAAACTTACAATCATGGTGGAAAGTGAAGGGGAAGCAAGCACATCCTACATGGCTGGAGCAGAAGGGAGAGAACTGGGAGGTGCTACACACTTTTAAACAATGAGATCTCTTGAGAACTCACTCACTTTCATGAGAACAGCAAGGGGAAAGTCTGCCCCTATGTTCCGATCACCTCCTACCTGGTCCCTCCTCCAACATTGGCTATTTCAATTTGACATGAGATTTGTCCAGGGAAACAAGTCCAAACCATATCACTAGGCCTCCATGCCAAACTGCTCCATGCTGAGGAGCATCTAAGTAGTCAATCATTGTACACTTTTCATTTAGAAATGTTGGCAGACACAGCCCTGACCAAAGACATGGAGAGGCTACAGATCTGTTCACCATTACAGCTTTGGGGAGCCCAACCCCATGAGGTCTATAACCATGAAGTCCATTCTAGAAGAGTAGATTTGAAAAGGAATTCATATGCAATCTAGGGTAACTAGGGTAATCTACTATTTTGTAGATAAAGAAGCTGAGGTCCAGAGAAGGGATATTACTTGGCTAAGTCCACACAGCTACTTGATGACTTACCCTGGTTTAGACACTAGCCCTCTGGACTTCTATACTTTGTTCCATTTCTCCATTTTCTCCTTTACTTAGAGGCAAGAGAAAACTTTTCAACTTATGCCTCAACCAAAAATAAATGAGTAAAATCCCCTCAAATAGGCAAGTTCCCTTGTGCAACACTTTATGGCTTATTCTGTGCTTTACCAAATGCTTTTTGGGGCATCACAATACTTGTAGCAGACAGCAGCTAACTGTATGCTTACTTATGGAAGAAATCACGTGTTGGTCTTGCAATCAGAAAATGACAAAGCTGGCATTGGAAACCAGATCTTTTCCTTGCATTTCTTTTTTTCTTTTCTTTTGCATCACTCAGTTTTTAGAGTTTGTGTCACCCAGGGTGCCTTGCTTGCTCTGTCACCCATGCTGGAGTGCAGTGGTGCCATCTTAGCTCACTGCAGGCTCTAACTCCTGAGCTCAAGAGATCCTCCTGCCTCAGCTTCCCAAGTAGCTGGGACTACAGGCACACACCACCATACCTGGCTAATTTTTTTATTTTTTGTAGAGACGGGGTCTCGCTATGTAAGCCCAGGCTGGTTTCAAGCAGTCTTCCTGCCTCAGCCTCCCAAAATGTTGGGATTACAGGCATAAGCCACTGTGCCTGGCCTGCATTTATTTTTGCAAATATTTATTGGGTGCCCACTTCACACACCCCAGACACTATGCTGGGAGCACATTTGTATCCATGTGTATTAATGCCAGTTATAGGTACGTTGCCTGTGTATCCGTCAGCTTTGGCTAAATCATGCTGCAATAACAAAGTTTCAGATACCTGTGGCTTAAAATATGAAGATTTTATTTTGACTCATGCTACACGCCCTGGCTCTGCTACCTGTCCTTATCATCTCATTCTAGGATCCAGCTAATGAAGTAACCGAGAACACTATGTCCTAGACATGGTGTTTACTCTATAGCCGTTATAACTCTTCTTAGAGGCCTCAGTTCTGGAGGAAGGAGGAAGCAAGAATAAGGAAAGGGTGCTCCAGAGATAGAAAGGGAAGCCATTGTAAGAGCTCTGCAAAGATGATTTCATTAGTTACAATTGTAGGAACAGAAAAATGACTGGTTTGCATTTCAAACAAGGGAAAAAAGAACCATTGTTTTGTGTGTGAGTGTGAGCCGGCTGGGTATTGGATTCTGAATTCTTTGTTATATCCTCTGGCAAGAATTCAGCTGGCCTCTTACTTCGTCCTGTCAAACCCCGAAATGGACTACAGCCTTTGAACTAAAATGCTGCACACCCAACCCAAAACTCAGAAAGCGCTCACTGCTCAGCAGCCGATTTTAAACCACTCTTGCCCTTGGCGACTTTAAATCATCTCCCCACCAACACCCTGGAACACATTAGACAACTTTATTGCCACATTCCTTGCCAATTTAATTTTTGTAAATCATATTCTAGCACTTTAGATTTCCTCATGTAACAGAGAGGTTTTCAAGTGAGCCTTGGAATCCAAGAGTGGACTCCCGGGCCTGTGGGGATCACGGCATTCCATCCTTAAAAGGGAGCAGGAGTAATTGTTAGCTGATGTCCCTGGCATGTTTTGGTGTCTTCGGATACTGCTCTAATTATGACTGTTATGATAACATGACATGGGTGACTCTGTGGAATCTGAAATATTGCATGTCCAACGTCAGCCCAAATGAGAACCAGGAAGCCGGCAGAGAAGGACCCAGTCAGAATGGATTTGCTGACTCTGTTACTGCGTTAAAATCACCTGAGTGGATTTATCCAAATTCAGAGTAAATGTTCCATAAAAACCTCCTAAAACTTTTATTTCAAAATGGCTTTTTAAATTAAATTTTAGAAGTAACAATAAATATGATAAACACAGAGTATGGAAAATGGTAAATACAGATAAATCAAAAGAAAAAAGAAAAAAAGAAATGAATCTCATTACCCAGTAATAATCACTGTGGCCTTTTCGCATAAGTGCCTTAAGTCAGTTACTTTATCTCTCTGTGTGTGTGTGTGTGTGTGTGTGTGTGTGTGCATTTATATATTTCTTTTTAAAACACAGGCTGGGCGCGGTGGCTCAAGCCTGTAATCCCAACACTTTGGGAGGCCGAGACGGGCGGATCACGAGGTCAGGAGATGAGACCATTCTGGCTAACACAGTGAAACCCCGTCTCTACTAAAAAATACAAAAAACTAGCCAGACGAGGTGGTGGGTGCCTGTAGTCCCAGCTACTCGGGAGGCAGAGGCAGGAGAATGGGGTAAACCCGGGAGGCGGAGCTTGCAGTGAACGGAGATCACGCCACTGCACTCCAGCCTGGGCGACAGAGCAAGACTCCATCTCAAAAAATAAATAAATAAAATAAAATTAAAGAAAGAAAGAAAGAAATAAAACCCAATTAGAATTTTATTCATGCCAACAAGAATCCTTATTCAAAACAACTTTTTATGACTGCCGTATAGCTGTATTGATCAATTCTGTATTGTAATGCATTTAGGTTCAATCCAGTTTTTCCCTATTCTAAGCCACAATGCGATGAACATTTTCGATAAATATTTCCCAATCACTCATCGGAACAGGAAAAGAAATGTTTGAGCACTCCTAGCCCACACTGTAGTGTCTTCTATTTTATTCAGTTTATTAATTTGATCTTTGAAAAAGAATTTTTAAAATTTACTTTCATTTGATGAAGCTGAATCTTTTCACGCTTTTTGTTTGTTTGTTGGTTTTCTTTTTTTGTAAATTTTCTGTTTGTGTCCTTGCCCATTTTATTACAGGGGCAACTCATATTTTCATAGTGATTTTTAAGAACTCTGCAAAAGTTGATGACCAGCACCTTGACTGAGTAGAGAATTCTTGGGGGCACATCATATGTCCTTCAAAACTGTTGACCTTGCCTCCCAGGCCTTTGGTGCATAAAGTTGTAAATATTGGAAATAGCCTACTTTTTGTCTTTTTGGTGACATGTTTATCTTACTTCAGTGATTTTCAGCCAGGGGTGATGTTGCCCTGCAGGGGACATTTTTGGCTGTCACAACTTGGGGATGCTACTGGTATCTAGTGGGTAGAGTTCAGGGATGCTGCTAAGCATCCTACAGTGCACAGAACAGGCCCTTCCCACAACAAGGAATTCTCTGCTCCAATGCACAGAACAGGCCCCTCCCACAGCAGGGAATTCTCTGCTCCAAGGCACAGAACAGGCTCCTCCCACAGCAGGGAATTCCCTGCTCCAATGGCAGAACAGGCCCCTCCCACAGCGGGGAATTCCCTGCTCCAAAATGTCAACAGTGCTGAGGTTGAGAAACCCTAATCTAAATGATTGGACAATTAATTCTTAAATAAATTCACCAAGATATGTCTTGATTTTAGTCATTTTTCAATAATTTGCCTGTTGCATGTTAGGTCCTATCAACAATTTTTTGGAAAAATTCCTGCTATCTAGCTGCCTTTATGTGTTTTTAAAATTTTCCTCTGCCTTCTGGCTAACATCCGCTACATAATTCCATTTGTTATGCCATCTTAATTTATGTTCTCTACTATTTCTTTCCATTTCATAGGGGCTTTGTCTCCTACCATTGTTTTCTTAGCACTATCAGTTTTCTCTTCACCTTTGTAGAGTGCTTGCCCATTATTTTTAATTATATTGACAAGTAAAGCATTTACTCTTCTAACCTTTCTTATAGTTGCAGAAATATGTCTTTTCTAGAAGTATACTCTTAGTCTTTTTTTTGCTGCTTGTGTTTATTTTCTTTTTTTGTTGTGTTAGAAAATTTTGTACAAACCCTATGTTGTGTTTCCTTTTTTCTTTTTTTGTTTTGGTTTACTTATTTTAGAATGGATACTTATCTATCCAGTCTTCCTATTTATCATAAAAAGTGTGGCTAGTTTTACTTTGGGTTTCCTTCTTATTTACCTGGGCTCTCTTTGAATGTCCTCCATGGAGGACACAAAATGAAGGCTGGTTCAAGTTTATATAATTAGTCAGAATTTCAGGAGCCTGGAGATGGGAATGGGGGTCACAGAAGCTAAGTAACTTAGTCATTGAACACTTTTTCTTCTACATTTTATGTAACCATGTTACCATGTTATAAGGTACCATCTCAACAGCTTGGAGAAGTAGCCTTTACCTTTAAGAGAATGTCCCAGTGGCACCAGATTCATCATCAGCTTTCAAATGACACAGGCTTATTGCTTGAAGAATAATAGAAACCTTATTAGCAATGTGTTATTTGGAAAATGCAGTCATATATTTGTCTGTTGCTTTTGAGGCTTCTGGGCTACAGAAAAGCTACAAGTAAATTGGAAACTCTGTTGATCCAAATGCCTACTCTTCCTAAGCCATATTTAAGGCTTTCCAACTAAAATTAATTAACCTGTTAATCCAACTATATTGTTTTTAAAAAGATCCCAATGCACAGCCTCAATGGAAAACAATATGGTAGTTTCTCAAAAATTAAAAATAGAATTATCATACCATCCAGCAATTTTACTCCTGGGTATATACTCCCAAAAATTAAAAGCAAAAATTTCAACAGATATTTGCACGCTCATGCTCACAAAAGCATTATTCACAATGCAAAAAAGGTGGAAGCAACCCAAATGTCCATCAATGGATAAACAGCTAAACAAAATGTGGTTCATCATACAATGGAATGTTACTCAGCCTTAAAAAGGAAGGAAATGATGGTACATGCTGAACACGGATAAACCTTCAGGACATCATGCTAAGTGAAATAAACCAGTTACAAAAGTATAGCTACTATGTGATCCCACTTACGGAAGTACCTAGAATAGTCAAATTCATAGAGACTGAAAGTAGAATGGTGGTTGCCAAGGGGACATCAGGACAATGTTGTTAATAGTTGTTAATAGGTATAGAGTTTCAACTTGGAAAGATAAAAAAGTTCCAGAGAAAGATGGTGGTGATGGTTGCACAATATAAGTATACTTAATGCCACTAAACTGTACACTTAAAGTGGTCAAAATGCTAAATTTTCTGTTATGTATATATTATCAAAATTTTAAAAATTTGAAATTTCTAAGCAAAGAAAAAAGAAAGAAAGAGCCTGAATGGAAGGATGTATAAGGTTATAAGAGATTGTGTCTCATCTAATAACCTAGACAAGCCAGATAAACTACTAGTCATAGAGGGTTTCTTCCTTGAGCCAATAAAATAGTTGAGAAAATTAGGTGAACTAAACTTCAGAAAATCTCTTCATAGAAAAAGAAGCCTATGGCTGCTCTTATGCCTGTCAGACCATAGATGGAAGGAATGCACCATGGAAGAGGGTAGGGAGAATCTGACTGAAGAGTGTAAATACTTTCGGCAGAAATATATAGGCCAGAATAATGAATTAGAGCTCTGAGGACCCCTACACACAGAGCATATCTCTGCCCAGAGGTGAAATTTGTTTCATGTGCTGGACTATGAAGCACATCTCATATGGAGTATATTATCTGATCACTATGGTATTAAATTAGAAATCAGGGCAAGGCACGGTGGCTCACGTCTGTAATCCCAAAAAGTTAGGAGACTGAGGCAGTTGGATCACTTGAGCCCAGGAGTTTGAGACAAGCCTGGGCAACATGGTGAAACCCACCTCTACAAAAATTTCAAAAACATTAGCCTGGCATGGTGGCATGCACCTGTAGTCCCAGCTACTCAGGCAGCTGAGGTGGGAGGAATGCTTGAGCCTGGGAGGTGGAAGTAGATGCGAGCTCAGAACATGTCACTGGACTGAAGCCTCAGTGACAAAGTGAGGCCCTGTCTCAAAAAATAAAATAAAATAAATTACAAATCAATAACAAAAATACCCCCAAGTCCAAAATATTTGCAAATTAAGCAACACACTTTTAAATAGCCGAAGAGTCTAAGAAAACATTGCATGAACTATTTGAAAATATTTTACACTGAGTGATAATCAAAACACATCGTTTGTGAAATGCAGCTAAGTTAGTAGTTGGAAGGAAATTTGATAGTTTTAAATACTTGTATTAGAAAAGAAGGTATGAAATACTCTTAAGTTTCCATTTCAATAATCTATACAAAGAGAAAATTAAACCTAAAGTAAAAGGAAGGAAATGATTTTTAAAATAATAATGAACAATAAAGCAGAAAATAAGCAGCATAGAAAATAAAGTTAGAAGTTAGTTTTTTGAAAAAAAATGAAAAGAGTAAATCTTCAGATACATTAATAAATAATAAAAAAGTACAAATTACCAAGATCAAGAAGGAATGAGGAGATACTACTACAGACCCTACATACACTAAAAAGAAAATTATGATACACTATGTCAATAAATTGAACAGCTTTGACAAAATTGGCAAATTCTCTGGTAAAACATACGGAACTGACATGCAAAGAAGCAGAAAACTTAAATAACTTCATATCTATTAAAAAACTGAATTTGTGACAATAGGAAAAAAAATCTTTCTACCAAAGAAACTGCAGGTTTAGATATATTCACTGGTGAATCTTATCAAATTCTTAAGGAAAGGATAACACCAACAATATGCAAACTGTTTTGGAAAATGGAGGAGGAAAGTAACTTCAAAATTCACTTTACTAGGGCAGCATTAGCCCGATATAAAAACCTGGCAAAGATGTTGCCAGAAAAGGCAATTAGAGATTAAATCCTTCATACATATAGATTAAACATACCGTAACAAAATATTAGCCAATATAATTTAGCAACATATCAAAACAGTAACACGTCATATACAATTAGGGATTAATTTCAGGAATGCATAGTGGTTTCAAAGTTTAAAAACTGATCTGTATAATTTACCACATTAACAGAATAAAGAAGTAAAACATCATCTCTTTAGACACAGAAATTGCATTTGACAGGATGCAACACTCATTAACAATTAAAAAATAATAATTTGAGAAAAGTGGGAATAAAATAAAATTTACTCAATTTGATAAATAACATCAATGAAAAACCTATAGTTAACATAATACTTAATTGTGAAATATTAAGCCCTTTTTTCCTCAGACAGAAAAAAGGTAATAATGTTCATTATCATTACTGTTCACCAGTATAATGGACATTCTAGCCATTGCAAAAAGGCAGGGGGAATTAAAAAGAAAGTTCAGAAAGGTTAGAAAGGAAAACATCGAGTGTCTTTCTTACCAGAATAACATTATTATATATGTTGAAAACTCTGTGGAACCTACAAATAAATCTACTATAACTAATAAGTAAATTTAGTAAGGCCAAAGTCTATAATGCCAATGTATGGAAAATAAATTGTGTATCTTTATTTTAACAACAAAATTAAACAATCTTAAAATGCCACTTACGTATCATTAAAACCAGCAAATACAAGGGAATAAATCTTACAATAGAGGTCTAAGACAACTATAGGTAAAATTACAAAGCATTACTGAGAAGAAAAGTAAAGATACACTAAATCAATGTAACAAATATTATCTTCACAGACTGGAAGATAATAGAGTTAAGATATTTTTTCTCCCCAAATTGGGGGAATCTCTACCAAAATCCCATGACTCTAAGCTTTACATGGAAATTCAAGGGATCTAGAATGTCCTAAAAAACTGGAGGATGTACACTACCTGATTTCAAGACTTGAAATTGTCTACATAAAGTTGTCTATCTTTATGCTCATACCGTACTGTCTTGCCTTTGAAGGTAAGTAGTCAAGACAGTACGGTAAGAGCATAAAGACAGACAACTAAAGCAACAGAACAGATTGAGCCCAGAAACAGAATCACACATATGGTCAATTGCTTTTTGAGTAAGGGGCTAGGTCAATCCAATGGCAAATGGAACGCTTTTTAAAAATAAATTATGCTGGAGCAACTAGATAAAGGTATGAGGACAAAAAGCTTAATCATTCCACACACAAAACTTAATTTGAAGTGGATCATGGTCACCTCAACACAAGCACAAAAGTCAGAAATATAAAACTTCTAGAAGAAAACAGGAGAATACCTTAGTGACCTTGAAGTAGAAAAAAAATATCTCTGGGACAGGATACAAAAGGTATACTATCCATAAAGGAATAGAATGGTACATTTAACTTTATCATAATTTAAGATTTCTGCTCATCTGCTTTTATCTTCCTTAACTTTAGTTCAACTTTTATTGTATTTGGAAAAATTTCCTGTGGCATACGGTTACCACCTTGCCCTGAAGCCCCATCCCTTCACTCCACCCCAACTTTGCTTTTCTTGATCCTTTTGGTCAAGATAAGGGGAAGTGTGCTAGTATTTTTACTTAAATTATCTTCTGGCTTTTGTGCCCCCTATATTCCTTCAACCATTTAGGGAAACGGCTTGGAGTGTTCAGCCTGAGTCCATTTTGTGCCCTCATTCTCAGTTCCTGAATCTGATGATAAATTTGTACCAGTTCATACCCCAACACAATCAGCTTCATTGGTAAAGGTTTTCTTTGGAGAACCCTATTAAATGCCAGTGGCTATTTCATTTGACACCTCTGACAGTCCTAAAATGTTTGTTTGGAAAAGCATGTGACAAGTATAGTAAATAGCAAAGAATTGAAAGAAAAGTAATAAAGATAATTAAGTGACTCTGAGTATTGATTTATGAAGGATGATTGAAGATGTTAATACAAACCACATTTCTTTCTGGAACACCCAGTAAAAGAGGGGGGTTGATGAGGCAATAACCGCTAACAGAATAAACAGCCAAAGGAGAAAGACATCTGTGGGTGGTATCAAGGGTATAACTTCAAGTTTTCAGGAGGAATTTCATAAAGAAATGCTTAGGCTGAGAAAGTTCCAGTTAGTGGGAGGCCTGGAGCATGGCAGGCTGCGCCTAAAGACATGGGTTCCTGTCACAGACCTGAGATTCTGGAATCAAATAAAGCCTAAGGATGCTTATAATAGAGCATTACACAGAGAACCAAGCGTGTGTGAGGGGTTCTCTCAGTCTTTCTTTCTTAATTAATTAATTTCTTTCTTAATTTCTTTCTTTCTTAATTCAGTGGCTACGAATACCAAAGAAAAGTGATAATGGGGGTTTTCTAATCCATACAAACAATGGCTGTGTTTTTGTGTTAAAAAAAAAAAAATCAGTAGGAGAATCACTTGAACCTGGGAGGCAGAGGTTGCAGTGAGCAGAGATCGCACCACTAGTACACTCCAGCCTGGGTGACAGTGCGAGACTCCATCTCAAAAACAAAACAAAACAAAACAACAACAACATATATATATACACATATATGTCATCTAGAAGAAGGGAAATCAATTAGTTTTCTAGTATAGAAAAGACTAAACTGGAAATTAATCATATATAACATCTATAACAGATTATTGTATGTACATAATATGATACTTTATATCAGTAAATACAGATAAAGGCCTAGTGTCTCTTGCATTAAGAAGGTAAGCCTTAAAAAAACATTTTAATGAAAAACGGAAGGCTGCTGTTACCTCTATGGGTAAACCAGAAAGTTATCCAGACAGGGATGACTAACCCTTCCTTTGCCCCATGGAAAGGGATTCAGATGAACTCTGCCAGTCATGGGACCCATGCGAGGACAGGTTGATGGGAAATCTTGAACTGAAATGGAACCTGTGCTTGAGTTGCGCTCCGGCTTTTGTTGCCTGAATTTCCTGTCTTCCCATTATTTGTCCACTAGGATTGTGAGGTTTGAGAGTGCGAGGTTCATGTTTTTCATTTTTGTATTTCCAGTGCAAGGCATGAATAAGCAAGGTCTCTAAAATACATCTGATACATGTGCCCTTCTTGACCGCCATGGCTGCCATCCTGGCCAACCACTGCCATCTCTTCTCTGGATGGCAATGTCAAACAGCGTGACCAATGACCACTCTTCTACACCTGCCTTCTATGATATGTTCTTCGCAGGGAAGCCAGAATGAACCAGCCTCTTTGGCCAATTTAATCTATGTATTACTTCCTTTGTATCTTGTATGTTCCTGCCTCTTTGCTTTTCCTCTCATTTGGAGTACCTTCCCCTGACCCTTCTTTTCTTCAAGCCCCCATGCAGATCCTTCTTTCATTTCTGTAGCTTTTATTAATTTACAGCATCTCATTAATTTAGTCATTCAATAAGTTATTTACCATTTATGAGCATCCACTGCATGCCACACATTGTGCTAATTTCTGGAGATATGAATACAAATAGGTAAATAATCTGGGAACATAACCTAATACTGGGATGTACCAATGGTCCACAAACTTGGCTAATTTATAGACCCACACGAATATTTTTTAAAAAGTTACAGATACTCAATGTGTCCGTCCTCAGGCTGTTTCACTCACATTTCCTCTGCTTTGTTCTGTATTGCAGAGAGGTTGTCAGCTGGGAAACAGGAAGAGGGAAATTTGGAGGAAGGAGGAAGGGATAAGCAGGTGTTTCTCCCATCCCCCTCTGACTTTGGTGTCACCTCCAGCAGTGACCATGACAGCAGTGAGGTTTCAGCTTCCTCTGAACAGGCCAGAGGGCTATGCCTCTATGGGTAAACAAGAATGTTATTCAGACAGGGATGACCAGCCCTTCCTTTGCCCCGTGGAAAGTCCTTGGACACCAGTCCTACTACTTCATTGCTCTGTCCCTTCAGCCTCAGGATGATAGTGGCTTCCTGTTCTTACTGCTGTTTGGGTGGCTTTACTGTTTTCTATTTTATTTAGCTCTTCCAACACTTATGCAACAACTTTCCTATCTTAGATTTCCTTTGTTTTAAATATTCAGAGTGGTTCCCATCTTCCTGGTTGGATACCAGCACAGTTGGATACTACTACAGTCATTGGTACCAGAATTGGCCCCAATAAAACAGATTTTCAGGATGCAGTGCTAGATTTGGGTTGCTCATGTCTTTGAATGTGGTCGTTTCCTTGAAGAATGGTGGGGAACTATGAGTGTCCTGTAGCATGTGGTAGAGTCACAGTTATTTAAATATGTCATCTGTGCTTGCCTGGGATGAAGTGTCTCACCCATCGTGGTGTTCCGCCCTTCCACTCTAATCCTCAAATGCTTCTGCCCAAGGAACACATTCCACTGAGAGAGAAGTGCAGAAAAGAGTTCTTCTTATGCTCACCATCACCCGGAAGCAGTTGGCCGCATCTGTTTAGAACCGCTTGCGGGATACTCTATGTGCCAATTACAAAGGTGTTGCCTCTCCGCTCCAAATTTATTCTTCATTCCCATTCCTTGCTTTCTTTTTTATTGATTTATTTTTGTTGATACATAATAGATGTGCATATTTGGGGGTACATGTGATAATTTGATACATTCATGTGATGTGTAAAGATCAAATCAGAGTAACTGGGAGATCCATCACTTTAAATATTCATCTTTTCTTTATGCTAGGAACATTCGAATTATTCTTTTTTAGCTATTTTGAAAGATATCTGCTTTTCTTTTTCCTCTGGTAGCTGGTTTGTCAGTGGAGTGTACTGGGGAGACACTGCAGGAGGAAGGGACTTCCTTGTCGGTTCTAGCGTCTTCTCTTAGCAGGCCCAAGCAGTGCACGCAGCTCTCAGTGCTCGGCTTGGACAGTGTGAGCGGCAGCCCTGGCACCAGGTTCCCTGCCATGCACAGCAGCAGCCCCGGGGCCGGCAACTTCCCTCCACCTCCCCCTTGAAAAGCTCCCCCTGCTATCTTAGAAGGAGGATATCTCCTTAGAAGGAGGATATTCTGCAGAGGAGGTTTCCAGCAAGTTCTGCCGGCGCGGCACTACAAACGCTTCTCTGCCATTCAGGGAGCCACGGTCTTTCCCTCCCCAATGTCATCTGAGGCTAAGCTCTAGGGGAGACGAGGGTCTTGTCGTTGGTTGCTCTATCTCATCCCTAGGGGTAGAGGATATTCTTTATAGGGATAGAGGATATTCCTTATATGTTCTATTCCTAATTAGAGTTCTCATCACCTCCTTCTAGACAATCCCTCATTCCTCCAACTCCCCATCACAGTTAATAATTCTTTATAACTAACTTGCCGTGGTCAAATGATTGAACAATTTGTCCCCTGGTGAGATCCTAATTGAGACTTTCTATTATGGTGCCAGCTATGAAACAACAACAGTCTCCAGTCTCCTGAGAGACTGGAGCACTGCCCTGCAAGATGTATCATACATTTATTATTTAAAAAAGACTTTATTTTTTAGAGTAGTTTTAGTTTCACTGGAAAATTTAAGACAAGATACAGATTTCACATATACCCCTTATTTTCCCATTACCAACATCCCCCACCAGAGGATGCATTTATTATAATGAATAATCCTACATTTACCCATTGTTATCACCCAAAGTCCTTAATTTACATGTGGTTCACTCTTGGTGTTGTACATTCTATGGGTTTAAACAAATGTGTGATAACATATACTCACCATAATAGTATCATCAAGTATTTTCACTGCTCTAAATGTCCTCTCTGCTCTGCCTCTTAATCCCTCGCTCCCCACACCCCCTGGCAACCACTGATCTTTTTACCGTCTCCACAGTTTTGTGGCATACAATTTGAAACAGCAATCAACATATGGTACCATTTTTCCATCAGCCAAAATAATGAGCCCGGGAACCAAAAGATTGAAGTCATGATTACACCTAGTAACCCACTCATAGGTACTGTACTTTTGATTTCTGTGGACTCTTCCAGTCTAAAGTTCTGATTTCATAATGGAGGACTGCTTCCATAGGTGACACAGAAAGGCCCCCTTCAGATTAGCAGCTGAGATGATCTGGGCCTCTTTGTGTCACTGAACTGACAGAAGAGGGTTTCTGGGTACATTGTATGCTTTTCCTTAATGGGGGTAGTAGCTTCCAACTGGTGCTAATTTTTGGATTGCTTCATGGTCTCGTGTATGCCTCCTCAGCACTCGTATCAGGATTTGGTAGATAAATCTTCTTTATTGAAACAGGTTGAATGGCTTTTGTTTGCTTGATTGAACCTTGTCAAATAAACAGGCCTCATTAAACTCGTATCTTCCCCTGCTTCTACCACTCTCTATCCCTCTTCCCGGCTATATTTCTCCATAGCTCCATAGCACTTACCAATGTATAACTTACTCATTTTCACCCTCAGTTAGTCATTTATCTATGTTTCACAAAGGCAGGACGCAGGTACATTTTATGCTTTTACTTCTGTACAGCTAATGCCTAGAACCATGCCTGGTATAAGCTCTCTGTAAACATTGTTAAATGAATAGATCAAAACGGGTATAGATTTTGAAGTGTATGATTGTACGTGGTGACTAATCCTCCAAATTAAGCCATCAATTCCATGCAATTCAAATCAAATATCAAATACAGTCTTTCACTGAAATTAAGAAGCTAAGATTCATATGAAAGAATAAACACAACCAGTAAAGCATTTAGAAAATGTAGGGGAGAGGACTTGCCTTTTCATTTATTGAGATTTATCATAAAACCACATTAATAAAGTATGGTAATAACCTAGAAATAGATAAAACAGTGGGTTAGAATAGAGATCTCCAAAACAGACAAACCCTCACATGAAATGTGATAAAAGATAGAGGTGGTACAACAAATTGCTGAGGAAACAATGAACTATTCAATAAGCAGCACACCCAAAAAAGGCTATTGCTAAACAAGAAAAGGAAATTAGTTCTCTACTCCATACCATCCAAAAAATTAAATTACTGTTGAACAGATGAGCAAAATATGAAAATCTGAACTAGACGACTTTTAGAAAGAAATGCAAGAGAATATCATCATGATTTCAGATAGGGCAGGATTTCTGAACCGTGAAAAATAATGCACACCGGCTAGGCACGTGGTGGCTCACGCCTGTAATCCCAGCACTTTGGGAGGCCGAGGCCGGCAGATCAGGAGGTCAGGAGATCGAGACCATCCTGGCCAACATGGTGAAACCCGCCTCTACTAAAAATACAAAAAAAGTAGGCAGATGTGGTGGTGGGCGCCTGTAGTCCCAGCTACTCGGGAGGCTGAGGCAGGAGAATGCCGTGAACCCGGGAGGCGGAGCTTGCAGTGAGCCGAGATCGCGCCACTGCACTCCAGCCTGGGGGACAGAGCAAGAAAAAAAATAAATAAAATAATACTAATAATAATAAATTAAAAAAATAATGCACACCATGAAAGGCAACATTTTTATTTTGATTCCATTTAAATTAAAATATTTTCATAAGATAATAGGCAAAAAATATAATGTGAACAAATTTATGTTGTTTATAGATTGGGCTAATTTACATTGTTTACAGATTGCCTATCTCACAGAACTATTACATGAGTTTCTACCTTTTAAGGGCATGTAACAACACCATGGATATGATAGCTGCTATTATTATTACCACTCCCACTTTCTATCACATTTGCCAGCTTCATTTAGGCTTCTAAGCATGCTTTAGAGGGAAAAATGTCATATAATGGAAATAGGGATATTACAAATTCAGGGGACCCAAAATAGTATTATAATATTAAAATTTGCATTATAGTAAACCCAGTGGTTCAACCCACGCAGCTGACAAAGATATAGTGTCCAGGAAATATATTTTTTAATTTTACAAATTAATAAAAATAGAAACAATCTAAAAAAATAGACATTTAACAGAAGAGGAAGCCTAATAATAAATAAACATATGAACAAGATATTAATGTTGCTTTCATGCAGGAGAATGGAAGTGAAAACAAACAAAAGTGATGTACCATTTCACACTCAAAAGAATGAGAAAAATTAAAAATTTGAAATTCTAAATTGACAAGAATATGGGAAAATGTAAACTTTAATATCTTGCTAATGGAAGTACTTCATAAATGTATAAAACTATTTGAAGAACAATTTGGCAACATCTATTAAGACTAAAGCTCCCTAATCCTTGAGACTCAGTAATTGTACTAAAAAACTGTAGAGCAGATTCATGTGGAGATAAAAGAATATTCATGGCAGTGCTGCCTGTTAAACCAAAAAAAAAAAAAAAATTTGAAAAGATCTAAATATGCATCAACGGAAGATTTGATAAATGTGCTATATCCACAGAACACTTTAAAGTGGTTGAAATGAATGAACCAGACCTTGATGTAGCAAGCAAATCAAATCCTGCATGGTGTGGAACAATGAAACCAATATGTGGGAGGATATATACAAGAGGGCGTTCTTACACCTATTTTAAATTTATACACAACAGTAGAATCTATTGTTTGTGGATATTTACATACATGAAGAGAAGAATGGGATGTCTGGTGAAGGAGGGACAGGAAATAGTACAGGAGAGAAATACAACGGTGACCTCAACTTTATAACATTTTACTTCTTAAAAGTAAGAACATGACACAAATGTGACAAAATTTTGACACTTGTTAAATTTGAGTATTTGGTATATATGTGCTTGTTATGTCACTCTTTTTGTAGAAATAAATATATTATTTTCCATTATTTCCTAACGATGTCAATCTAACACTCGTATCTTTATAAAATTTTCAATGCGTTCTAGCACCTCTTTTTTGTCTATGCCTCATTCCTTCTCTGTCCTCATTAGGATGCAATATTCATGTGGCTGCCAAGTGAGTCAGGAAAGTTGGGGAAAAAAATCAACAAATGTTAATGTGTCTCTGAAAAACTTGCAGAGATGCTGTGCTCGCTCGTACTTTCCACAAAAGACCGATTATTGTGAAGTGTTTTAATCATAATGTAAATGTATAGCCATGCTACTAAACAAAGGTTAAAGGAACACATGCATGTAAATATATATTAGCACCTTCTTTTACAGTACTTTAACTCTTGCTGGATTGTGCTTTATCTAACTACGGTGTTCTCTCTGTAAATGTAAAACCAGGACTGTTCTGTTTTGTTTTGTTTGTTTAATTTTAGGTCAGGCGTTTGTTTGATTTTGTGTAGGTTTGTTATATAGGTAAATTTCATGTCACAGGGTTTTGGTGTACATATTATTTCATCCTTCCACTTTTTACTGTCAAGTAAACCCTGTTGTCTGTTCTTCCCTTCTTTGTGTCCATGTGTTATTAATGTTTAGCTTCACTTATAAGTGAGAACATGAGGTATTTGGTTTTCTGTTCCCGCATTAGTTTGTGTAGAATTATGGGGAAGCTGTGGCAGGTGGATCACAAGGTCAGGCGTTCGAGACCAGCCTGACCAACATGATGAAACCCCGTCTCTACTAAAAATACAAAAATTATCTGGGTGTGGTGGTGCATGCCTGTAATCCCAGCTACTCAGGAGGCTGAGGCAGGAGAATCGCTTGAACCCAGGAGGCAGAGTTTGCAGTGAGCCGAGATCATGCCACTGCACTCCATCCTGGACAATAGAGTGAGACTCTGTCTCAAAAAAAAAAAAAAAAAAAAGAATTATGGCCTCCAGCTCCACCCATGTTGCTGCAAAGGACATGCACTTGTTCTGTTTTATGGCTGTGTAGTATTCCATGGTGTATATGTACCATATTTTTTTATCCAGTCTACCAGTGATGGGCATTTAAGTTGAATCCATGACGTTGCTATTGTGAATAGTGCTACTATGAACAGACGAATGCATGTGTCTTTATGATAGAATGATTTACATTCCTCTCAGTATATACCCAGTAATGGGATTGCTGGGTCAAATGGTACTTCTGTTTTAAATTCTTCGAGAAATCACCACACTGCTTTCCACAATGACAGAGCTAATTTATACTCCTACCAGCAGTATATAAGTGTTGTCTCTTCTCTGCAACCTCATCAGCATCTGTTATTTTTTGACTTTTTAATCACAGCCATTCTGTATCTCATTGTGGTTTTGCATTTCTATACTGATTACTCATGTTGAGCATTTTTTCATGTGCTTGTTGGCTGTGTGTATGTCTTCTTTTGTAAAGTGTCTGTTCATGTCCTTTGGCGCACTTTTTAATGGGGTAGTTTTTTGTTTGTAAATCTTTTTAAGTTCCTTATAGATGCTGGATATTAGACGCATAGTTGGCAAATATTTTTTTCTCATTCTGTATGTAGGTTGTCTCTTTACTCTGTGGAAAATTTCTTTTGCTGTGCAGAAGCTCTTTAGTTTAATTAAATCCCATTTGTCAATTTTTGTTTTTGTTGCAATTGCTTTTGACATCTTTGTCATTAAATCTTTGCCAGGGCCCATGTGCAGAATAGTATTTCCTATGTTATCTTCCAGCGTTTTTATAGTTTTAGGTTTTACATATCAGTCTTTAATCCATCTTGAGTTGATTTTTGTATATGGTGTAAGGAAGAGTTCCAGTTTCAGTCTTCTGTATATGACTAGCCAGTTATCCCAGCACCATTTATTGAACAGGGAGTCTTTTTCCTATTGCTTGTTTTTGTCAGTTTTGTCATGGATCAGGTGGTTGGAGGTATACCACCTTATTTCTGGACTCTATCCTATTCCACTGGTCCATGTGTTTGTTTTTGTACCAGTACCATGCTGTTTTAGTTACTGTAGCCTTGCAGCATAGTTTGAAGTCAGTTATCATGATGCCTCCAACTGTTAATATGTTCTTTTTGCTTAGGATTACTTTGGCTATTCAGGCTCTTTTTTGGTTCCATATTAATCTAAACCCTGGTTAGCTTTCTTCCTAAGTATTTGTTCTTTTCTTTTCTTTTTTTTTTTTTTTTTTTTGGTTTGTTTTGGTTGAGGCAGAGTCTCACTCTGTGGCCCAGACTTAAGTTCAGTGGCACAATCTTGGCTCACTGCAACCTCCACCTCCTGGGTTCAAGAAATTTTGTGTTTCAGCCTCCTGAGTAGCTGGGATAACAGGCACACACCACCAGGCCTGGCTAGTTTTTGCATTTTTAGTAGAGACAGGGTTTCACCATGTTGGCCAGGGTGGTCTTGGACTCCTGACCTCAAGTGATCCGCCTGCCTTAGCCTCCCAAAGTGCTGGGATTACAGGTGTGAGTCACCATGCTCAGCCAGTATTTATTCTTTTCATAGCTATTGTGAATGGTGTTCATTCTTGATTTCGCTGTCAGCTTGAATGTTTTTGGTGTACAGGACTCCTACTCACCTTGGTACATTGATTTTGTATCCTGAAACTTTGTTTTTCAGATATGGAAGCTTTTAGGTGGAGACTATGGGGTTTTCTAGGTATTCAATCACATCATCTGCAAACAGAGATAAAGTGACTTCCTCTCTTCCTATTTGGATGCCTTTCATTTCTTTCTCTTGCCTGAGCACTCTGGCTAGGACTTTCAGTACTATGTTGAATAGGAGTGGAGAGAGAAGCCATCCTTGTCTTGTTCTGGTTCTCAAGGGGAATGCTTTCAGCTTTTTCCCATTCAATATGTTGGCTGCGGGTTTGTATCGATGGCTCTTATTTTGAGGTAGGTTTCTTTAATACCTAATTTGTTGAGGGTTTTTAACATGAAGGGATGTTGACTTTTATCAAAAGCTGTTTTTTTTTTTTTTTTTTTTGCAGCTATTGAGATGATCATGTGGTTTTTGTTTTTAGCTCTGTTTATGTGGTGAATCACATTTATTGAATCGTGTATGTTGAACCAAATTTGCATCCCAGAGATAAAGCCGACTTGATTGTGGTAGATTAGTTTCTTGCTGTGCTGCTGGACTCAGGTTGCTAGTATTTTGTTGAAGCATTTTGTGTCATGTTCATTAAGGATATTGGCCTGAAGTTTTTGTTGTTGTTGTGTCTCTGTCAGGTTTTGGTATCAGAATGATGTTGGCCTCACAGAATGGATTAGGAAGGAGTCTCTCCTCCTCCATTTTTTGGAATAGTTTCAGTCGGAATGGTACCAGCTATTCTTTATATATATGGTAGAATTCGGTTGCACTTTGGTTTGAAATGGTTACATTTTCTTGCCTTCTCTCATCCACCTCACACCCCTGCTAAGGAGCCCCCTTTGGAGCTTTCTTTGGGATCATTCTGGTGGGAATCAAGGTTTGCCCTTTTAGGGATAGAAGATTACATACCTCAAAATAAAATAGCTAATGATCTAAGCACCATTAATTTAATAGGGAGTCCTTTTCCCATTGCTTGTTTTTGTCAACTTTGTTGAATACTGAAATACCATATCATATATTTAATGGCAATCAGTATGAAGTCACAGCACAGAAAACTCTAACACTGCTTCCTCTGCATGGCTTAAAGTGGAAAGATGTTCACCTAAGAAGATTTACCCTCTAGATTTTATTTCCAATGACTGGCTTCCAAATAAAGAATTTTAAAAAGTTATTTACTCAATATATTTTTCTTGTCTTTTCTAGAAAAAAAAAATTTCACCAAATAGAAAAGAATTTTCATTTGTTTTCATTGTAGGAAGCCTACAAAAATCTGAAGTTTCTTATTTAAAACATTAGCTATATCTGATATTTTCTAATTTTTATGCCTAGCATTAAAACTATTTTTTCATTTAATAATTCTCCCCACAGAAAACTTAGAAAACAGGAAAATGAAAACAAAAATCTTCATTAGGATAAGCTATGTACTGTTAATACTTTTGATGCATTTCATTTTACTTTAATATAGCTTCTGTATATACTTTTCACATATAACTTAGGTCACCGTGTATATGCATATATATACATATATATGAATATATAAGTTATATCTGGTAATTTGAAAGCTACTTTCTGTTTATAAAATAAAAGCTGTTTGTCAAAACATAAAAGAAAAATACAAAGAAAAAATAATACTCTTTTTTTTTTTTTTTTTGAGACGGAGTCTCGCTCTGTCGCCCAGGCTGGAGTGCAGTGGCGCAATCTCGGCTCACTGCAAGCTCCGCCTCCAATACTCTTATAACTAGAAAAGAGAGAGAGAAGGCCAGGCACAGTGGTTCATGCCTGTAATCCCAGCTCTTTGGGAGGCCCAGGTGGATGGATCACGAGGTCAGGAGTCTGAGATCAGCCTGACCAACGTGGTGAAACCCCATCTCTACTAAAAATACAAAAATTAGCCAGGTGTGGTGGCACATGCCTGTAATCCCAGCTACTTAGGAGGCTGAGGCAGGAGAATCGCTTGAACCTGGGAGGCAGAGGTTGCAGTGCGCAAAGATTGCACCACTGCACTCCAGCCTGGTGACAGAGTGAGACTCCATCTCAAAAAAAAAAAAAAAAAAAAAAAAAGATAGATAGATAAGTACCTAACATTTTTGATATGCTTATGCAGTCTTTTTTTTTTTTTTTTTTTTTTTGCCAGGTATGAGTGTATATGCATGTGCATGTGTGCGTTGTTTTGATAGTTGAGGTCATGTTGCATAAACTAATTTCTATGTGTAGATAACAGGAGCAGTTTTACTTCCTAGACAGAGGAGGACATGTAAAGAACATTTTAATAACAGATAATATCTGCCTTTGGGAGGTTTGTGATTCATTCTCAATTTTCAAAAATCTCAATGACTCATTATTCCATATGGGTTCTTTGATTAACTGCTTTTAATTAAAAATTAACATTGCATTTAGAAAAAACTTCCAGAGCACAAAGTATATAGAACAGGAAGCAAGGCTATCTTGTTTGTAGTTTTCCTTAGTCCCGTTCCCCAGAAATAACTACTGCTGCAACCGACATAGCCTTCCAGAAATATTTTTTCAAACAGTAGAATAGATATATGTTACCATCTATTGACAGTCAAACCTACATGCATTATTATCAGCTTACTATATGAATATATGTTATTGCTTTTAGTAATAATACCCATATTATCACCCATGTTTATACAAACAGGAATATCATGTATATGCTGTACTACACCTTGATAATTTTGCTTAAATATTTGAAGAACTTAAAACATACCAGTTCATAAATATTAACCTCTTTTCTTTGCATGGCCATATAGAGGCAAATAACAATTTATTTGCTGAGTGCCTTAATAGTGGACCCACAGATGGTCTCCTATATTTTGCTAAGAAAAGCAATGTGGCAAAGAACATCCTAATATGCGCAGGCTAAATTATGAGATGTAGAATTGCTGGGTCAGCAAGGATGCCCATTTTAAATTTATGTATGCTGCCAAATTGGTCTCCAAACTGGTTACAATTTACTAGCCATGTGAGAGAATGACCTGTGCTTTTGGTGTTATATTTAAGAAATTATTGCTGAGACCAACACCAAGAAGCATTTCCCCTATGTTTTCTTCTAGGAGTCTTATGGTTTCAGATTTTAAATTCAAATGTTTAATACATTTTGAGTTGATTTGGGGGCATAGTAAAAGATAAGGGTCCAATTTCATTTTGAGGGATGAGGGTAGTGGATATCCAGTTTTCTCAACACTAGTTGTTGAAGAGGCTATCATTTCCATGTTGTACATTCTTGACATCCTTGTTGAAGATCATATGACTATATATGCATGGATTCATTTCTGAGATCCCTATTCTGTTTCATTGGTCTATATGTCTATTTTTATGCTAGTAACACACTGAGATTTATCCTTGGGATGCAAGTACTGTTCAATACACACAAATCAATCAATGCTGCTATATCACATTAATGGAAGGACAAAAATCACAATTGTCTCAATAGATGCAGAAGCATTTGACAAAATTCAATATTCTTTTGCAATAAAAACTCTCAACAAATTAAGTAAAATTACATCTCATTGTAAGTGACATGTTATATGTAAAACCCCCCAAAAAGGCCACAAAATCATGGTTAGAAAAAATTCAGAAAATTTGCAGGGTGCAATAGCAACCTACAAAGATTAGCTGCATTTCTATATACCAATAATGAACTATCCTGAAAGAAAATTAAGAAAACTACCATTTGCAAATAGCACCAAAAATAATAAAATACTTAGGAATAAACCTAGCTAAGGAAGTGAAACACTTGTTCACCAAAAACTATAAAATACTGAAGAAATCAAATCAGATAGAAATAAATAGAGAGGCATCCTGTGGTGTATTTATGGATTGGAAGAATTAATATTATTAAATGTCCACTATCAAAAGCCATCTACAGATTCATTGCAATAGATGCAACATAATCCTGATCGTAATCCCAAAGATATTTACAGGCATTTTTTTTTAAACTCTAAAATTCATATGGAATCATGAAAGACCTCCACAGACTACAGCAAATTTGAAGAAGAGGAACAAAGCTGGAGGCATCATACTTCCTGACTTCAATGGATATTTCAAAGCTACAGTAATGCATTCACCTTTTCAGAACAATTATTCTGGAAATGTATTTTTTTACCTTGCTTTTTGTTTTTATTGACACTCTTCCTTGTGTTTTGTCTATCATCTATGACATTAATTTATGCTATTTTTACTATTTTATTTCCCCTGCTTTTTGGATTCAGTCTGGTTTTTGTTTTTTATTTTAATTTTTAGGCTTGAGTTATATGCTTTGCTCATCAACTTTTAATAGTATCTTCTATACGTTGAAAGCTGTTAGTTTCCCTGTAAAGTACTATTTTAGCTGTATTTCTCAAGCTTAAATACATAGTGTCATCATTGTCATTCAGAGCTAAACACATTCTCAAATTTTACTTTTTTAAAGATTTCTCCTTTGACTCTTGAATTATTTAAAAGGGTATCTTGAATTATTTAAAAGCCTTGAATTATTTCAAGGCTCCAAATACATGAAGCATTGCTTATCTCTGTTATTGTTCATTTCAATTGTTGTTAAATTGTAATTGAAAACTACATTTTATTATTTTTGTTTTACATAGTTATCATTAAAGTGATTAAAAATAAAAATGTTTGTTATAGTGACCTTCATTTTTACATTTCCAACTTTCATTTCTTTATGTAGATGCAAATTTTCATCTATCGTACTTCCTTTTGCCTGAAGAACTTTCCTTACCATTTCTTGTTGTACAACAAATTATCTTAGCTTTTGTTTGGAAAAAGTTCTTTATTTCATCTTCATTTTTGAATGGTGTTTCTGCTGGGTATAGCATTCTGAGTTGATGTTGCTGTTTCATTTTCTTTTGGTAAAGATATTTCTATCTTGTCATCTTGTTTCCATACTTTGATGAGAAGTCAGCTATAATTTTCATCTTCATTCCTTTGTGTTCTGCTCCACTTCCTCTGCCTACATCATTTTCTTTCCATCATCAGCTTTCTTAAAAGTTTGACTATTATGTATCAGGCAATGTTTTTCTTTGTGCCAGAGTTTTTTAATAGTTTTCAGACCTATAATTTGCTTTCATTTATTTTAGAAATTCTTATCTGTTATCTCTTCAAATATTTATTTTGCCACTTTCTCTGTACCTTTTGGGATACCAATTATACATACACAGTATCACAGCATATCTGTTGGCTGGCAAATTTTAGTGTTTTCTTATATAAGTACAGATCTACTTCTTCGTGGCCATTATTTGTGAAAGCATTAGAGCCAGAGAATAAACTGTTTTAACAGGTTGCTTAATTTTTGCTCTCTTTTCTCATAAATAATCCTCCTAACTGTGGCTGCCAGCCTACAAAATGGGCCTCACTCATCCTCACCTCCTGGCATTCCCACCACCTAGCATTGATGTGTCTGTGTAGTGTCCTCTTGCACTGTATAACTAAATAGGATTGACATATAGAACCAATAGAAAATTGCAGAAAAGACAGTATGACTTCTAAGGCAAAAGTTTTGCATCTTCTGTTTTGTTGTCTTGGATTACTTGCTCTTGGGGAATTCAGATCACATGAAGAAAACCAAGCAGCTATATGGAGAGGACCGCACGGCAAGGTATTGAGGCCTGTGCCAACCACATGCAAAGAACTAAGGCCTCCTGCCTACAGGAGGTCCTGTCAATGGTTTGACCGTACTTTATGACAGATTATGAACCAAACCCCTCCAGCAAAGCTGTTTTAGATTCCTGATCCTCAGAAACGATGTGACATAATAAGTGTTTATTGTCTTAATCTACTAATTTCATGGATAATTAATTATGCAGCAACAAATAACTAATGCAGATTTCATTTTGTTCCAAGGAGATGCATGCTTCATATTAGTAGGCTCTCTCCCTGGCTTTCTATGAAGCTCTATGTCTCAGAAGACTTGTCCTTTATTGCCTTTAATTGATCAAACTTAATAGCTATGGGGAAGCTTTCTATTGTTATGAAGAGACTGTTCCGCTTCACAGTAGCAGACAGGATTCAAGGAGGCCCTATGATATGGTTTGGATATTCATCCCCTCCAAATTGCCTGTTGAAATGTAATACCCAATGTTGGAGGTGGAGCCTGGTAGGAGGGGTTTGGGTCATGGGGCAGACCCTTCATGAATTGCTTGGTGTTCTCATGGTAATAAATGAGTTTTCACTCCTTTAGTTCACCTGAGGGCTGGTTGTTTGAAGAATCTGGCACCCCGCTGTCTCTTTTGCACCCTCTCTTGTCATGCGATGCACCTTTCTGCCATGAGTTAAAGCTTCCTGAGGCCTCACCGAAGCCAAGCAGATGCTGGCACCATGCTTGTACAGCCTGCAGAACCATGTGCCAAATAAACCTCTTTTCCTTATAAATTACCCAGCTGCAGGTATTTCTTCAGAGCAACACAAAAATGGACTAACACATTCTGTATTCACCTTGTACTCCTCAATCTTAACATTTTCAGCAAGGAATAATTCTGTGCTCTGTCCTCTAGTTCTGGGGGCTCTGACACTTATTCTCTCAGCATGCTTAATACCACAACATTTTCAGCTAATATTTAAGAGTGGTGTTATCGCTAGGTCCCCATTCTTTCCACATGTTTGAGAAGGTAAAATCCTTGTACTCTATAGAACTTTTTTAGAGAAGTCCCCTAGAGAAGAGGAGCAAGACAGTTGTCATAGTGTGCTTTATTATATTCTCATAATAAAAATTAAAATTACTGTTTAATGCTTACCATTTACCAGTGTAAGAATTAACTTTACAAGGACCGAGTTGACTGAGAGATGATGAAAAGCTGTGCCGATGAAGTTGCGGGTCTGGCTCATTTGTCAGGAAAAGGAAATCGATGATTAGCAAATACTGAGTTATTGGAGGAACCATGGAGGAAGTTGTAGAAAGGAATAATGCTAGCATTTTTGGTTGTGTTCTGGGATGCGTCTGTGTATGTGTGTGTTGATTTATCTTTTTCAAGAGTGGGTGTGCTTGTAGTTGGACTATAATGATGTTTCAGGGTTCGTGATGTGTGGTCTTTCTCACAATCCACTTGTGCAAGGTGCACGTCGTATTGGCAGGCCTCCACGGCTTACCAGAACCAAAAAGGCCTAAATCAGAGCAGAAAGGCTGAGATTTATGTGACACTGCACACCTACTACCACTTTCTTTCCTGCCGATGATCATAGCTGGCATGGCAGGTCTCTAGAAGTTGGTATCATATCTACCCTTTCAGTGTGAACTTCATATCTACTTAATGGTTAACCCTCCCATCAACTCTTGATTGAGTATGGGTTTCACCTTTTTACACAATGAAACTTAAAGGGATAATGTAACTCCTTTGAGCTACATGGCTGATAAGTGTTGGAACTCATATATAAACTCCAGATTTTTTATTCTGAAAACCACAAATTTTCCCCTATGTTACCTATAATTTAAGTAGCACTGATTTATATTCTTCCATGCTGTATTTTTGAGTAGCACAGATTTCCTGGCAAGTTCAGAGCCAGCTTTCTCCTCCTTGAGGGACACTTCTTTAAGTAGAAACTAAATGATGTGCAATAAATATAGTTGCTCTTGCCATGGACTCCTCACAGATGAAAGCTCTTCTCTGACCCATGAACGTGACCCCAGCGGATCATGCTGCCTGTCCTCAGGCCAAAGCTGGGCTGTGAATTGCTCTCTAAAACTCACTCACAGCCACAGCCCTTGTCTAAATTCAGAAGCACACGGCCTGCTCTGAAATTAAGTGCAGCTGCACTGTGTCCTGCACATGGACTAATGAGCTCAATCTTGTAAGCTTATTGCTCAAAAAGGCCAAGTGAAGCGATTCAATACCTGGGAAGGCCCATCTGCACCAAGAGGAAAATTGGCCCCTACATTTTAGAACAGTGTTTCTCCAAATGCGGTCCCTAGACCGGCAGCCTCAGCATCAGCATCACCTGGGAACTTGTTAGAAATTTAGATTCTTAGGCTCCAACTCAGATCTGCTAATCAGAAATTCTGGGGGTTGGAACCTAGCAAATCTGAGTGTTAATAAACCTGCCATGTGAGTCTGATACATGCTCAAGTTGGAGGATCACTGGTTTTGAGTATATTTGTAATCGTGTTAGAATATTCAGAAGGGACAAAGAGGTGTAGTTGGTTATTTTTATCCCTTCTCTATTACAGAAAAAAAAGTGACACACAATCATTCAGTCTTCTCATAAAACATCATTCCTGCACGTATCGCTTTAAAATTTAAAAAATTAGCTCTTACTCGTCCAAAGAAAAACAAATCAACTCATACTAATGGCGAGACCATTTTAGCCCGACACTGACTTTTTGAAAGGTGAGTAGTTTTATATGGACATCAAATCATTCCAGAATGGAAAACCACTGCCTCAACTTATTACAACAATTGCTAGAAGGTTACCTTAATTTAGAGGGAAAGAGAACTTGTTACCAGTTGCCTTCTAGAGCACAGATTTAGATATAAGAACAGGTGGAAGGCGTGAGTCTGGGGACCTCCTTCATGGTAGGTACCCTGACTACATTAAGACTAGCAGATGCAGCACCCAGTCCTCTGTGGTTTATCAGCTTCCAGAGAGAGCCAGCCTGCAGGACACCCACACGATTGATTCTGATTCCCCTACTTGGGAGAGACAAAGGAAGAGCAGTCCGCCTGGTTCTCGTCACTGGTGGACCTGACAGCTTTATATGCTCAGTGGAGGGAGGAGCTGAAAGGAGGTGCCACGAGAGTGCATCTATGTGACAGGGAGGAAAGATGGATATTTTTATAGAGGAAGAAATGCAGTGAACAAGGGAAATTAGATGGAAAGACCATAAAGGTCTCAGGTTGGCAAAACCAATTAGTAGATGTTTACGAAAGATAACCCCTGAGGTCACACAGAATTTGCTTTGATGTCGATACTCTTGAGTTTGAAAAATGGGTTGGCAACCTGCACACCATTGTGACTGGAAAGGGACCCAAGGCTTCCTTCTGCTGGAGCCTCCAGCGAGCTGTGTGCCCTTGGGCAGGTTTCATAAAGTCTCAGACATCCCTTTCCTCTTCTGTTAAAAGAGAGGATTGTAGAAGATCAATCTTAAAGTCTCTTGCAGCTCTGACATGTCAGGATGTCCTCTTTAACTTCTAGATATGTGGGAGGGGGTGCATTTCAGGGCTCTGTAGTTCATAATGTGGCTCCTGAGGATTTTCTGGGCAGTCTGTGAACTTCCTTTATCTACTTGGAGGGAAAGAGCTTCTCATCTCTTTTACTTTGAGTTTATCTTAGCCATTTTTTGAAACAGAAGTCATTTAAATCGAAATGAGAACAAACTCCAGGAAATGTCCTTTGAGAAGTTCCAAGGTGTCTGATGAGCTTTGCCTTAATGCGAACTCACTGGTTCAAAAGACAAAACCAGAAACTACGGTGCTAGGTCCAAATAGGCCAAGTATGTAATTTCTTTTTGAAATTTCGATGGTGCTTTCTTGGATGCTGTTGCTAAAAGTATCATAGGGAAAAATGTCAGGACCTCCAGGGGGATAAAAAGGGATTCTGGAGAAAGGGAAGGGCAGGGAATTGTTATCTCACTTCCCTCTGGAAAAAGGTGGAGTCCAAGTAAGTAAAAAGAGGGAAAGTCAACTTTCCCAAAGTCAAAAAATGGAGCTAGGGCCTGACCCTAAGTCTTATTATTGTGACTGTTTATTCTATTATTAAAATTAACACCTCCCTTTGATTGGACTCCCATCATGTCCCAGCCACTATGCCAATCTGTGATATTTCAATTAATGCTGTCAACAATTGTGGCGGGATATTCTCAGTGCTGCTAAATGTTTAACAACCAGCTCTTCATATATATTTATATAGAAATATGTAAAGAGAAAAAAGCCCTGCTTTGTAGCTTTTATCAATTTTAATGGTGTAAATACTCCCACCATGGCCAGTTTCAAGCTGCCAACATTACATCACATCACTGAACACAGAGTTGGGAACAGCTATGTACCACTGGCTGTCACAGGCAGGTGAAGGCTGGCTTCAGCACAGCCTGGTTCTTGTTTCCATGTTAAATATGAAGATTGAGAGACCCAGAGACCCAGAGAGAATAACTTGGGTAAGCCACACAGCAAGTAGGTGTTAGAGACAGATTTTGCACCCAAGCAGCCTGACTCCAATCTTGGGTTCTTCATCGTGATGGTTCACTGTCTATCTCTAAAATGTAGCAGTTGAACATTTGGGGACATGCCTAATGCAGATGCCTGCACACGCTGATTATGAACTTCTATTCTAACCCTGTACGTTCTTAATTCATTCTACCAGGTTTCTACAGATTCTGGGTACATAAAAGAGAACTTACTTGACTCAGGACCCCCAGTCCCCACCTGAATCATCACCTTGATTGATCCCCAGTATCTCCGTTTGTCCACAGTCATTTCATCCTTTCCCATGAGTTCCAAGAAAAACCAGAAAAGATTCTGAATAATTGAAAAACTGTATCTTAATAATTGAAAAACTATTGAACCAAGTTCACGAGGTTCCATTTTCTTTAGTAATCTTTGTCAGTCAAAGACCATTTGTTTAATGTTCATGCGTGGCTATGATGGGTGATGCAGAAGCGCCTATTTAGTATCTGAAGCTTACAACAATCTGCAAAGCATTTCTATTTCCTACTCCTGGCTCTCAATGAACGCATACACTTTTGCAATGGAGTCACGGCCACCCGTCCTGTGAAATTACGTTTCATGAGGCATTGAGGAGCTGCTTCTGATTTAAATGCGATGTCTTGGTGTAATAAGAATTGTGGGAAGCAGAAAGCCCTCTCTGAGTCCCAAGCTCCCAACTGCAGTCCAGCTCTGAAAAAGGGAGTCAGTGTTTTCATCTCAGTTTTCTCAATGGGAAAAAGCCGCTGTAATATCTGTCCGGCTTATCTTCCAGGATCGCTCAGTGGATCCACATGAAAGAGTTTGGAAAACTATAAAACATTATACAAATAGGGAGTAGGATCATTCATCACAGAGCAATACCAACTGAAGGGCTGTATGGTTTTGTCAAAATTCACAGAATCCTTTAGAAACAATGAAACTGAAGTTTTATGCATGTAATTCTTCCCTGAACCTCTAAAGAGGTCAGTTTCTTGATATGTGGAAGGTATCCTTCATATTTAAATGTCTAGACCCGTGTTTCTAGTATATATTGAGAAATTGTAAAGAGATCCATTGATACAAGCCACAAAACTCAAAAATTTTAACTTACATCAATTTGGATATTTGCATAAAATATATTAACTAATATGTTTTTTAAAAGAATGGTCACTTTTATTTAAATCTTAGAATTTATTAAGATATTAGTAGGATAAATATTTTCTTTAATTTTCTGTAAGAGGAAACTAACACGTCATACCAAAACATTGCAGTGAGTACTAAAACTGTAAATCTAAGAACACGGTTTAATAGTTATTACTTTTGGACATTTGCCCTGAGATTTGTCTTTTTTTTTTTAGTTTAATTTATAATGTTTTTGCTTTTGCACCATGAAACACACTGTTCATTGTTTGTCATTTTTATGATTACTTATTTTAATTTGCTAGGAAAATGGATATTTTTCAGGCAAAAAAATTTAAAGATATGTCAGTGCACATCTCATACCAAGCAAATACATCTCACACTATTGTTTAGTTATCAGCTGTTTCTAAGTGTCAATCACATTGGTAAAAAGTTATGACCGACTATTCCAAAAGTCTTAATCTGACCACAATTGAAACAAATCCATAAAAACATTATGTTGATAAAGCATAATCCGTCAAAAATGGTAAAAATAGCTAAAAGTGGAGGAAGTAAATAAAACACAGAAGTTCATAATAGGAAAGAAATGTTGCGATGTTATAAATATCCAGTTAAGGCCCTTGGACAGAATCTAGAGAGGCATTGACAATAAATTAACTAGATGTTTCTAAAACATGTCAACCAAATGAATCATTAACTAATGCTTTTTTGTTGTTGTTTGAGACGGAGTCTTGCTGCCAGGCTGGAGTGCAGTGGCGCGATCTTGGCTGACTGCAACCTCCGCCTCCCGGGTTCAAGCAATTCTCCTGCCTCAGCCTCCCGCGTAGCTGGGATTGCAGGCGCCCGCCACCACGCCTGACTAAATTTTTGTATTTTTAGTAGAGATAGGGTTTCACTATGTTGGCCAGGCTGATCTCGAACTCCTGACCCCGTGATCCACCCTCCTTAGCCTCCCAAAGTGCCGGGATTAGAGGCATGAACCACCGCGGCTGGTCCTAACTAATACTTTTAATTAAAATTATGGTTGTTCTGGTTTATACCACAGTTGTGGGGTTTAAAAATATATTTTTAAAGGTTTAAGATATGAATTTGGTGGGAATTGCTGTAGGGAGTTTCTCATTTTAATCTACTGGAAAAACAGAACTGCATAATTTTGGAATTGAAGAAAAGCTTCTAGAGAGTGTTTTACAAATTTTGGCAGCATCAGAATCAAACACAGACTGCGGTGCCTCAGCTGCAAGAGTTTCTGATTCTGTAGGTCTGGGGTGGGGCCCCAAATATCAATTTCTAACAACTTTCCAGGGGATGCTGAGGCTGCTGGTCCCAGGACCACACTTTGGGAATTGCTGCACTTTAGTAACTAACATGAATTTTTTTTTTTTTTTTTTTTTAAATCAACTTTCCCCAGAGCTCAATCTAGATGCAGGAATTGGATTTCAAGTCCAACATCATCCTGCTACTTCCACCCGTATGAATTCTCTGCAAGGATCACAGGCTTTAGAACCTAAGCCTTGTTAATGATGAGAAGACTCTGTATACACCATTGTGCAGAAGAAAAATATACATTTGCTAATTAGCTCTCATTGGACAGACTTCTGAGCAATAAAATCTGTGCTAGGAGGCTCAAAGAAAAGCTGACATCCTTTTTTTTTTTTTTTTTTTTTTTCTGCTTTAGCAACACAGGCTAAATTCCAGAGCCAGAAGGAGGAGGAAAATTAGCCCGAAGAAAGTCATCAAAATTAGAATTAAAAAAAAAGACGTTAAACCTAACAAATGTTTTAAATCATTCAATCTAAGTAATTAGCAAAGTACCTTACATTAATAGCACACCTTCCTTATAAATCACATATTATGTTTTACTGTGTGTAAAGTACATTTAATTATCAAAAGCTTGCAAGGTGCTTATCATGTGCCAGACATTGTTTGAAGTGCTTTACAGATAAAAAAAAAACCTCAGTTAATTTTCACGATAGCCCTGTGAAGGAGGAACTCTTCTTTTCTGTTTCATAAGGTGAAGAAACTGGCACAGAGAAGCTAAGGAAATTGCCAAGGTCACACAGCCAGGAAACGACAGCCTAGGGATTTGAACCCAGTCAGTGTGAGTTCAGCATTTGTGCTCTTGGCCTCCAGGCTCTGATACTTGCTTACTGGCTCGGGTTGAAACAATCTTGTCAATTTAAAACATGGCTGCACTTTAGACTCACCTAAGGGGATTCTAAAAAGTGCCAATACCTGGACCATCCCCCAACAAATTGAATGAAACAATCTTTGGGGATGTAGCCCAGGCATTGATATCTTTTAAAAGTGCCCTGGATGATTGTAATATGTGGCCAGGATTGAGAACAACTGTGCTAAAATGTCAGGTGACTATGTTGACCCTCCAGATTTGCTTTATTTTTTATTTTTATTTTATTTTATTTATTTTTGAGACAGAGTCTCGCCCTGTCACCTAGGCTGGAGTGCAATGGTGCCATCTTGCCTCACTGCAACCTCCATCTCCCGGGTTCAAACCATTCTCCTGCCTCAGCCTCCCCAGTAGCTGGGATTACAGGCACCCACCACCATACCTAGCTAATTTTTGTACTTTAGTAGAGACGGGTTTCACCATGTTGACCAGGCTAGTCTCGAACTCCTGACCTCGGGATCTGCCCGCCTCGGCCTCCCACAGTGCTGGGATTACAGATGTGAGCCACAGCACCCGGCCTCCTTTTTCTTTTAAAGCAGCACAGATGACAGCATCATTATGGCTACATCGTACACTTTTGGGAAGGAAGCACTAAGGAAGGGCAAGTACCTAAGACATTGCTCCAGGAAAGCCAGAACCAAGAAAGAGGCCGGTGAAATTAAAGCAAGGCATGGACTTAACCAAAGAGTGGCGTCTGGATATTGTTGACAAAACTTCTCGGCACTTAAAGATATACACTTCCTATGCTTTATTCTTATTCATTCTCGTTTCACATAGGATCAAACTAATTTTTCACACATGCCTTGATTTTTTGCCTCGGAGCTTCTAGTTTCTGATCTAAACCTAAACCTAAACTAAACTCTTACCTAAACCTTTTTCTGTTACCTGGCCAGAAAGGCTCAGTCTCCAGGCAGCGGATTTCAGGGGAAATTTACAACATCTAATGGTGCAGCCAGCGAGCCTGGTAAGGATTTGAAACTAACATCAAGAAGGAATTGTGGCTGACACAGTTATGAGGAAGTGGCTGGCCTCAGGGTTACATAGTTTCCCTTTGAACAGTTACTCCTGTTTGCTTTAAGCATCCAATGACGCCTGATCATCTTAAAACAAGAGTAACCACAAGGCTTTAATACCAATTACATGAGATTAAACAGGAAATGATTACTAAGAATTAAATGTGCAAAATAGTAATACGAATAGTGTAGTATTGGCACCAATGTGCTCAAGAATGGCTGCTAATGGGAGCAGCATCTGCCCGGGTCATATCAGCAGCTGCTTGTCATCACATGCAGCCTCAGAGCCCGGATCTTACACATCCCACCTAGCCTCCCAGCAAGCACCATTAGCGTTATTTAAACCAAAGGAAATGAGATGCATGGCAGTGAAGAACATTTCCCCAGCACACGGCATCCTTGAAAGGCAGAGATTTGAACGCTACCTTGACTCTGAACCAGGGCTGGATACCATTTGCAGAGCCTAATGCAAAATGAAAATGTGGGCTTCCTTGTTAAAGAAATTATTAAGCATTTCAAAATGGCAACCACAGAGCACTAAAGCAAGCACAGGGCCCTTTTAAGGGTGGGGCCCTGTAGAACTGCACAGGTCACAGGCCCATAAAGCTGGCCCTGCTCAGAGCCCTTCCTCCTCAAAATGCAGTTCAGAGTCGGCAGCATCAGCATCCCCTGGGAGCTAATTAGAAATGCAGACTCTCAGGCCGCGCTCCAGACCCGCTCAACCAGAGTCTACATTTTGACAAGATTCCTTAGGAGACTCCAGTGCACATTAAACCTACAGAGGCCCAGCTGTGAAGCCTCAGCCCTCTCACCCTGGTCTTGCCTTCATCAGACAGATTTTCAAAGCACTGGTTTGTGGTCTAACATCCCCCTACCGGTCACCACCTGACACAAATGTGGTCAATCTTTTATTTCTGCACATAGTTGCACACATACCGTCTGTACATATTAGCAGAAAGTCTCATGTCTCAGCTTTGTGAGTTCTTTCTTCTTCCCTGCTTCCCCTACTGACCAGTCCCCACCACCAGAGATTTGGTGGCTGCCTCCAAAGAGCCACTGAGGCAAACAGGACCATCCTCTGGTAGATCCTGTTGTGCCAAACCCCTATTAACCTCAAGAGGCAAAGTATCAGGTTCAGGAGGCCAGAAACTTGAAGCTAACAAATGAGACATGGGGTTTCATGAGTGGGAAATTTACAAATAGAGTGGTCCAGTGGTGGCAAGCTAGATAGGGGAACCACCGCCGCTTGCAAAAAGCATGCAACTTATATAGCATTTTCACTTAGCACCCTCCCCTTAACAACCCCCACCCGGCAAGTTTCATTTAACCTTAAAAGGCCTTGATCCCCTGTACCAGCCCATCTGTGTTCCACAGGATGGGCTAGGGAATCAAAAGTTCCTTATAGATAAGAAAGGAATTGGCTGGGTGCGGTGGCTCACGCCTGTAATCCCAGCACTTTGGGAAGCCAAGGTGGGCAGATCACAAGGTCAGGAGTTCGAGACCAGCCTGGCCAACATAGTGAAACCCTGTCTCTACTAAAAATACAAAAAAAAATTAGCCAGGCATGGTGGCACACACCTGTAATCCCATCTACTCAGGAGGCTGAGGTAGGAGAATTGCTTGAACCCAGGAGGCGGAGGTTGCAGTGAGCTGAGATCATGCCATTGCGCTCCAGCCTGGGCAACAAAGTGAGACTCCATCTCAAAAAAAAAAAAAGACAGAAAGAAAGAAAGGAATTTCCAGGTTGACCACTCCCAATTCCTTAGCTTGGAAACCTGAACAAACACTCAGGTGCATCTGCCTTACAGGATTGTTCTCAGGGTGTTCTTTTCTTTTTAAAAAATTATTTATTTATTTATTTATTTATTTATGTACATGTCCTAATACCCCAATCCTATGAATATGTCTCTTTACATGGTAAAAGGGGTATGTCAAATGTGACAAAGTTAAGGATTTTGAGGTGGGAGGACTATTCTGGATTATCTGGTGAGTCCGATGTAATTGCAAGGGGCCTTATAAGAGGGAGGCAGGAAGGTCAGCGTCAGAGAAGGTGATGCGATAACAGAAGCAATGGTTGTGTGATGCTGCTGTGAGCCAAGGAATGCAGGCAGCCTCTGGAAGCTGGGAAAGACAAGGAAACACATTCTGCCCAGTGCCTTCAGAAGTAATGCAGACCTACTAACCTGTTTTACACTTCTGAATTTCAGAACTGTAAGAAAATAAATGTGTGTTGCTTTAAGCTACGAAGTCAGTGGTAACTTGTTATAACAGCAATTGGAAGCAAATATAGCTCTTAAGCAAACGTGTCTGTCCCTGCTGCAGCAATCACTTCAGTGTAATGGAACGTTGTGGAAAGGGCAGTCCTCAACAGGCTACCAGGTCTCCATAGACCTGTCTCCTGGTACAACAGATGCTTATTACATGCTCCAAAGAGACCACCCGTATGATTTTTCCCCCTTAAAAATGTGTTCCAATGAATAATTTGTTGCCCTACTCCTAGATGTATTAAGAGAATGGGCTGGCATCACTTTACAATTGGACCCCGTCAGTCAAGAGGTTACCCGAGACATTGCAAAAGGAGTGGAGATACCCACTGAGTCAACTCTCCACTGAATCCAGGGCTTCCTTCCCCTCTGTTTCCTGCCTGTTCTAAACCAGTTGTCTTTCCAACTTCAAGACTCTCCCTTGTCTCTCAGAGCCACTTGACTTGTCCCATCCAAGGACAAATGGAAGCTCTCTACTTGTTTTGCAAACTTTCCAAAGCCTTTTTCGTGACCACGCCCTCACCTCTTAGATCCAATTTTTGGTCAAAAAGACAGGTGTAGTCCACAAGGGATGGGAAGGAGAGTACAAAGTCACAGCGTGTCCCCTTGGACTCGGGGGAGTGGTTCCATCCACTTTAAGGAGTGCCCAGATCCTGGCTGGATGTCTGAATCCCTTGAGGGACTTTAAAAAATACCCCACCACAAACCAGTTAAATCAGAATCTTCCGTGATACAACCTGGACATATATATTTTAAACAAATACTCCAAGTGATTCTAAAGTGTAGCCAATCCCTATTTAGATTATGGTCCACTTAGGAGATGAATCCTTTGGAAGTGAAATCCTCCATTACAGGTTAGAAGTTATCCTGGAAAATCCAGCATCAACCTTTCATACCAAAAACCCATTCTAAGTTGAGGGTTACCAATTTAGAGGACTGTGAACTAGTAGGTATTTAGAATCCTTGGGTACTTAGGTACCTTTGACATTCTCCCCTAGGGGTCTCAATGCTGAACCATTTGTTACATAAGTCAACTCACCTCACTTAGTTTCAGTTTCCTCATTTTAGAGTGGAATACTAGTTCTTGGTTCTTTGGACAACCGGGAGAATTGCATATTCTGTGGCCCAGCATAAGCACCCAACCGTTAATATTTCCATGCTTCTCTGTCCTTCCCGTGGAGCCTGGAGCTTGAGGAACTGTACAGTGAGGCAGCAACTCACATTTCCAGCTGTTGGACTGTCCTGCGAGCGACGTCTGCTCAGTAGAACAAGAAGCACTTTCCCCAGCTCTGTGCTGTCTCATTTCTGAGACTGAGCACCCCGTGCTCACTCTACATAGATGGGTAGGTTTCCTGAAGGCAGTGCAGTGGATTTTAATACCCAGGGCCTGGTCTCCTGTGGCAGATGGCACTTAAGCTCTCTGCAGGGGCAGACATCTTTTGTTTTGGAGTCTACAAGAATATCCAGCCATCACTTCTTCCCCGCAAGAACAATGGGTGATGCACTATGTTATACCTGGATGTAATCATTGATGAATGAAATGATTATAACATTTGGTGGCTTTAGATCTTGTTTCAAATGCAATAAATCATACCTGGCACACAGGCAGGCTGTCATAAAACAGCTGCTGATGGAACCTGTCAATGACATCTTCTCCTCTTTGACCACCACTGCCTTCCCCAGTGGCCAGGGACAGTTTTATAAGCAGTTACTCACCTGAGGCCCACAACATGGCAGAGTACAGATGAGAGGCACTTCTCCACGGCAGTAAGCCTCCTTTCTCTGGATCTCAGAGTCTGATCTTAGACCTGCTCTGCCCTGGAAAAGTGGCAAACCATAGGGTTGTGCTGATGCCAGACCTGTTGAGCACTGGTCACCGTTGTCTGCAAAAACACCTCTTGCACAGGCATTTTTACAGCATGATGTGGATCCCTCCCCAAGACCTCTGGAGGATGAGTCAGGACCCAGGGCACATGGAGAAGGCCTAGATAGAAGATAGGTTTGGGAAGGGGATGGAGAAAGACTGCAGACCAGACAGGATGGGGAAGGGGCATCTCTCACTGCTGAGCTCCACAAAGCCCAAGTTGTCAGAGGTTCTGCTGCTTCCTCTCAAAGACATTGTCTGCTGGAACAGAAAAAACATCCCGAAAGAAAAGAGCCAGGACAATCCTATCCCTGCAGCAGGGGGAGTCATAAGCTTCAGGGGCTGGGGAACTGAGAGGGAAGAAGCCCAAAAAGAGCTTTCTGGAAGTCTGGAAATACAAAATGTTTCCCTGGTCCTTTGGTAAACAACCCCTATTTGAGGGCTGGGTGTGGGTCTCTTGCCAACTTGTAGAACTATAGGTCATGCAGACACAGGGAATGCCTAACTTATGAAAGATAATGAGGCCGGGCGCGGTGGCTCAAGCCTGTAATCCCAGCACTTTGGGAGGCCGAGGCGGGTGGATCACGAGGTCAGGAGATCGAGACTATCCTGGCTAACATGGTGAAACCCCGTCTCTACTAAAAATACAAAAAACTAGCCGGGCGTGGTGGCGGGCGCCTGTAGTCTCAGCTACTTGGGAGGCTGAGGCGGGAGAATGGCGTGAACCCGGGAGGCGGAGCTTGCAGTGAGCCGAGATCACGCCACTGCACTCCAGCCTGGGAGACACAGCGCGACTCCGTCTCAAAAAAAAAAAAAAAAAAAAAAAGAAAGATAATGAGTCCATGAAATATTTGTGAAGGTCCTAGAAATTCGCCAACTTGAGGGATTTGTTGTCCATATCTCAAAGTCTTTTTCTTTCCTTTTTTCCAGGCTTTTAAAAAACCCTTTTCTTTTGCCGTCACATTTTGCTGTGGAACTCAGATATTTTCTAATTTCACTCATATCTTTTTTAGGAATTAATATGGTTTGGCTGTGTCCCCACCCAAATCTTATCTTGAATTATAGTTCCCATAATCCCCACAGGTCATGGGAGGAACCTGGTGGGAGGTAATTGAATCATGGGGGCTGTTACCCTCACACTGTTCTCATGATAGTGAGTTCTCATGACATCTGATGGTTTTATAAGGGGCATTTCCCCCTTTGCTCGGCACTTCTCCTTCCTGCCATCATGTGAAGAAGGATGTGTTTGCTTCCCATTCCACCATGATTGTAAGTTTCCTGAGGCTTACCCAGTCCTGTGAAACTGTGAGTCAATTAAACCTCTTTCCTTTATAAATTACCCAGTCTTGCATATTTCTTCATAGCAGCCTGAGAATGAACTAACACAAGGGCTAAAATATAATTGCTTATGTGGTAAGCTGAAGGAATGTTCCAACTAAGAGTCCTATGCCCTATGGGAAAATCATTGATTTATTTATTTAAATTAATCTTATTTTTTTTAAAAAAAAAGAACATTAGATATATTTTTTGAGTCTTATTGAATCTTTTTATCATTTTACAGGTTAGTTTCCCTTAGCAAAGTATTGATGATCAAGTGATGCTAACAGCAACAGTGTTAAAGGCTTTTAACACTTTTAAAGGTGGGACCTCTGGGAGTTGATTAGGTCATGAGGATGGAGCCTGGTGAATGGGATCAGTGAAAGAGGCCTGATGTGAGGTAAATGTTGATCAAAAGATAAAAAAATAGGTTCAAGAGCTCTGTGGTACAATATGGTGACTATAATTAATAGCAATACATTGCATTCTTGAAAATTGCTAAGACAGTAGATTCTAAGAGTTCTTACCACAAAAAAAAAAAAAAATTTAAGTATGTGAGGTAATGCATTTGTTAATTAGCTTGATTTAGCCATTCCACAATGTAAGCATATTTCAAAACAGTTATTAGTCAATTTAAAATAATTAACTAGTAAACTAGTTTAGAAAAAAGCAAAGGCCCTAGAGAGATACCTGCTACTGCATAAGGACAGAGAAGGAAGTCCATAGTCTTCAACCCAAAAGAGGGTCCTCCCCAGAATTCCACCAAGCCAGCACCCTACCCTCAGACTTCAGCTCCCAGAGCTGTGAGAAATACATTTCTGTTGTTTATAAGCCACCCAGTCTATGGTATTTTTGTTATAGCAGCCTGAACAGACTAAGGAAGGAAAGAATTCAGTTGAAAGGCCGAGAGACTGTTACCTAAAGGCAATTTAGAGGGACTATTGTAGGACACAATTTTTTTAAACTAATATTTTCTCTCAAAACTCCCTTCAGTTTGATTTTTCTTACCACTAACTGACATGAATTCATAAAGGTTGTTACATACTTTGTACTAAATCTGGAATCTTTCTTCAAATTATAGATGTCCCAGTGCTTAGTCATTTTGTTTAAAAATAATATATGTTAAATTCTTATTTAAATGGAATTTTTTAATGTGCTCCAAGAGTCAGCTTCCCCTACTTATTCTGGTATAAACCTAGTTTTTCATCAGAAGTAAGTCATTAAATAAGTTCTTAAGAGGATTGCTACCCTTTTGTCACATCATGTAATTACTGGGTAAAGAAGACCTGGAGAAGAGGAGAAAGGAGGCTGTTTCAGTCCTCTCAGGATAATAAATTGTCAGGAAAATGTCTGGTTAAGGAAGAAACATAGGATCCTACAGTGATACTGTATGTGATACAGGAATGTGCTGGTCATGCTGAAAGACACTAATATACAAAGAATGCAAAGTTTATGTTTTATACAGTTGTGACATCCTGATTATGGTATACAAGTAATATATGACTGAGGCTAAGATAAACTTGTAGATGTAAAAGAAAACTGCTGAGAGGATTTTTATTAGAAAGTTTGTTCTGAATTTTTGTGCAGACTTCAAAATACAGATTCAGGGGAAGTCAGAAAGAAGCAACATTTAGATCAACTCTTATACCTAAACCTCAAGATTAGATTCAGCAGTGATAAATGCAAAACACTGCAATTATAGTCAAGTGCTTAAACTTACCTCCCAAGGTAGGCTTTAAATGTACCTGTAATTACAGTTGACATACTAACCTGTTGCTTTAAAAGACGTTTTTCCTTTTATTATTAAAATTGATATAATTGCACATATTCATGGGGTACCTAGCGATGTTTCCACATATATAATGTATACTGATCTGGTTAGGGTAATGAGCATATCCGTCATCTTTTTTTTTTTTTTTTTTTTTGAGACGGAGTCTCACTCTGTTGCCCAAGCTGGAGTGCAATGGCACAATCTGAGTTCACTGCAAGCTCTGCCTTCTGGGTTCACGCCATTCTCCTTCGTCAGCCTCCTGAGTAGCTGGGACTACAGGCACCCACCACCACGCCCAGCTAATTTTTTTGTATTTTTAGTAGAGACGGGATTTCACTGTGTTAGAGAGGATGGTCTCGATCTCCTGACCTCGTGATCTGCTCGTCTCGGCCTCCCAAAGTGCTGGGATTACAGGCGTGAGCCATCGCGCCTGGCCGCATATCTGTCATCTTAAGCCTTTATCATTTCTTTGTGTTCGGAACCATTGATATCCCTCTTCCAGCGATTAGAAACTATGTATGATTGTTAACTATAGTCATTTTACAGTCTTACGGAACGCTAGAACTTACGCCTCCTATCTGACTGTAATTTTGTGTTCTTTAACAAATCTCTCTCTATCCACCCCCTTCATCTCCTCCCATTCCCAGCCTTCAGTATCCTCTGTTGTACATTTTACTTCTATGATATCAACTTATTTAGCTTCTGCATATGAGTGAGAACGTGCGGTATTTAGCTTCCTATGCCTGGTTTATTTCACTTAACATAATGTCTTCCAGTTCCATTCAGGTTGCCAAGAATGACAGAATTTTCTTTTTTTATGGCTGAATAATATTCCATTCCAAAATATATACTACAATTTCTTTATCCCGTTTTCTGTTGTTGACACTTAGGTTGATTCCATTAAAAGATTTTTTTATAAGGAGCCACATGGAAAATCACACAGACCTGGTTGTTGAGACCAGGTGTTCACCTGGCATCGTCAAAGTTCAGGGACACTGTCTAGAAATAAACAAACTCTTGAAGAGGAAACAAGCTGAAATCTACAAAGAAGCTCTGTTGTAAGACTTCCTTGTGGCTGCACCCATAACCTACGCCTTTCTTACCTTTTCCATCACAGACATTTTCTCACCCCTTGGACAGTTGTCACTACTTTGTCCCCATTGCCCTGGTACTTGTTAGCCTACACATTGTTTCCCACACTTATGCTCCTGAAGTTTTAACTCTTTTACTCCTCTCTGTGCAGTTTTTCTTGGAAGAGCCCCTCCAAGTCTCCAACCATCCCCTTTGTTTCTTCGGCTTAGAAATCTCTTTCTCGCAGAAATTTGTTTTGTTTTCCAATTCCAACAGCTTTAAAATGGCTCTATTTGGCCGGGCGCGGTGGCTCAAGCCTGTAATCCCAGCACTTTGGGAGGCCGAGACGGGCGGATCACAAGGTCAGGAGATCGAGACCATCCTGGCTAACATGGTGAAACCCCATCTCTACTAAAACATACAAAAAACTAGCCGGGCGAGGTGGCGGGCGCCTGTAGTCCCAGCTACTCGGGAGGCTGAGGCAGGAGAATGGCGTGAACCCGGGAGGCGGAGCTTGCAGTGAGCTGAGATCCGGCCACTGCACTCCAGTCTGGGTGACAAAGCTAGACTCTGTCTCAACAAAACAATAAAAAAATAAAAAAATTTAAAAAGGCTCTATTTGGTTGGATATAGTCAGAACTACCACAAGGTGTTATCCCAACAAGAATTTGAAAATCAGATTCATCTCATTAGTATTTTGAAATTGCTATAAAATGGATTCAGCCAGAGGCACCCTAGGGAAGAAAAAGCAAAATGATCCCAGGCATTTTACCGTAGCCTTTTGTCTAAAGTAAAATGTGTCACTCTAAAAGGGATATGTGGTGGTTCCTCCAATGAAGTTTAGAGAAAGTAGTGTCCCTAAATGTCTTGGGCACAGTCTAGGGGAGAGAGAAAGGGAGATGGGTTAGTTGTCTAGTTCATGCCCATTGAAAGCTAATCTTATCACAGACCCATCTGCATCAGGCATTCTAGGCTTGCTCATTAGACAGTAACTTCAGCTGCTTCTCCTTTTGATTTCATGCCCAACAAGATTCATGATTATGAATTGGCATAAGGAAGGAATGTGCTGGTCATGCTGAAAGGCATATTCCGGGCAGGTGACATCTCTTGTTATAAATGGTTAAATTAGAACACTGGTTTTATAGCTTAGTCTTTTGAGTTTGATTAATGTGTTTTCCCCTCAGTCCCAGTACGCTGAAAGGACATGTTTCCAAACCTGTCAGGCGAAGCACCAAGCCCTGGACCAGAGTAAATTCACCCAAAAACTCCACCTGACAAGGCCTTGTGGGTGACTGACATTCCTACATGCTCCTGACAATGCTCCAACCTCACCCAACATTTTCTCCTTTGCATGTCTACAGATGCCTTATGTTTGCTATGGGTCAGATGTCTGTCATTATGGAAACTCTCAGTAAATTCAAGTTGACTTTAACTTGACTCAACTTGCTAGTAATGGAAGGATTTTCCTTTATGCCAGTTTCCAAGTTTTCCCATTATTGTCAAGAGTACCAGGATTTTCAATAAGATAAACTTGGCCAGACACAATGGTTCACGCCTGTGATCCCAGCACTTTGGGAGGCCGAGGCAGGCAGATCACGAGGTCAGGAGTTCAAGACCATCTGGGACAACATGGTGAAACCTCATCTCTACTAAAAATACAAAAAAGCTAGCTGGGCATGGTGGCATGCACCTGTAGTCCCAACTACTCGGGAGGCTGAGGCATGAGAATCGCTTGAACCCAGGAGATGGAGGTTACAGTGAGCCGAGATCGTGCCACTGCACTCTAGCCTGGCAACAGAATGAGACTCCATTTCAAAGAACAAAACAAAAACAACAACAACAACAAAAAAAAAAAACAAAGCAAACCAAGCTCAAAGACTCAGCAGTGTTAATCCCAACCTCATAGCTCATTTTAATTCAGAAAATGTGTCCTGTTGATAATTTTTAATGTCTCAACTGCCTCATCTGCTTTTTTCTACTATGATAGACCTAATGCTAGACTTTATCAACTCACGCTGGAATTAATGCGGTGACCTCTTAACCATCATTCTGGTCTCTTAATGTCATTTCTAACCTCCTCCCTCTGGTATACCTCTTACGATTAATATTGCCAAGTAGAACACATCTTATCCCCTCATAAGGGTTATCCATAATTTGGCCCAATACCATTCACCCATTTTATTTTCATTGCTCTAATATATATTCTACACTCACAGTCATGTGGTCCATCAGTTTTGTATTGCTGAGTAGCAAACCATTGCAAATCTTCAGGCTAAGACAACAATTATTTATTTTGCTCACAAAACTGCAATTTCGGAAGGACTATGTGAAGACAGCTAGTCCAGTCTACATGCAGCATAAGCTGGAGTAGCTTGACTGGGGGCCGGATGGTCCACTGTGAAGATGACCCACTCTCAAAGCTGGCAAATTGGTGCTCAGCCAAGACTGCAAGATGGTGCCTCTTCACGTCCTCAGGCTGCTTGGGCTTCCTCACAGCATGATAGCTGGGTTCCAAGTGTCAGCATCCTAAGAGAACCAAGGGGAAGCTGTATCACATTTTATTACCCACCTTTGGAAGTCAAATAGTGTCTACTCCACTGTAGTCCCAAGAGCGCCCAAATTCTAGGGGAGAAAATATAGATACCATTATTCAATGGAATGAATCAAGATCACACTAGAAATGAAGAGGGAAGAGAGAAATGGAGAGAGAAGAAAGAAAGAGAAGAAAAGAAAGAAAAAAAGAAAGAGAGAAGGAAGGAAGGAAGAAAGGAAGGAAGGAAGGAAAGGGAAGAACGTAGGAATGGAGGGAGGGAGGAAGAAAATAGAATGGGCAATAGTTTTTGGCAGTCTTTTTAGAAAAATGCAATCTGCTGCATTTAACATATGAATCAGTGGTTGGTTTAGGAGAGTGGTCAAGTAACACTTCCTATCTGGAGGACAATGTATTATCGAATCACATTCATAGATCTTGGAGTTTTCTATCTCATATGACAGTTGAGAAAACTAAGGCCTACAAAAGTTGTGACTTACCCAGGTCATGATTAGTGGCAGATCTGGGAATAGACCCTAAGTCTATTTATAAACTACCCTGGCAGATTTTTATTCAGTACGTCCAGATGAGCATTGGGAAATGCATATTCTTAATACGTGTACAAGGTGAGTCTTACAAGCAGACAAATTTGAAGAACGTTGTGCTATAGCTTAATGCACACTGGAGTTGCAGTTACAGACTGGCACATGGGCAGCTTGTTACAGAAATTCAGAAGGGTGTGATTGCATAGCCTGAATATTTAAAGCCTTCTCTAAATGGAAGACATTATTATTAGTCCGTAGCCCGGGTGTGCAAACTAATCTCCCTGGATAATGAGGAGAATGACTAGTCAAGTTCCCCATCCTGCCCTTGAGAAACAGGAATCAGGTACTGACTTGTTGGGGATAATTTAATCCATGCTGGTGTGCTGGCATGCTGCCTTTTTCCCTCAGATGATTCCAGAAGAAAGTAACCTGTTGCCACAAGCAGAAATTGTTCAGGTACCAGCTGCAAAAGTGAACTGGCAGAAGCGAGAGAGCCCTTCATTATGCAATTATCCATAATTAGGTGTTCATTACTACTTTATCATCAGGGAGCCAGCTCCCACCTGGGCAGGATTGTCATGGGGACTGGCAAGCACAGTGGAACAGAGCTTTGCTTGTTCTCTAGGAACGTGACATCTGAAATCGGGAGTTCCAACCTGCGCATGGAGAGAGGCCATCCTGACATGCAGACAGATGCAGACACATGGAGGCCAACTATGTAAATTATGCAGATGTCATAATCCTGGCATTCACTTCAGGTTTTGCTTGCGATAGACGCATGATAGAGAAGGGGGGTGGAAGGGAAGCGACCACTGCTACTTTATCCTCAGTTAATTGAGAAATAGTTTACATTCAGAATAAAATGCCCTTAAGCCAGAAATAAGAGCTTGAAGTGGTGAAAAGTGGAAGACTCAGAATTTGCTTTACCCTTTCTTTGTTCAAAAAAAAAAAAAAAAGAAAGAAAAAAGAAAGTCCTCATTATTAAGTGCTTCCTGGCCCAAATTAAGAGCAAAGACTCTGTCATTTTATCTCCTGCCATATATTACCTAGCAAACCCTACACTGGACTGTCAGTAAATGTTTCCATGAATGGGCGTAGCTAGACAAACATCATGTTAACAAATGAAGGGAAGATATGCAGAGAGGGTCTTGCTTTAATGCATAGAGAAAAAAAAAACATGTGATCAGCTTGTGAAATACTCATAAGGAAGCAGGAAGACACAAGTCCAAGTACTTATACCAATTACATAAAGAGGGGGGGACACTTTTCCTGTGTAAATAAGCACAAGTGATACAAAGTATTACAGATCTTGAATTCAAACTGGAATCAGTAAGGGATAACAGGCATAAATTCAATGTGGTGAGTTAAGCACCATCGCAATCTCAGTTTTCATTAAAGTAAAAAGACTGGGGTTTCTTGTATCCCATAAATGATTACTGCTCTGCAGAATTATCGATGCTTCCCTGCCTTCCAGAAAGGAAAAAGCATACGAGTACATTTATTGATTTATGTATATTCTACAGCTTTAGTAGTTAAAAGATTCTGGTGTTCCAGGCACCAATAGACACAGGTATCTTTAACTGAACGCAGGTTTAGACTTAGCCTCAAAATATGTAAGGGTTCTGGAACTAGATAGTGGTGATAATTGTACAATTTTGTGAATATACTAAAAACCACTTAATTTTAGAATATGATATAAATATGAATTTGGAATATGATAAAAGTGACACTTCTGAAATTTCTAGATAACATTGGTTCAAGGGAATTGATAGTGTAGGAAAAAATAGAGCATCACTTTGCTTATTATACCAAATTTATTGAAAATGTACATATTAAAGAAAGCGTTATATTCTAGACAACAACCCAGGCAAACTACTTTTTATCATTCTATTGTGGGAGGGCCTTTTAAAGCATTATAAAAATATTGGAAACCCAAACTGACAACTTTATTATTATTTTTTCTTTCAGATTTTACTTTGGGTTCAGGAGGTATATGTGCAGGTTTGTTACATGAGTAAATTATCTGTCGCTGGGATTTGGATTACAAACGATCCCATAATCCAGGTAGTAAGCATAGTACCCCATAGCTTTTCAACCCGTACTGCCTCCCCCCTCCTACCTTCCCCCTCTAGAAGTCCCTACAAAACTGATCAGTTTAACCACATAATTTAAAACTCATATAATACATAGCAAAATTCTTTTTAAAAGCCACATGCAAAGTTGAGGCAAACAGTATAAGGGTAAGAAAAACTTACAGCATGTGATGAAAGGCTAATTTTTGTGACATGCAGAACTCATACGAATCAATGAAACATCATATAACTCAATAGAAAAACAAAAAAGGGTATACATGAACAGTTCACAGAAATAAATATCAATAGCAAACAAATACATTAATTCTCATTCATAATTAAAGTAGCTTATATTATGATAACCATGCAATGCCAGTTTTTAACCTGTCAGAATTGGTAAATGTTAAGATTTATAGGTGGTAAAAAAATATATAGCATCTTAAATCAGACTACCCTTGGGTTCCAAGCTTGGCTTCACCACTTACTAGCTGCGTGATCTCAGGTAAATTACTTAGCCTCTCTGCGCTTGACTCCTCTTCTATAAAATGGAAAAAATATACTTCACTCATAAAGTTGTGAAGAAGATAGAGTGAGACAATATACAAAAAGCACTTAGAAAAGAGCGTTTCACATAGGATGCACTAAATAAGTGTTAGACTTTGAAGGAGTGTGCAAAAAATAGCTACAGTTTTGATTTGTTGGGAACTTAAATCAGAACAATCCTTTTGGAGAACAGTTAATGATATCTAACTCTTCTTTCTTTCTTTTTCATTTTTCTTTCTTTTTTCTTTCTTTTTCTTTCTTTTTCTTTCTCTCTCTTTTTCTTTCTTCTTTCTTTCTTTCTTTCTTTCTTTCTTTCTTTCTTTCTTTCTTTCTTTCTTTCTTTCTTTCTTTCTTTCTTTCTTTCTTTCTATCTATTTTTGTGAGACAGGGTTGTACTCTGTCACCCAGAGTTGTCACCCAGGCTGGAGTGCAGTGCTGCCATCTCGGCTCACTACAACCCCCGCTTCCTGGGCTCAAGTGATCCTCCTGCCTCAGTCTCCTGAGTGGCTGGGACTACAAACAGGCACCATCACACCTAGCTAATTTTTTGTAGAGATGGGGTTTTGCCATGCTGCCTATTCTGAAATATCTGACTATGTTTAAGTACACATGCCCCAAGCCATGACTCAGCCATTCCACTGCTAGGATGTAGCGATATGGCTATATTCATAAAAGTGCACTCAATTATCCGTGTGGGATTGCTCACTGCAGCATTGTTAGTAATCAATCACAACATGGGGAACAAGCTTGTCTGTCAATACGGAAGCTGTTATTAGAATACAATGCAGCTCTCAAAAAGTACGAGGATTGTTATGCATAAACTGATATAAAAGATCTCAGGTAATTTGAGTGAGACCAAACAAGGTACAAGATTTTATATGAAGATGAAATGAACTTGTTTGTATCATTTAAAATGTATGAATTATTAAGGAAAAAGAACGAAATTATATTCATCTCCTTTTTTCTTCTTCTCCCATGTGCAGAGAATTTAGTTTATCTTAAGGTCTGTGGTTTTTTTATATTCTCTTTCTTGAAAGAGTACAAAAGCCATTAGAGTGTCAGGCTCATGAAGGACAGAAATGTGGGGGTCCAGGTATGTGGAAATGGAGTCCAGTGCTTGGAGTTAGAAGGGTAGAAGTGACTAATCCTAGAAATGCAGATGCTTGTAGAGCCCTCAAAGACTGAAAGCTTAGGGGAATTAGGTTTTGCAGTTTCCGTGAGCAGTAAGGACGTAAGGCTCCTCCCTGAAGAAGGGGACTTTTCATCAGATGGAACTGGATACAGGGTCCCCAGGCAGGCCAGGCAAGGAACAGAGAGGCTATCAGACTTGGACATTGCCCTTGAGCCTAAAGTGGAGATCAATTTCTCTTGCTTTCAAGAAAACATAGAAATCCGGACAATGATCACATCAAAGGTGACCAATAGGGACTGAAGACCAGAGGACCCTTCTCCAAGTCTTCTGGACAGTAGAAGACTGTAAAGATTCCAATGCAGTGTGGGGAGGGGGAAGGACCCCCAAAACATGACTGAGATTTAATGTCCCTGCTACCAAAAAGAATGGCTTTGGTTTCCAAGGATTTGAAAAGAGGAATTTTGGTTTTTACCTTTCCATAGTCTTTAGCACATTAATATATAATAATATTATTATAGAAAATGTATATACTTTCAATATAGATAATTTATAGAAAGAAGCTTGGTATGAAGAAACATTTTATAGCATTTGAAAGTAGAGTAATGTTCCTTTGGGTTGGAGATATCTCTTCCAGGACTCTTGGTTCCACCTTCTGTAATGTGGAGACAGCACCTAACTTACTCCTTGGGTGGTTGTGAGATTGAATGAGGTCTTTATGCAATCTCTATGAGATCTCTATATCCCTAGCATGTGGAAGATGATATGACTGCTAGTCATATTCTATGAAGCCACAAATAACTGCCAATAAGGGTGAGGGTCCTATTAGAAGGAGGGGTTAATGCTTCATGTGTCTTTCTTTTAATGTGTGGTCCCCAACATCACTATAAGGACAATGGTGGCAGGAAGGGCAGGGGAATCTTAATAAAGCTAAGTTGCCTATTAAGGGGACTTACATGTGAACATTTGCCTTGGCTATTTCTTCTGCCTGGAAAACTTTTCCCTTAAATACCCACTCAGGTAACTCCTTCACCTTTAAGTGTTTTCTAAAATGTCACTGTAGCCTATCTGGACAACCCTAATTAACACTGTAATCCCCTTGGCACTCCCAATGCCCATGACCTTGTTCTAATTCACCCCTAACCCCATAGTTTTTATCATCTGACAAGTTACATATTACTTTTATTTTCTAATTGGTTGGCTTCTCTACATACACACACACACACACACACACACGCACACACACACACACACAAATGCCCTCATTAGTCTGCAGGCTGCGTGCAGGAAGGGATTTTCTTCTGCCTATGATGAATGAGAAGCATTTAGAAAAGGGTCTAACCCATGATACATGCTCAAAAATTAGTCGAACAAAGAAAATTGTGAATGCCTCTTACTGCTTCTATATGATACTCTTTAATGTTAGAATCTATGTACTTTTGTTACCATTGCAAGAATAATTAGTGATCTTGATCTTTAGGATGGAAAAAAGTCCAGACTAACAGTAGTGATGGAAAGAATTTGACATTTTGTCTACTCTCCTCTCTGCCACAAGCAGTTTTTGTAACCTTGGAAGTCATTTCACCCTCCGGGATTGGCATGAAAATCTAAGATGTCTATTTTTAATATCTCACTTTCAATAACTCACTATAGAAGTGGACACGCCAGATACTGGCTGCATCCTTTATGTGTAATCTCAGTGGGTGATATTAATTGGGATGAGTAGGGCAATAATCTTCTTTCCTTGGGAAAAGAAGAGAGTGGGCACCAAAAGACCTGATGAGAAGAGAGATTATCAGCAGAGAGGTGGTAACAAACTGAACTAAGGCAGTGAGATTTGAAAAGAAAAACACAGCCTTAAAGCTGTTAGGCTTTAAAACTCCAGTGTGTTCCATTTGCCCTGTGCCATAAAAACGACGGAGTTGGGTTAAGGATTCTGTACTCCTCATTAGCCATTAGCATTAACAACAAAGATGAAAAACGTTAAGGGCAATTTTTGTCACTGAGATCTGAATTTATTTTCCTTCACTGAATCTTAAATTAGTAGTTAACTGATGGCAAGACCTGTACCAAGAAGGTCATGTTTCTAGCTAACATTTCCTAAACCCATTAGATATCAGTATCCTACACCCCATAAATTTGGAAACTGGAGTCTGACAAGACCAAGACTAACCGGGGGGGGGGGGGGGGGAATATCATACACACTCAATCGCACTATCTTAAGTTTATCTTTTAGAAGCAGATGTTAGCCTATCTCTTGCATCCAACAGGATGCAACATAAGAAGAGCTCATGGATCGGAGCTTTAGTGTAGAAAATCCTTTTAGTTTTTGATCTTTTCCTTTTCCAGAAATACTGTCAGTTCCTGGGAACCATTATCTACTTACTAAGGTTTAAGTGTTACTTAGATGTCCTAGGTTACTATTAAGCTAAAATCCAGTCGAAAAGAAAGAACAAAGAAAGTTTGTTTGTTTGTTCCAAACAGAGAAATTTGGTTGGAGTGGTCCTGAAAGACTTTCTATATTCCATTTTGGTCCAGGGAGGTTTTTGATTCTACCTTGTGCTTCTAAAAGTCTCAGCACAGATAATAGTTTCCCAAATAATCTTTTTAATTAGCATAACACTTGTTAGGGGGGACCAATAGAGACCAAGGAAAGATATTAGCATTTGTTACATACTAACTGTTTATAGGACACTGTGCTTTCTCATATACTAGAATTTAATTTTTCTAATAACCTTCTTTGAGAGAAATTATTCCCATTTCACAGATGAAACTATTGCCTACAAGCACTAGAACCAGCAGCAACATCAGAAGCTGGTCTGGAGACCCCAATTTGAGAACCATTTACCTAGACCTTGCTCTAGTCTTTGATACTTCTGCTTGGTATGCCATGATACCTTTGCTTTATTTATTCATTCAACAAATATTTATTGAATTTCAACTATATTTCAAGCACTACGCAAGGTTCAGGATGCATTAGTTTGATCCAGAGTGCCATTCTTTGTTTTTATAGAACATTTGGTCTATTGGGAAGTAAACATTAAACGTGATTGTGTTTAATCATGTCTAATCATGTGAACATGATTGTGTTTAACACATACAATGTTATAATTGTAACAAGTGCTATGAAGGAAATATCTAAGGTCCTATGAGATTAAATGAGAAAAAAAGTTCAATCTGGTCCTTAAAGGTTAAGAAGACGGATGTGAAGTGGGATAATAGGAGAACGAGGGACCTAGCAGAAAAATTACCCAGGGAAAGAGCACATGTGAAGAACAAAGAAGGCCAGGGTGGCTGGAAATTATTACTGGACAGAGTTTGGGAGATAAGGCTACAGAGGTAAGAAGAAGACAAATCATGGGGAGTGCCGTACATCACGGAAATAATTTTTGACATTATCATCAAATCATTGTGGAGCTTCGGGGGGAGTTTAAGAGGGACATGACAATCAATTTGCACTATTTAAGAAGCTGGAGAGAAGTCTGTGTGTGCATGTGTGTGTGTGCGTGTGTGTATTTCCAGGCCTTGTTAGTTGGATAAATGATGATAGAAGATGTCATTAATGAATCCAAACTGGAACAACTGGAAGAACAGGGTGTGTATTAGTCAGTTCTTATATTACTTTAAAGAAATACCTGAGGCTGGGTAATTTATAAAGAAAAGAGGTTTAATTGGCTCATAGTTCTGCAAGTTGTACATGAAGTAGAATGCTGGCACTTACTTCTGGTGAGGGCTTCAGGAATCTTACAATCATGGTGGGAGGTGAAGCGGGAGCCAGTGTATCACTTGATGAGAGCAGAAGCAAGTGGGGGCAGCGGGGACAGGGGGTGCTACACAGCTTTAAACAACCAGATCTCCTGTGAACTCACTCATTGCCATGGGGATTGGCTAAGCCATTCATGAAGGATCCACTCCCATGATCCAAACACCTCCCAGCAGGCCTCACCTTCAACATTAGAGGTTACATTTCAACATGAGATTTGGAGGGGACAAATATTCAAACCATATCAGGGTGTTATCTATTGAGATGGGGAATTCAAGGCAAAAGCAAATTAGGAAGAGATCTGGGAGAGGATGGCGTTCAGGGTTCAGTTCTGAGCATGTTGAGCTGAAGCAGGTGGTACACTGGCACTTGACTGTCTGATTCTGAAGTTCAAAAAAAAGTGCCTGGACTGGAGATAGGGACTTGAAATCATAAGAATAGGATTGTTAGGAGTACAATGATGAAGAATCAGGTTTTGGAGTCAAGTAGCCTGGGCCTTGACTAGCTACAACAGGGTCTACAACTTATTGTGCAACCTTAGGCAAATCTTACTCTTCTGAGCCAGTTCCTGTTTTTTATGTAATACTCATATTATTTATATAGGGTTTTTGTGATAAGTTACTGATAAGCTAAGATGTGCAAATAATTTGATAAATTTTATTAGTTTTGTAAATAGTAGTAACAGCATTTTTAATAGAGATGTTATTTAAATGTAAAAGACTGATAAACTTGCCTAAGGAAAGTACAGAGCAAGAAGGAGGGCAAGCCCCAATTTCTAAGGAGTTAGTAGAAGAGGGTGAGTCAGAAAAGTTAGCTGAGAGGTAAATGCCAGAGAAATAGGAGAAAGGAGAGAGTGGTGTCATGGAAACCAAGAGAAGAGAAAGTTCTAGAAGGAGGAAGGAGTCAACTGAAAGCACAAATTAAGATTAAACTATCTCTTATTTAGCCACATGGAGTGAAATGCTGATCTTTCCTGAGGCAATTTCAGTAGAGTGGAAGGTGGGAGATTGAATGGAGAAGAAGAGAAGATGGTATGTATCTACAACTGTTTAGAACAACTCAAGATGCAGGATGCAGTGAGAGTTCATTCAGATGGGAGAACATGGAACATGGTTGATTTTTGAAGGCAGTGATCTGGGAGAAGAGAGTAAGAGAAAGAGGACAGAGAAGAATATTGCAAATGCATGTGGGTGAAGAAATGAGGTCAGTGAGGAGGCAAAAGGGATGGAGTTGGTCTTAGAATGCAGGAGAGGAATGTCCTCCACTATAACTGGAGAGAGAAGAAGATGGGTACAGAGGCAGGGGGGTTGTAGTTGTGGTGATGGAAATTGGTCTTTGTTTGGTATGGGCAGAAGTCAAAGGTAAAAGGAATGGCAAAGGTATGAAAACAGTCACTACAGAAAGCAGAACACACCAGGAGATGCCTTCTGATTCTGGGTAGATTCACTTCAAATCTTTGCTTATCCATCTTCTCTGTTGTGAGTCTTTTTCCTAGCAGGACTTAGCTGTGCAGGGTTGCCCTTGGGAGGCTTTTGCTAGAGTCTCCCAGGTTTGGGATTTTCTTGGTTGAGTGTAATGCAGAACAAAAGCACAAGGAAATGCTTGGAATTTGCAAGATTTGTTGAAACAATGGCTCCTGCATTTCTGAGCTGTGGCCAGGTAGGAAAGATTGGAGAAATATTCTGTGGAAAATCAAGTTTATTTATTATGGGACAAAGTTGAGGAAGTGAGGAAGGCACAGTGGAAATATTTGGAAGAAAATGAAACCATGGAAGTCTAAGACAGAACCAGCCCAAGACAGTACAGGAAGAAAGGGGGTGGGGATATGCCCACACCTTTCTCAGGGATGTGACCTGTGTGAGGTTAATCCCCTTCAGAGTTCCTATAGGTGGATTTGGCTATCACTGTGGGTTAGTTTGTTATTGGGTGTTGAGATCAAGGCAATTCAGAAGCCACAGGTGAAATGAGAGGCTAAATTTATAGGTAAAGAGATAGGTGCAGAAAGAAGCACTGTGTGGTATGGGCTCATTTTCCCAGACCAAAATATTTACTACATAGAATGAGAAAGAAAACACACTAATTTCTATGAGAACAGGACTCTGCTCCTGGCATATGCATCACTCTTTCTCCCAGAGTGCCTTGCCTGACCAGCAGGTGCCCAATTAGCTATTGTGAATAGGAAAAATAGGTCCCCCCCATTGTCACCATAGCTCCTAATTGCTGTGCATTCTGATTCTGGGTAGATTCACTTTAAATCCTTGCTTATCCTTCTACAAATTGCTGGTGCCTCTGATCTACCCTCCAGATTGTGCAGCCATGGGGCTAGATGGGGTCGAGTCTGGAGGATTGTTGGGATAGGAGTGGTCTTCACTACAAACCACTCTTGAATACCCTCCTCTCCTCTCCTCTCATCTGTCTGGCCAAATCCGAACAATCAGTTAAGGCCCCTCCTAGTTCTTATCCCTTTAAAGGAGGGTTTCTGTGACAGCCTCTACTTTTAGTGTTCCATTTCATAGAGAGTCTGTATTTTATTTAAACTATCTCCTATTTATGCAAATACAGATTTCCTCTCTTTTTTTCCTATTAGTGTTGTTTGTAGTATACATTCTGCTACATACGTTTGTAGGACGGTACAACGTTCTGTCAATAAGATAAACCCAATAGAAAATTGCTAAGTCAAAGGATATATGGATATTTCATTTGATACGTAGTCAAATTGTTGTCCAAAAATATCTACTCCAATTATAATTATAAGAACACATTTTCTAGCATCCTTGATAACACTGGATATTAGAAAGCTTACGAATTTGTGCCACGCTGATAGGAGAAATATGGTAGCTTGTTGTTTATTATTATATTTGTTCAACTGAATGGGAAACTTTTCTTTGGCCACTTCTTTTGTTGTTGTTGTTGTTGTTGGCTGTTGTTCTTGTAATATATTGCTCATTTTTCCATGGGGTAACTACTCATTAGTTTATTGAGTTGCACCAGTATTTTATGCGTGAAGGAAATTATTCTTCTGTCATGTATATTTTTCCAGTTTGCTACTTTTCTTGCATCAAGCAACCTGCAGGACAGTATGATCCCATTTGTATGTGTTCCTTTTACAAAGGGGATTGTGAAAGGGGATTGTGTGCTTACAAGTGGTTAGACATTTTCATGAAGCATACATAAGAAACTTAACATTAGTTACCAAAATGTAGGGGAGAGAGGGTGATTAACTTTCCCCTCTACACCAGTCAGTACGATCATTTATAAATACTCGAAATGTATTGTTTTTGTAATTATAAAGGCCATGTCTCTTTCTCTCTCTCTCTGGCTATTTTAAAAGAATGAACCAAGACCACACAGTTGGAAACAGAGATACACAGTGGACTTCTCTGCTTCTTTACCATCTCTCTTCTCCTTGCTTTAAGCTCCCAAGTTGCTCGTTGGGAGCTCTTTTGAGACGGGAGAACCATAGTAAAATTCTTCTGTGGGCCACGCTAATGTTAATGGGTAACATTTGGGGCAAAGGTCGCCTCTGTCTCCACATCTGCAGCTTTGTACAGGCCTCACCTCTGAAATGCCTGAAAGTGTGAAGCCAGGCAAGGCCTAATGTGTATTAGCAAGACAAAGAGCCCACGAAGGGAGGAGCGGGGGATGAGCTTTAATTTACTGAAGATTTATTAGACCTCATGAAATCTGCCCGAACCACCCATTTTCTATCTCATCTGCCCACGTCTAAATAGGATGGCTTTGTTAGTATGCGATGGTCATTTAGAATCATCCAGCAACAAATCTTGCTGCTTAAAAAGGCAGACTGATGGCAGCAGAACGTTTGAGAGAGTTCATGCTCTGAACACAGAACCCCAAATCTGGAAATATGGAAATGTGGGAATGTGTCGGCCCCCGCTTTCTGGGCCTCCCCCTTGACTTTTATTTGTGGTCTGAGTCCTTTAGCTTCAGCGTGGCTTTTTTACTTGAGCATATGAAGAAAGCTTGAGAGTAGAAAAGGCAAAGGTACTTTCACAGAGCAGCTCGGCTATTTTAAACCAGGATGATTTTCAGAGAAATACATCGAAGTTCTGCTTTTCGGATAAATGCTGCTCAAAACTTAAGACTCAATGAAGCATATCCAATAATACTTTAAAGCTCAGCTCACGAGCAGGAGATCTCTCTGGGGCTACACAAATGTCAAAATAGTGTGTCCTTAATTTGAATGAAAGGTGGAAATTATTGGGGCTTGGTTTTCCATTTAGCTTTAGGCTTGCCGCTCATTCATAAGGTGTTAGAAAATTCACCTGGATTTTATTACCAGAAAGTTCCCCTCGGGGTTGCCTAACATTGCAGGTCTCACAAATCTCTATTTGCCCATCTATGGAATGGGTTGATATGGAAAGCTTCGTGAAAAAGTAAGACAACTGAAGGAAATGTGAGGGCTTGCTAATTTCTTGTATTATTATTATTATCATCATCATCATCATTATACTTTAAGTTCTGGGATACAGGTGCAGAACATGCAGGTTTGTTACATAGGTATACACGTGCCGTGGTAGTTTGCTGCACCCGTCAACGTCGTCTACATTAAGTATTTCTCCTAATGCTATCCCTCTCCTAGTCCCCCACCCCCTGACTGGCCCTGATGAGTGATGTTCCCCTCCCTGTGTCCATGTGGTCTTATTGTTCATTTCCCGCTTATGAATGAGAACATGTGGGGTTTGGTTTTCCGTTCCTGTGTTAGTTTGCTGAGAATGATGGTTTACAGCTTCATCCATGTCCCTGCAAAGGACATGAACTCTTCCTTTTTTATGGCTGCATAGTATTCCATGGTGTATATGTGCCACATTTTCTTTATCCAGTCTATCATTGATGGGCATTTGGGTTGGTTCCAAGTCTTTGCTGTTGTGAATAGTGCTGGAATAAACATAGTTGTGCATGTGTCTTTATAGTAGAATGATTTATAATCCTTTAGGTATATACCCAGTAATGGGATTGCTGGGCCAAATGGTATTTCTGGTTCTAGATCCTTGAGGAATTGCCACACTGTCTTCCATAATGGTTGAAGTAATTTACACTCCCACCAACAGTGTAAAAGCGTTCGTGTTTCTCCACATCCTTTCCAGCGTCTGTTGTTTCCTGACTTTTTAATGATCATCATTCTAACTGGCATGAGATGGTATCTCATTGTGGTTTTGATTTGCATTCCTCTAACGACCCGTGATGATGAGCTTTTTTTCATATGTTTGTTGGCCGCATAAATGTCTTCTTTTGAAAAGTATCTGTTCATATCCTTCACCCACTTTTTGATGGAGTTGTTTGTTTTTTTCTTGTAAATGTGTTCAACTTCCTTGTTGATTCCGGATATTAGACCTTTATCAGATGGATAGATTGCAAAAATGTTTCCCATTCTGTAGGTTGCCTGTTCACTCTGTTAATAGTTTGTTTTGCTATGCAGAAGCTCTTTAGTTTAATTAGATCCCATTTGTCAATTTTGGCTTTTGTTGCCATTGCTTTTGGTGTTTTCATCATGAAGTCTTTGTCCATGCCTGTCCTGAATGGTATTGCCTAGGGTTTCTTCTAGGGTTTTTATGGTTTTAGGTCTTATCAAATCCAGCAGCACATCAAAAAACTTATCCATCATGATCAAGTTGGCTTCATCCCTGGGATGCAAGGCTGGTTCAACATATGCAAATCAATAAACATAATCCATCACATAAACTTAACCAATGACAAAAACCACATGATTTTCTCAATAGATGCAGAAAAGGCCTTTGATAAAATTCAACACCCCTTCATGCTAAAAACTCTCAATAAACTCGGTATTGATGAAATGTATCTCAAGAATAAAAGCTATTTATGACAAACCCACAGCCAATATCATACTGAATGGGCAAAAGCTGGAAGCATTCCCTTTGAAAACTGGCACAAAACAAGGATGCCCTCTCTCACCACTCCTATTCAACACAGTATTGGAAGTTCTGGCCAGGGCAATCAGGCAAGACAAAGAAATAAAGGGTATTCAAATAGGAAGAGAGGAAGTCAAATTGTCCCTGTTTGTAGAGGACATGACTGTATATTTAGAAAACCTCAGTGTCTCAGCCCAAAATCTCCTTAGGCTGATAAGCGACTTCAGCAAGGTCTCGGGATACAAAATCAATAGGCAAAAATCACAAGCATTCATATACACCAATAATAGACAAACAGAGAGCCAAATCATGAATGAACTCCCATTCACAACTGCTACAAAGAGAATAAAATACCTAGGAATACAACTTACAAGGGATGTGAAGGACCTCTTCAAGGAGAACTACAAACCACTGCTCAAAGAAATAAAAGAAGACACAAACAAATGGAAAAACATTCCATGCTCATGGATGGGAAGAATCAATATCATGAAAATGGTCACACTGCCCAAAGTAATCTATAGATCCAATGTTATCCGCATCAAGCTACCATTGACTTTCTTCACAGAATTAGAAAAAATTACTTTAAATTTCATTTGGAACCAAAAACAGAGCACAAATAGCCAAGACAATCATAAGCAAAAAGAACAAAGCTGGAGGCATCAGGCTACCTGACTTCAAACTATACTACAAGGCTACAGTAACCAAAACAGCATGGTACTGGTACCAAAACAGATATATAGATCAATGGAACAGAACAGAGGCCTCAAAAATAATGCCACATATCTACAACTGTTTGATCTTTGACAAACCTGACAAAAACAAGCAATGGGGAAAGGATTCTCTCTTTAATAAATGGTGTTGGGGAAACTGGCTAGCCATATGCAGAAAACTGAAACTGACCCCTTCCTTACACCTTTTACAAAAACTAACTCAAGATGAATTAAGGGCTCATTAATTTCTCCCTGAGGAGGGTGATCTCACTCCACTTAACTCAACATTGGAATTTAAAGGAAGTTAAGGGAGGGCTTTGTCCACCTTAATAAAATTCTCTTCTGTGGCCATTGCTGCTGTAAATGTGAAAAGAACACATTCCTAAATTTAACAAGTAGAGGAGTGAATCATTCCTTCTGCTAGTCTTAAAAGTAGTAAGTAGGACTAATGAAATATAGTCAGACAAGAGGGTGGACACAGTAGGAATATCCACAATTGGGCCCTTAAAATCAACACCAGGTCAGTGGCTGAAAAGGAACATATGCAGACATGATAGTATGCTAAGGGCACTGAATTCTTGGCCTTTGATAAGCAATTTGGAGAAAACAGGAAGACAGCAAAGACTCTGCTTTAAGCCATGCTTGGAAATTCTGGTGACTTTTTAGGGCCCAAAGTGAATAACTTTAAAGCAACATTTAAGCTATTTGTTTTCCCATCAATGTAATAATCTCTGTTTGACTGTGGGTTATAGATGTATATCAGTCTTAATCTGTCATTGCCAAAATCTCCTTATACACAATGGGACAGTTCTCAATTAATGCAAATTAAACCACAGTTGTCTTGTCTGTAATTGTCTAAACTAGCAATGTGCCTTTCTTCGTTGAAAAGAGCCATCCAAAACTCCTTGCTCTGTCTACCCCGAGGGCCCCGTGCATGTTCCATGCTTTATCTCTTTCTTGTGGCTTTTATCCACACAACATTAAAGGGACTCTCTTGCCTTTATGCAGGCAAATAAAAAGTAGATTTAGAGAACAAAGATGAAAAGAATTCATTCCACTGATGATGTACTTCAGAATCCAGCAGGCTGGTTTTCAGACGTTGGCCAAGTTAAAAGTTGCACTGGGTTCCTTTACATCAGAAGTTCAGATGAAAAAATGAAATCAAGCATGTGCCCGTAAGGACTTGTAGTACGTTAAAATGAAGTTATGTCATTGGCAGCTCTTGAAAAGGGATTTCCAGACCTGCCTTTTAGCCTTGGTTAATGGGGAAGAAGAACTCAAGAGCCACAGGTTTGCCATTTGCCCTCTCAATCTGTTTCTATTTAAAGAATATTTTCTCTGAAGCTTAAAGCAGGTAATAGAGCCTGAACTGCATCATTACCTCTAAAAGATCAACTTCCCCACAAGCTAAGCATTTCTCACTAGGCATGTTCCATGGGAAACTTTTCAGGGACTTGAGCCATTTTTCCCGAGCAGATAATCATCAGACAAGTCGTAGTTAAAATTCACTTAGCTCTCCAAATGAGAAACATCAGAAGAGAGAGGAGCTAAGTTCCTTCCAAAACATGCCCAATTTCAGAAGAGAACTACCTGGAAGAGAGATCATGGGCATGTTTCAAGGTTGTTTCAACCAACTAGCTTTGTGTCAGAGGGGCCCTTTGGGGCATAATCATTGTGTACTCTCACACTCTAAACAGAACTGGAGCTGCTCCTTTCATTGTTACCAAGTAATTTGACACACTTGGATTCAGATGACACCTCTACCTTAGCCTCATTTTTGCCTTACACACAATTTGAAACTATCTTCCTCATGATTGCCCCACACTCTCCTATACCGCCATAACCACAGGCCCTACATTCCCTTAAAGTGATTGTTAGCCAATGCAGATCACTCTAGCCTTTGTTCTAATGCACATGCTCTTCTGCTCTACTCCTGGTCACCCTCTTCTGCCCATTCAACCTGCAGTTCATTCCAGAGCCAATCTGCTCAGATAGTTCCATGTCCTCCCTTCATACATTCCATGTGGTCTCAAGCTACAAATTAAACTCAACTGTCCTTGGTTGTGAACCCCTGCTCAGGCACTTACTAACCCTGGAAAGTCATGGTACATTGGGACTACTACTGCCTCAGGCTCCTCCTCCAGAATCCCAGGTGACAGAGACGCAGTTACCTGCTCTGAAGCCCACTGCAGTGGGTACAGCATGGATTTAGGTGCCGGAGAATTCTGGGTTTAATTCCTAGATCTATCACTCACCAGTTTCTGTGCTTTAGTTTTTCCACGTGTTACACAGAGTGGATAGGAATAAAAAGAAATAAAAGAGGATCTGACATATTTTGCTAGCCATACTCCAAGATGGCCCTCAATAATCATCACCTCCTGGTGTTCACGTTCTTGGGAGGTGTTCTTCTACACTGAAACAGGGCTAGTCTTGTGAGGCCAACGGTGTATGAAAGAGGTGATAAGAGTAGAGGATGAAGGGCATTGCAGTTTCTTCCTTGTTGTCTTGGATACAGGCCGTGTCATGAAGACTCTCAAGCAGCCTTATGAAAACATTCAAATGGGGAGGACCCTGTAGCCTCCCACCAAAATCCTTTACCAGAGTGTCAGCTTTGTAAGTGAACTGCCTTGGAAAGGAATCCTCCAGTCACAGTTAAGCCTTTGGATGACAGTAGCCCTAGCTGACATCAAACTGCAATAACGAAAGAGATCCCAAACCAGAACTATCCAGCCAAGCGGCTCCTGAACTAATAATTGCACATTACAATAAATGTTTCTCACTGTTTTAAGCCACTAAGTTTTGGGATCATTTATTATACAGCAACAAATAACTAATACACAAGTGGTGGCTGCTCAGATGTTTGTTTCATTTCTTCTCTAATTAGAAAGTTGAAATCTGCCCTTTACCTTCCCAAACAATAAATTTTGTGGGTAAATTTTGAAGGTAAATTTTGAAGGTAGTGGGTTAATTATTTCTTACAATAACTCACTACCCCAGGGTTAAAGCAATTATTCCTAGCTATATGCTGTATAATCGCTCCTGTATAAGAATCCTTTCAAAAGGTGTGGCACACAAATCACTTTTAAAATTCTGCCTTATCTGTGTTTCGCATAACCTAAGGGTCATGATACAATATTTATTTCTGCAGTGAGAATCTTCTATAAAAGTAAACCATTATGCAAGAAGTGGGAGAAAAGGCCCAGGTGACCATTTGTGGATAGAAGATACATGTTAACAGTTATGGCACTTCAGCTATTCTCTGCTTTTGTTTCAAAAATAACTGAAGATCATTGAATTCTCCACTAAGGATGCCTGAAGCTTTGAAGAACAGGTATTAATTATAAGACAGAAAGAAGTGGATTAAGAAAAGTTCTACTCAGACTTCAGCTCATGGTTGAACTTTGAGTCATGAAAACAAGAGGTCATGGAAAATGGTAGACGGTACCTTGAGTCAGGGGACAGGTGATGAGTGAATATTGACCAAAACACGGGGCAACTGGCCTCCTCTGTTTTCTGGTGTTGCTCCCTGGGACTATCAAAATATGGTAGTTTCTGCCTCTTTTCCCTCTTCTCCCCCAACCTGCTACTCGCACCTTCTAGTCCTGATGCACTTCTACAACCAGACAGAGATTGAGGATCCCACAAAACATTTGGGAATAAAGCAGAAGCAGCAAAATAGACAACTCTCAGTGCCTACAGAGAAGAAAGGAGCTTCAAGTCAAGTGGTGGGGGAAGAGATAGAAAGGGCTGTGGTGGAGACGCCTGCTGATAATTGGCCTATGTCAGATCGGAGAACAAGAGGACCAGATAATGAGAAAAGAGGAAGATGTGTCCTCCTGAAGGTGCAGAGATACACTAAATCCTGTCAGAAACTGGGGGCTGGACTTGAAGCCATGCACAACTACCTGCCTTCATGCTTGTGACTTTGAAAAGGAGATTCCGTCATTGGGCACGTGAAGGTATAAAGGATCGCAGGGCCAAATGCAAGCCACTTATCCTGACTGGTCAACAGAGTTCACATAACAGTTTGGACAAAGATGAAGAAAAGAGAAAATCACACCACAGACAGAAGATGGAATGGCATTTGAGGTTTTAAAGCAATGGTATGCCAAGAAAGATAATATATCTTAGATTTCAAAGCACAGGGAGCCGTGGCCTCTCTGAAACAAGAATTGAGAGTCATGAGGAGAGGAAAAGCTGACATCAAAAGGTCAACTGGCTGAAACATAAATGTCAGATTTGGAAAAGCATTGGCTACACATGGCAAGGGGCTGATAATCTCTTATAGGAAGAGCTCACACCAATATAAAAAGAGGACACAGTAATAATTATATAAAGTATATAAGTAGGCCGTTTGCTAGTCATCAGTGAAAGGAAAATCTGAATATGAAGGCTATTACTTTGGCTAATGAGATTGGCAAATATTTGAGAAGTCCACTGCAGGCTAAGGTTTGAGTAAACAAAAACTCTTACAGGTACTGCTAGTGAGAATATAAAATACAATTTTTCTGCAGGACAACTGGCAACACGTATTTTAAAAGTATTTACAATGTTTGTAAATTTTGACGCAAAAATTCTAGTGCTAGAAAATTATGCTAATAAGTATAAGAGAATGGATAAATTATAGTACATCTATACAGTAGAAAATGTGAGGCCTCCTAATATTGAGAATATATTTTTTCCTACATGCTAATCTAATGGTGAAATTTAAAGCACTAAATAGAGTACAATGCCTTTTCACGTATTGATTTATGCATGCATAAATAGAATCTAGAATTATATATATTAAAATTCTAACAGTGTGATTCTGGGGTAACAGCGATACAGGTGATTTTAGTCTTGTTCTTTCAATCCAATATTATCTAACTTTTTCTATAATCAGCATTTATTGTTTTTGCAACTCAACAAGTATTTTATATTTAGGTTTTCACTGCCTGCAATTATCTATCTTCATTCTTCATGTCTATCTTAGTGAAAATTACCTTTTATGCATTGATGTAATAAGTACTATGGAAAATAGTGCCATCAGTCAAAATGTGAAGATATAACTATGACAATTACTACGGTAAACTATGTGCAAGCATCCAGTGTGAGGATCATTTCACTGATAGAAACATCTATGACAGATTGCTAGGAATCTCTGTTTATGGAAACTGTATTTAGCTTTACAAAAAACACTGTCATATAACAATTGACAAGAACTCATTCACCAGTAAAGCATACTAGATCCATTATTGTACCTGCACTCTACATTTGAGATTCTTTATAATTTATGTACAGGTAAAAATCTCTTTCAGTAAGAGTTTTCTAGTCATCAGTGGTTTTCAATTTATACTCAGAAATAAGATTTTTAGCATTTAAAATATACCTCTGGATAAGGAAGAATGATTTAGTCAGTAGTAATATGAAAGACATATCATTTTATATTATTGAAATGGAATGTTTGGAGATGATCTTTGAAAGCCGTTCCATCTTCCAGACATGCTTGTATGCGCACACTTGAAAGCTCCATCCCAATTTTTGGCACGTAATAGGTGATCAATACATATCAGTTGAAAAAATGAGGGAGCAGAGCTGGGCATGGTGGCTTACACCTGTAATCCCAGCACTTTGGGAGGCTGAGGCAGGTGGATCACTTGAACCCAGGAGTTTGAGACAACTTGGGCAACACAGTGAGACAAAAATAAATAAAAATTAGCTAGGTATTATGGCATCTGCCTGTAGTCCTAGTTACTGGGGAGGCTGAGGTAGGAGGATCACTTGAGCCTGGAAAGTTGAGGCTACAGTTAGCCATGATCACACCACTGCACTCCAGCTTGGGCAACAGAGCGAGACCCTGTCTCAAACAAACAAACAAATAAAAATTAGGGAGCAGAGTCAAGCAAGCCACATCATGCTGACATGCTCATTCATCCCTCCCCAAATAGAATGCAACTCATTCTTCCCTCTCTGTACCCCTTCCCCTGCCACTTTCTTACTCTGACATTCAAAGCTTCTTCACACAAATTTCTTTCGTTAATGTGTGAGTTCAAAACAAGAGGTGGAAACAGCCCTATTCTGGGATTTTAGAAAACTTTGTTCTGATGCTAGAAGCCGTATATGACCTTGAACAAAACATTTAAAATTCTAAGTTTCTACATCAGAAGAACAGGAAAAATTCCTGCTCTTTTCTTCCTCACCATATTATTGTGAGAATTTAAGATAACACAAGCAAAATGCTTTGTGTTATAAAGCCCAGGCAACTTTTATTGGTTTCAGGAATTTGTGCCATTTACAATGTTCTTTTTGCCTGATCAGATCTGTGAACAACCTTGGCAGCGCCTCCACCTATGGTGCTCTTGTAATCCCATTGCACAGAATGAGGTAAGTCAGGGCTAACATCCACGCTGAAATCTGCAAGGAGTGTAGATTCCACATTTTACCCTGGGCTACCTACCCAAGAGCCTTTAAACTCTCCTTCTCCTCTGTCCTTTACAGATGTCCTTAGCTATGTCAAAGAGGCAGACGGTGCACAGCCCATCACTCAAGAAACTTCTCCACATCCAGAGCTGCTGCACCTCCCTGTTTTGTTTGGTTGGATGCGTTGTTAAAGGTTGATTTGTTTGCAGTTCAAACAATGGGTACCACATTCAAAAGCAGCAGATTCAAGTCAGTAAATATTTGAGCAAGTGGGGCATTATCCAATCAGCCTTACCTATTTGGGATTCAAGCTTGAAAGGCCACTCTTAGAAAGAGAATAAGCACATTGAATGAAGTCCAAACCAAACAAATTCCTCACTAGGCAAGATCTGGAGTCTGACACTTTTTCTTTGATTGGGACATACAAAAAAAGTGTCCTCATGATTGGTACCAAAGAAATAACTGATTCCCTTCTCACTGGGCCCACCTTTTCCTAAATGTCATTTAGTTCATTTTTATCTATTTATGAACTTTGATTCCTTTTGCTGTTAAAAATGAACAAAAAAATAATAATGCGCCATCAAGAGAAAAACTAAGTTGACACTCTGGCTTCTTATATGTGTGCAAGTGTGTAAAACCGTGTTTTCAGATGGCTTTTTAAATGGTCATGGAGCTCTTCTTTGAATATCAATATTCACGTGCTGTTTTCACAGTTCCTTGCTATTTATATGAGAGCTCTCTAATGTTTTAAAGCAATTCATTTTGTCAGGAATGTAAGTGGTTTCCAAATTTCCACTGTCCAAACCACACTGCACTGCAGTGAACATTCCTATAACTAAATCTATGCTTATGTCCTTACAGTTAAATTTCCTGCAGTGGAATTACCGGGTTAGGATAGGAACATTTTCAAGACTTTTGAAATATTTGCCACACTTTCCTCCAGATAAGTTGTTCCAATTTTCACCCCATTGGCCATATGTACTCTTTGAAGTATTATAATACTGAAAATATGTGTCAAATGAAAGAATTCTTAATGTTTATGTTTAAATATTTTTATTTCTAATGAAGGGGAGCATCTTAGCACATACTGGCATACTGGTCTTTCTGTGTTTGGGTGGGTGTGAGTTTACTGCTCATCCATCCTGGCCCATTTTTACTGAGTAATCTTTTAATTCATTTGCAGGTGTCTTTGCATACTAATAATATTAGCTCTACATCTAATTGTGTTGCAAATATATTCCTATATTTTTTGAATTGTTTTTGAATTGTCGTTATGGTGGTTGTGGTTTTAATGTTGTCAAATGAATGTCTTTTCCCTCATGAGTTTCCTCAACTGAGAGTCAAAGCCCCTGTTTTGGAGAAAGCGCCAGATGTGCAGGGAAGTGGTTGGCCACTTGGAGACTGTCCCACCATTAACATGGCGGCCCCATAACCTTTGCTCTCAGGTCTGTGGTGCAGCTGTCTCTGCATGTATTGATCCATAGCAGGAAGAGGGTCTCCAGACAGGGTTATTCCTACTCCTGCTCTTGCTGCCAGAACACTAGTGCCTCCAAATTAGAAGGTGTTGGTGGCCTTCTGCCAGGATTTTCTCTACTTATTTCCCTAGGTACTACGCTTCTTTCTCACAAAAAAGAATTATTACTCAGTTTTAGTGAATTCATTAAGTTTGTTGTTATCTGCACTGTGTTTTATAGAAAATTCCTCAAAGTTTGAGGCATGTGTATGACACATCTCTCTAGTTTTAGTGCGATTCAGGTTTCGTGCTATTTAACTCACCTTTGACCATGTCAAACAGGTGCCACTTCTCATGGCTCCATCTTTCCCTGGACATCATATTATAATTATGCTACCCATTATAAATGCATTTTCCCCTTGTTTCCTCTCTTTATATATGGCTGATATATTGGATAGATATTGGCATTTTGTTTTTTCACAGGCAATCTTACTTTGGCACTTTCCCACTTGGCCCTTAGATTACCTGGGTGGACAATGAGAGCATCTGAAAATAATACTTTGTTGATTTGTCCAATATTTACAAGTTTTCGTTTTCATGTATAGTTGCATTTGTTGAGATTTTCACAATATTGAATAATGGGTATAATAGGAAAAATAATGAGCACCCAATTTTTAATAGAAATGCCTCAAGTGCTAAGTAAAATACTTATTTTGCATTTTCTATGTCAACCCTGAGGTGCTACTGCTACCAGTGAGCAGGGGCCAGAAATGCATTAAATAGTGCAATGTTTTTAATTATTGTAAATGGAAATTTTGCCAAATGTCTTCTTATCATCAAGAGATGATCATAAGTCTTTAGGCATTCCTCTTTTGCTTTAAAAGATAATACTAATAGATCTTTATATGTTGAGCTCTCCTAGCATTCCTACTCATGATGTATTATTCTTTTAAAACACTACTCAATGTAATATTTCAGCTGGTTTGTGAAAATTTTTCATACTATGCCACATACAAATTTAGTTGCACTCTTTATACACCCTCAAATCTTAACCCTACCAGCAGCCTGCATAACTCTGTATTGAGGTCATCATGTCATTTAAACAAATCTCTCAAACTGGGTTCAAAGGAAACTCAATGATGAAACAAATACTGAATTAAAAATTTTGCAACACATTTCAGTCAACACAACAAAAACATTTGACACAATGCTCCTTCATGATAAAAATACTCAACAAACTGGGAATAGAAGGAAAGTTCTTCAACCTGATAAAGAGAATCTATAAAAGATTCACAGCTAACCTCACACTTAAAGATCAGAAAATGAGAAGAATGCCCATTCTCACCACTTTTATTTAATATTGTATTGGATTGGCTAATCAGAGCATATTAGGCAAGAAAATGAAATAGAAGCCATCTAGACACTGGAAGGAAGGAAGTAAAAGTATTTCTATTTGCAGATGAAATTATTTTCCATATAAAAAACACTAAAGAATCCATTTAAAAATCGATTAGAACTAATACGTGAGCTCAGCAAGGTTGCAAAATACAAGATCAATATATTAAAACGTAATTGTATTTCTATACAGTAGCAATGAATAAACTGAAATTGAAATTAAGAAAGCGATTCAGGTTAATGGGGGAAAGAAGAGCCTCTTTATCCAACACTGCTGGGATAACTGAATATGTAAAAGTATGAAGTTGGACCCATACCTCACACCACATACAATAATAAACCCAAAATGAATCAAAGACCTATATGTAAGAGATGAAACTATAAAACATGGAGAAGAAACAGATGTGAATCTTCATGTCATTGAATTAGGTGATTTAAAAAAATTAAGAAACTCAAAGCACAAGCAACAAAAGAAAAAATAAATAAACCGGGCCAGGCGTGGTGGCTCACACCTGTAATCCCAACACTTTGGGAGGCTGAGGTGGGCAGATCACCTGAGGTCAGGAGTTTGAGAACAGCCTGGCCAACATAGAGAAACTCTGTCTCTACTGAAAATCCAAAAAAATTAGCCAGGAGTGGTGGTGGGCACCTGTAATCCCAGCTACTTGGGAGGCTGAGGCAGGAGAATCACTTGAACCCAGGAGGCGGAGGTTGCAGTGAACCAAGATCACACCACTGCACTCCAGCCTGGGCAACAGAGTGAGACTCCATCTAAAAAGTGAATAAATAAATAAACAAACTAGACATCATCAAAATTAAGAACTTTCATGCTGCAAAAGACATCATGAAGAAAGCAAAAAGACAATCAGCAGAATGACAGAAAATTGCAAATCATATATGGTTGACCTTTGAACAACAAAAGGGTTAGGGATACCAACCCTCAGCACAGTTGAAAATCCACATTCAACTCTGAATCTCCAGAAACTTAACTTCTAATAGCCTACTGTTGACCTGAAGACTTACTAATAATATGAATAGTTGATTAATATACATTTTGTATGTTGTATTATATACTGCATTCTTATAATAAGGTAAGCTAGAGAAAAGAAAATATTATTTAAAAATCATGAGGAATAGAAAATATAGTTACTATGTATTAAGGGGAAGTGGATCATCATAAAGGTCTTCATCCTTGTCTTCATGTAGAGTAGGCTAAGGCAGAGGGAGAAGAGGAGGAGTTGGTGGTGCAGTCTCAAGGAGGGCAGAGATGAAAGGAAATCCACACATAAGTGGACCCACATAATTCAAACCTGGGTTGCTCAAGGGTCAACCGTATATAGTAAAAGATATACGAATGGTCAATAAGCACATGAAAAGATGCTCAACCTCATTAGTAATCAGGGAAATGCACTAGCATGACTAATAAAAATGATATTAACAAGTGTTGGTGAGAATGTGAAGAAATTTAAAGAAACTCTTGCATGCGTTGCTGATGGTGATGTAACATCTTGCACCTGCTTTGGAAAAGAGTCTAGTAGTTCTTTAAAAGTCTAAATGTAAAGTCTCCATATGACCCAGCAGTTCCACTGCTAGCTATATATACAGGAGAAATAGTATCACATCTGCTATTTTATTGGCTAAATCAAGTCAGACATAGCCAATCTCAACCTTGAGAGGGCAGGGAAAGGCATACTGCCTCGTAGCAAGTGGAAAAAAACAGGGATATTTAGTGGACCACACTGATACCTACTATTATCTGCTCTTCCTCCCACAAAATATTCTTTCACAACAGAACACACCTTCTCTTCACAGGAAACAAAATTCACTGCATCCACCATGGTGTCTGGAATCTCTAAGTGATATTCACAATCTCTCTATTAGGACTGAAGGTGATTCTTCTTGGTCTAGAGCCTTTTGAAATTAAAAGACAAATTCTCTATCTCCACACATATTCAATATAAAATAGTGAAATAGGAAGAATGAGAAGAAAAAAAAAAAAAGAGCAATCACCATTCGATGGCAATTCTGAAATCTCCCTGGGAAATCATTGCGGAGACCTCTCCCCTGAGGTTATAGAACATTTCTGGATTTCTCCCTGAGCTGTCTACTGGTTTGGAGCTCTTAGAACCCTTGGAACAATTCTCTTCTTCTGAGAAGTTCTCCCTTTTCTTGTCCCACCATGACTACTTCTAAACAGGACATCAGAATACCACCTCTTGATCATAGTTGGGGTCCCAAGCTTGTTTGAAATCACTGTCTTATTCGGTGATGCAATTATCTTCAAAATTTAGCCAACATTTCCATTTGATTGAAGTCAATAGCACATGCCAATATCCCTTCTCGACATACACTTGGATTTGCTATATTGCCTTGCTTTTTTGCTCTCTGTTCTTCTTTCTCCATCTTCTTTTTAATCCTCACTCTTTGTCTCTGTGTTTCCTTCCCTCCTTCTCTCTCTCCTTTCCTCCCTCCCCCAGCCTTCTTTCTTTCTTGCATGTTGGCTTTGTTTTCTTCTTTTCCTCCCTTCTTTCTTTCTTTGTAGTTAAGTACAATGAATTTGTATAGATTTCTGTCCAAATTCTTGACAATCTGGGTCACAGGTCTAACCGTTCCCCAAAACTTACAAACCTCTATGCAGGTTTGTCAACCATTACTGAAATCCAGGACCAAATATACTAAAAAAGATTGAGATCATTTTAAATAAAAAAAAAATCTATGAAATAGAAGCTGTAATGATGTGTCCATTTAGGGAAGAATGACTCATAGCTTATGCAATGTATTTTTAAGTAATTTTCCCTTTGCTATCTTACCAACTGGAATTCATAAAACTTAGAGTAGATTTAATAAATAGTTTAAAGTTAAGTCGTAGGCTGCTTTGAATTTGGTGAAATTTAAAATTAACTTTATTTCTTGGATTTTATTCCCATTAAACCTCTCTAAACACATTTAAGCTTCTCCCAGGCTTTAGATGAAGGCAAGAAATCTTAATGTAATCCATAAAACCTTCCCTGGCTGAAATCACCTTTCTTGTCTTATCTCAATCCACACTTTCTTATATGCTATTTCTGTAATCTAGCCACAGTGTCTTTTTTTTAGTTGCACAAACATGACATGTTCTGTCTAAACTCAAGATGTATACATGACAGTCCCTCTACCTGAACCTCTCTATCTTCCTCCTTCAAACCCTTTCCTTAGTTGACTTGAGTTCTTCTTCCTTGGGCTCCCTGTGTAAGTGGCATATTTTGATGCTGTCTTTTCTGACCTGCCTGTTATGGCCCACTCCTCCCTTCTATGCCATCACTAATACCTTCTACTACTCTTTCAGATTACTCATGGGCATTGTAAGTTCTTATTTGTGGGCTTCTTTGCTTAGCATAATCTCTGCAACCAGATTCTAAGCTTTGCAAAGGAAGAGATCGTACCTTGTTCTGTATCCCAGATACTTAGAAAAATTTATGGTTCACTATTGGCACTTAAAGATTTGTTGAAACAAAGCAGAAACGTAGGTCATTTCACAACATAAGAAACAGACTCAATGATTTTCATTTTTCTAAATTTTAGTGTCTGGTATTGTGGAAATAAGACAGATTTGATTATTTTCAGTTAATAATTTAGCCATTTGGGGCTTTATTTTGTTTTTATTGCTCTAGCCTATACAAAGATAAATACCTAACATGATAAATATTTTCTTGAATTTAGTAATAAAATATCTTCTCGATATTTTGCTTGTGAATCTTTTACTCATTGAACAGTTATTGTGATGTCTTATTGACTCAAATTATTATTTGTCAAAAATTTATATCATTTAAAGAGTTTTATAAGGCAGTAAAAGATACAAATTTTTCATTTTGACTTGAATTCTCATAAATATTTAGTCCTATTCTTGATTTTGCTTCTTTGTAGATGTATATTTATTCATAAAAAATATACATATAACTGTCCTTCACTTCAACAAAACTACTTGTTGGCAGAACCCTAATGAAAAGAAAAGGGAAAGGAAAATATTTAAAGGAAAGTTCAGATGCAGCTGGAATAGCAGTAAATTGGAAGCCAAAATCCTTACAGCTGATTCTTGAAAAATCGTATCTAATCTACAAAACTTAAATTACTACAAGTAGCACTTCTTTTGTTAATTTTGTCAACACTTTTTGGACACTTGTCTACTCATTTTATGGTAGGTAGTTGTCATAAGATTTGATGGGAAGAATAGATTTTTTTTAAAAGTCTGTTCCTCTTCGCCTGCTCTACAGTGAGTATTCATATGCCAGCCAAAACCACCAGATAGGAGAAATCCATCAACTATGACTCCGGGTTCATATGCCACAAATGAGAAAATGCATGTGACAGTGTGTGCCTGGTGTTGGCAGATAATTGGCACTCTGATCTGTACATTCACTTCTACCCTCAGTTGGGGATGGGGGTGGAAGCAAATTCATCTCCATTCATAGAGCTACAAACAAATTCTCTCCAGGATTTATGTCTGTGCACCAACCCTTTCCCCACCCACGTTCTGCCCCATGTCTACCTTCACAGCCTTGCATGCTTTACCTACTCATCGTTCCCATTGAGTGCATTTTGGTGCCATAATATAGTCTCATTAATTACCCCTAAATCAAATATGAATCTTTAGCTTTAACAGTCACATTGCCCTAAGGTAAATTTTGGGAAAAGTGCTGTTTAAGAAACCTGCATGCTCAACTGTCAGCATAAACCTTGACCTAGGTCACTAGCTGTTCTGGCCAGATGGCAGGGAGGACCTGAGACTTGACTATTTCGGTCCTCCAATAAAAAGGATAATAAAATGAATGTGCGGTGAGAAAAATGCTTTTATGGAAACTTGTGTAATTCAAACTTTTTGGTGGTGGTTTAACATCAGATTTTACAACAGGGTAGTTAAATAGTTGGCTGAATTTTTTAAAGGTCTGGGGAATTTAATGGCAAAATGTATACTCTTTGTAGTTTTGTCAGTTCAGAGAAGTAGGCAGGCAGATATGATATTTCGGATTCAAGTTGCTCGGCTGTCGGACCTATGGCTTTCTTTCTCTCTATAATCTTCAAGTTTGTGATCTGCTGTGCCTTAAACAAAGAGCGAGATGAGTAGCACATTTTTAGGATGTGCTGCTGGTTTTCCGAGAGAGGAATTAGTCCTGAGTCCTCCATACACTGGCTGGGTCATTTGCAGTAATAAATTTGGACAGGCTTATGCTATCATCTGCAAATGGGATTGTCTGTGAACAGAATGAGGGTCAAATCCACAATCCTCATCGTTCAGTGTCAAAACCAACGGAGCTGCTGCTGCTGCTGCTGCTTCTTTTTTTTTTTTTTTTGGAGACAGAGTTTTGCCCTTTTGCCCAGGCTGGAGTGCAATGGCTTGATCTCAGCTCACCGCAACCTCCACCTCCCAGGTTCAAGTGATTCTCCCAAGTAGCTGAGATTATAGGCACGTGCCACCACACCCAGCTAATTTGTGTATTTTTGGTAGAGACAAGGTTTCTCCATGTTGGTGAGGTTGGACTCAAACTCCCAACCTCAGGTGATCCGTCTGCCTCGGTCTCCCAAAGTGTTGGGATTACAGGCATGAGCCACCGCACCTGGCCCAAAACCAGCTGAGCTTCTTAACAACAACCTTTATGAATGATTAGCTCAGAGGGTCTCTTCCTTGGTCCCTCAGGGAATCCTTAGTCCCTTCCTTGGACCTTCTGGACAATAAAAAGGAGAGCATGAGAGGATGTTTTACTATACCTTCCTCACAAAAAGGTGAGCATTTAGCAATCCAGATAAAAATATCCATAAGATAAAGACCACATCTATACCCTGTGATTATCATTACTGGAACATCACTTCTGGGTTAAAGAGAAAAAAGAAATAGAATAATGGTCTGACTAAAGAGAAAAAAGAAATAGAATAATGACCCTTAAAATAAATGAGGTAATTTTGTTTATGTCTAGCATTCTACAACAAACATTTTTCATTGCACTGTATTTTTGCTTCAGTAACTTGGTGCAACTACAAGATTACTGTTTGTAGCTCTGTGAACTAGGTAATTCCAGTTTAGAAAACAAAGAATGACGCATCCTATTTAGAGACAATGCTACTGTCTACTTTTAGAGAAGTAGAATTTATGCTTTAAGTTAATTTTTCTAAAGTGGAGAGATTGATCTCCTCTTGTTTCTTTGTAATCTCATAATTTTTTGTTAAAAAATAAACATTTTTAATAATAACATGTGAAAACTCTGGAAATCAGATTCCATCTCTTCTACAGAGTTTACTGTTCATGCTGTTTATTGTTGCTGTTGTTTATTGGTTTAGTGACCTCTCTGAACTACCTCTTTCAAGTCTGTATTCTTTGTTGTGTGTGGCCATTCAAATTTGTGTTTGGTTAGCTTAGTAGTCAGTTAATGGTCGGACTGACTTTTTTTTTTAATGCCAGTAACAAGTAAGTCTCCCAGTCTTTTTGAGAAACTGTGTGTTGAGGCATGCCTTTAACACTCAGTCACACAATTTTGACAGCCCTGCCTTAGTCTTCACTTTTTGCTAATGCAGAGCCTCAAGGTCAGCCAGAGGTGAGGGTTTAAGACCTTCTTGGGCCTTTCTAAGCATGTGTACAGCCCTGGGTTTACACACAGCCCTGCATGTGCACATGGCCTTCCAGAGTCCCAGAATATGCTGGAGCTTTTCAAAGCCCCCCAGGGGTCTCATACCCCAGCTTTTCCTTTTAAGTTTTCTGTCAATCCATTGTTTGTTCAAATAATATCCATTTCTTCAGGCAGCTGTGATGTTTAACAATTAACTCTGATTGATTTTGGCAAACACCCTAAGTATGTTCACATTAAGTGACCTTGAGGTTAGTGCAAGAAAGATAAACCTGGTGGGTGAGGTCTTCCAGGAAACCACCAGACAGGTCAAATAATAATTCTCAGAAACTGGGACACGGAAGGAGTTCCTACTGCATTCTGCTCCTTCCTGGGGCTGTGATTGTGGACTGTTGATTTTGTCCTATGTGAACTACAGGGGATCTCAAGAGGAGAGGAGGGAATGGCACTACATATTATATTATTAAAATATAATAACACAAAGCTCATTGTTTTTACCAAGACTGTGTGTGTGTGTGTGTGTGTGTGTGTGTGTGTGTGTGTGTGTAACTCTCTGGATTGCTGCAAGCATTTGGTTAATTTCCAGAGTTTTGAAAAAATTGATTCTGAGCATTTTTTGCCAGTTTTCTTATTGCTCTTATGAGTGAGATGGTTTTCAGAGGTCCTTACTTCTCCATTCCCATTGACGTTACTTATTATTTTGATCATTTTTAGGTTTTCTTATTATTATTACTGAGTTGTAAGAATTCTCTATAAATCCTGGGTCAAAGCCCTTTGCAGATATATGAGTTGTGAATATTTTCTCTAAGAGTATGGCTTGCTTTTTAATTCTCTTGGGTGTGTCATTTAAACAACAAAAGTTTTCTCACTTATGGTCAATATTTTTTGTATCCTAGAAAATCCTTTCTGGTCCCAGGTTTGCAAGAGTTCCTCGTATCTGTGTTTCTGGGAATGATACAGGTTTTGCTTTTACATTTAGGTCTGTGATTCACTTCAAGTAATTGTGTAAGATGTGAGGTGGAAGGCATGGCTTATCCTTTTTAAAATGGATATCCAGTTGTTCTAATACCATTTTTAAAAGCCACAAATCAATAACATTGAGAATAACATACCTGGAAATAAATTTAACCAAAATGGTAAAAGATTTGTACATTGACAAATAAAAAAAATTTGCAAAAAAAAATTAAATAAGACCAAAATAAATAGAAAGATACCCCAATGTTGACAGATAGAAAGACTTAACATAGTTAAGATGTCAATATTACTCAAAGCAACCTATAGATTAATGCAATCTCTCTTTTTTTTTTTTTCTTTTTTTTTTTGAGATGGAGTCTTGTTCTGTAGCCCAGGCTGGAGTGCAGTGACTCAATCTCAGCTCACTGCAACCTCCACCTCCCGGGTTCAAGCAATTCTCCTGCCTCAGCCTCCCAAGTAGCTGGGATTATAGGTGTCTGCTGTTGCAACCAGCTAATTTTTGTATTTTTAGCAGAGATGGGGTTTCACCATCTTGGCCAGGCTGGTCTCGAACTCCTGACCTTGTAATTCATCTGCCTCGGCGTCCCAAAGTGCTGGGATTACAGGCATGAGCCACCTCACCCAGCCCTTAATGCAATCTCTAGCAACAATTTTTTTTGCAGAGATGGAAAAGACAATCCGCATGTACATAAAGAATTACAAGGGGTGCTCTATAGCCAAACAGTCTTGAAAAGGAACAAAATTAAAGTACTTACACTTTTCAACATCAAAGCTTATTAAAAAGCTTTACATTCATCAAACAGTGTGGAACTGGTTTAAAGACAGACAAGGAGAAAAATAGAATAGATTAAGAGTCCAGAAATAAACACACATATCAATGGACAACCAATTTTTCAACAAGGGTGCCAAGACCGACAAATGGGAAAAGAATAGTATCTTCAAAACTCTGTGTTAGGACATTTGGATTTCTATGTGCAAAAAAATAAAATAAAATAAAATTAGATACCTACCTCAACATCATATATAAAAATTAACTCAAAACGGATGAATGACCTAAACTTAAAAAGCTAAAATCCTAAAATTATTGGAAGACAGCATAGAAGTAAATCGTCATGATCTTGGGTTTGGTGATGGATTCTTGGATATGACATCAAAAGCACAGATGACAAAAGAAATACGGATAAATTTAACCTTATCAAAGTTAAATTTCATCAAATTTAACCTCATCAAAGTTAAATTTGTGTATCAAAAGTCATATCAAGAAAGTGATAAGACAATCTACAGAACGGAAAAGTACATGTTCAAGTCATTCATATGTTAAGGGAATTATGTCTAAAATATATAAGGACACTTACAACTCAATAATAAAGAGGTAAATAACCCAAATAAAAAATAAGCAACACATGAGAATAAAAATTTCTTCAAAGAAGATTCTCAAATGACCAAAAAATGACAAGAAAAAGTGTTCAACATCATAGGTCATCAGAGAAATGCATAGCAAAACCACAATGAGATAGCCCTTCACACTCATAAGAATGGCTATAATTGAAAAGTCAGTTGATAATACGTGTGGGTGAGAATGTGGAGAAACTGAAACCCTCATACAATGCTGCTGGGAATATAAAATGGTCCAGCCACTGTGGAAAACAATTCTGCAGTTCCTCAAAAGGCTAAACACATAATGTCGTATCATCTAGCAAATCAACTCCTAGGTATACACCCAGTATTTTTGAAAAGAGGGACTTGAATGGATGCATGTATGCCCATGTTAATTGCAGTATTATTCGTAATAGCCAAAAGGTAGAAACAACCCAGACGATCAACACATGAGTGGATAAACAAAATGTGATCTCTACATATAATGGAAGATTATTATATTTTATAAAAAGAAATAAAGTTCTGAAACATGCTACAACATGCATAAACTTTGACAAGTGAAATAAACAAAACACAAAAGGAAAATTACTGTGTGGTTCTACTTACATGAACTATCTAGAATAGTAGATTAGAGGCTGTGAAGGAGTTGGGGATGAAGGGGAGTGAGGAGTTATTGCTTGATGGTGACAGACTTACTGTGTGTGTAGTGATTAAAAAGTTTTTGTGTAGATAGCGATGATGACTACACAAGATTGTGAATATAATTAATGCCACTAAATTGTACACTTAAGAATGGTTAAAATGGCAAATCTTGTTATATATTACTATAATTTTTAAAAGTTAATGATGTGATATAGCACATCACTGAATTGTATACTTTAAGTGGGTGGATTTTATGGTATGTGAATTATATTTATATAGTATATATTTATATATAAATATACATATTTATATATTATCTAGTCAAAGACTAAAACAAATTACATTGAAATGTGTCAAGTTATTTAATTCTATAAGTGAAAGTCTATTTCTGGATTCTAGTTCCAATTGTCTGTATTTCTATTACTCCAACATTTTTTGTTGAATATTATTGCTAAAGATTTATTCATTTTATCAATATTTGTAATAAATCGACGTTTGCCCCTTTGTTGTTTTCTTTATTTTTTTATTTTTATTTTATTTTTTATTTTTTTGAGATAGAATTTCACTCTTGTCACCCAGGCTGGAGTGCAGTGATACAATCTCAGCTCATTGCAACGTCTGCCTCCTGGGTTCAAGTGATCCTCCTGCCTCAACCTCCCAAGTAGCCAGGATTACAGGTGCCCACCACCATGCCCAGTTAAGTTTTGTATTTTCAGTAGAGACAGGATTTCACCATGTTGGCCAGGCTGGCCTTGAACTCCTGACCTCAGGTGATCTGCCTGCCTCGGCCTCCCAAACTGCTGGGATTACAGGTGTGAGCCACCGTACCTGGCTGTTTTCTTTCTTTTTCTTTTTTTCATCCTAGATTATTTGGTTTTTGCTTGCTCCGTTGTTTAAGTTACTTATAGATTCTGGATATTAGAATTATGTGGTCAGATACATAATTTGTGAATATTTTCTCCCATTCTATGGTTGTCTGTTTATTCTATTGGTAGGTTTTTTTTTTCCTGTGCTCCGACTCATCAATTTTTGTTTTCATTGCAATTCCTTTTGAGGATTTAGTCATAAATTCTTTCCCAAGGCTGATATCCAGAATGATGTTTCCTAAGCTTTCTTCTAGGATTCTGATAGTTTGAGGTCTTACATTTAAATCTTTAATTCATCTTGAGTTAATTTTATATATGGTGAAAGTAGGATCTAGTTTAATTCTTCTGTATATGGCTAGTCAGCTGTCGCAGCACCATTTCTTTGGCTTAGCATTCTTTGGCTATTCAGGCTCTTTTTGGCTCCATATGAATTTTAGGATAGTATTTTTTAGTTCTGTGAAAAATCACATTGGAATAGCATTAAATCTGTAGATTGCTTTGGGCGGTATGGCCATTTTACCAATATTAGTTTTTCCAATTCAGAAGCATGAAATGTTTTCCCATTTTTTGTGTCATCTATGATTTTTTCTTCAGTGTTTCGTAGTTCTCCTTGCAGAGATCTTTTACCTCCTTGGTTGGATATTTCTAGGTGTTTTATTTTTTGTGGCTGTCATAAATGGGATTGCATTCTTGATTTGGCTCCCAGCTTTGAATGTTATTGGTATATAGAAATGCTACTGATTTTTGTACATTAATTTTGTATCCTGAAGCTTTACTGAAATCGATTATCAGAGTCAGGAGCCCTTTGGTGGAGTCTTCAGGCTCCTTTTAGGTATAGAATCATATTGTCTGTGAAGAGAGATAGTTTGACTTCTTCCTTTCCTATTTGTATGTCTTTTATTTCTTTCTCTTGCCTGATGGCTCTGGATAGCACTTCCAGTACTATGTTTAGAAGGAATGGTGAGAGTGTCATTCTTGTCTTGTTCCAGTTCTCAAGGGGAATGCTTCCAGCTTTTGCCTATTCCGTATGGTTTTGTCTGTGGGTTTGTCATAGATGGTTCTTATTATTTAGGTAATTTCAATGCCTGGTTTCTTGAGTTTTTTTTATTAAGAGATGCTGGATTTTATCAAAAACTTTTCTTTATCTATTGAGATAATCACATGTTTTTTGTTATTAATTCTATTTACATAGCAAATCACACATATTGATATGCATATGTTGAATCAATCTTGTATCCCAGGAATGAAGTTTACTTGATCATGATGAATTAACTTTTTGATGTTTTATTGAATTTGGTTTGCTAGTATTTTGTGGAGGATTCTTATGTCTACTTCATGAGGGAATATTGGCCATTGTTTTCTTTTTTCATTGTATCTTTGCCAGGTTTTGGTATTAGGGTAATGCTGACCTTCTAAAATGAGTTAGGGAGGAGTCCCTCCTCCTCCTCCCTAAGTTTTTGGAAAAATTACAGTAGAATTGGTGCCAGCTCATCTTTGTGTGTCTGGTAGAATTCACCTGTGAATCCATCTGGTCCAGGTCTTTTTTTTTTTCTTTTTTTTCCCCATTGGGAGATTTTTTTGTATTATTACTGATTGAATTTCAGAACTTGATATTGGCCAGTTAAGAGTTACAATTCCTTCCTGATTCAAACTTGGGAGATTGCGTGTTTCCAGGAATTTGTCAAATTCCTCTAGATTTTATAGTTTGTGTGGCATAGAGGTGTTTATAATAGTCTCTGGGAATCATTTGCATTTCTGTAGGATCAGTTGTAATGTCACCTTTGTTGTTTCAGATAGTGCTTATTTGAATCTTCTCTCTCTCTCTCCCTCTGACTTTGGCTAATTAGCTAGCAGTGTGTTGATCTTGTTTACCCTTTCAAATAACGAATTTTTTTGTTTCCTCCATTCTTTGTGTGGATTTTTGGATCTCAATTTCATTCAGTTCTGCTCTAATTTTAGTTATTTTTAGTTATTTATTTTCTTCTGCTAGCTTTGGGGTTAGTATTGTCTTATTTTTCTAGTTCTTCTAAATGTGATGTTACATCATTAATTTGAGATTTTTCTAACTTTCTGAGGTAGACATTTAGCACTACAAACTTTGCTCTTAACACTGTTTTTCCTGTATCCCAGATATTTTGATATGTTGTGCCTCTGTTTTCATTTATTTCAAAGAATTTTTGGTTTCTGCCTTAATTTTGTTGTTTACCCAAAAGTCACTCAGGAGCAAGTTGTTTAATTTCCATGTCATTGTGTGGTTTTGTGACATCTTCTTGGCATTTATTTCTATTTTTATTCTACTGTGGTCTGAAAGTATGGTTGGTATGATTTCAATTATTTGTGTTTATTGAGACTTGCTTTGTGGATGAGCATGTGATCAATCTTGAAGTATGTTCCATGTGCAGGTGAGAAGAATGTATACTCTGCAGTTGATGGGTGGAATATTTGGTAGATGTCTATTAGGTCCACTTGGTCAAGCATTGAACTTAAGTCTGGAATTTTTTTGTTAGTTTTCTGCTTCAGTGATCTGTCTCATGCTGTCAGTGGGGCGTTGAAGTCCACCTCTATTATTGTGTGGCTGTCTAAGTCTTTTTCTAGGTCTAAAAGTACTTGTTTTATGAACCTGGGTGTTCCAGTGTTGAGTGTATTATTTAGAAGGGTTAAGTGTTCTTGTTGAATTGAACCCTTTATCATTATGTAATGCCCTTCTTTGTCATTTTTTTTACTGTTGTTGGTTTAAAATGTATTTTATTTGATATATGAATAGTGACCTCTGCTTCTTTTTGTTTTCCATTTGTGTGAGAGATCTTTCTCCAACCCTTTCTATGAGCTAATGGGAATCATTATGTGTGAGATGAGTCTCTTGGAAGACAGAAAATGGATGAATCTTGTTTTTTAATTCAACTTACCACTCTGTGCCTCATAAGCAGGGGCATTCAGATCATTTATATTCCAGGTTAAAATTGATCTGTGAGGTTTTGATCCTATTTCACAATAGGATCTATTCTGTGGTTGCTTTATAGGGTCTGTGGGCTATGTACTTAAGTGTGTTTCTGTAGCAGGTGTATTAGTATGTTCTCATGCTGCTATGAAGAAACGCCTGAGACTGGGTAATTTATAAGGGAAAGAAGTTTAATTGACTCACAATTCCACAGGGCTGGGGAGGCCTTAGGAAACTTATAATCAGAATGAAAGGGGAAGCAACACATCCTTCTTCTCATGGTGGTAAGAGAAAGAAATGCCAAGCAAAGGGGGAAAGGCCCCTTATAAAACCATCAGATCTTTGAGATCTCACTCACTATCATGAGAACACCAGCATGGAGGTAACTGCCCCCATGATTCAATTACTTCCCACTGGGTCCCTCCCATCACATGTGGGGATTATGGGAACTACAATTCAAGATGAGATCTGGGTGGGAACACAGCCAAACCATATCATTTCACCCCAGCCCCTCCAAAATCTCATGTCCTCACATTTCAAAACACAATCATGCCTTTCCAACAGTTCCCCAAAGTCTTAACTCATTCTGGCATTAACCCAAAAGTCCAAGTCCAAGGTCACATCTGACATGAGGCAAGTCCCTTTGCCTGTGAGCCTTAAAGTTCCAAAATGAATCTCCTTTGTCTTTGTGTCTCACATCCAGGTCACGCTGATGCAACAGGAGGGACCCCATGGCTTTGGGTAGCTCCACCTCTGTGGCTTTGCAGCTTATAGCCCCACTCCCGGCTGCTTTCATGAGCTAACATTGAGTGCCTGCTGCTTTTCCAGGTACACACCACAAGCTGTTGGTGGATCTACAATTCTCTGGTCTGGAGGATGGTGGCCTTCTTCTCGAAGCTCCAGTAGGCAGTGCCCCAGTGGGGACTCTGTGTGGGGGCTCCAATACCACATTTCCCTTCCACACTGCCCTAGCAGATGTTCTCCATAAGGGCTCTGTCTCTGCAGCAAACTTCTGCCTGGAGATCCTGGCATTTCCGTACATCCTCTGAAATCTAGGCGGAGGTTCCCAAACCTCAATTCTTGATTTCTGTGCAGCTCTGGGTTCAACATCACTTGGAAGTGGCCAAGGGTTAGATGCAGAGCACCATGTCCCAAGACTGCACAAAGCGGGGGGTCCTGGGCTTAGCCCAGGAAACCATTTTTCCTCCTAGGCCTCTGGGCGTGTGATGGAAGGGCTGCCATGAAGGTCTCTGACATGCCCTGGAGACATTTTCCCCATTGTCTTGGTGATTGACATTCAGCTCCTCATTACTTAAGCAAATTTCTACATCCAGATTGAATTTCTCCCCAGAAAATGGGTGTTTCTTTTGGATTGCATTGTCAGGCTGCAAATTTTCCAAACTTTTATGCTCTGCTTCCTCTTGAATGCTTTGCTGCTTAGAAATTTCTTCCACCAGATACCCTAAATCATCTCTCTCAAGTTTAAGTTCCACAGATCTCTAGGGCAGAGACAAAATGGCACCAGTCTCTTTGCTAAAGCATGACAAGAATCACCTTTATTTCAGTTGCCAACAAGTTCCTCATCTCCATCTGAGACCACCTAGGTCTGTACTTCATTGCCCACATTACTATCAACATTTTGGTAAAAGCCATTCAAAAAGTCTCTAGGAAGTTCCAGACTTTCCCACATCCTCCTGTCTTCTGAGCCCTCCAGCTCTCTAGGAAGTTCCAAACTTTCCCACATTTTCCTGTCTTCCTGTGAGCACTCCAAACTGTTCCAACCTCTGCCTGTTACCAAATTCCAAAGTTGCTTCCACATTTCTAGGTATCCTTATAGCAGCACCCCACTCTACCAGTACAAACTTACTGTATTATCTGTTCTCATGCTGCTATGAAGAAATATCTGAAACTGGGTAATTTATAAAAGAAAGAGGTTTAATTGACTCACAGTTACACAAGCCTGGGGAGGCCTCAGGAAACTTACAATCATGGTGGAAGGGGAAGCAACACATCCTTCTTCACATGGTGGCAAGAGAGACAAGAAGTGCCAATCAAAGCAGGGAAAGCCCCTTATAAAACCATAGGATGTCGTGAGAACTCACAAGAACAGCAGCATAAAGGTAATTGACCCTATGATTCAATTACGTCCCACCAGGTCCCTCCCAGAACATGTGGAGATAATGAGAACTACAATTCAAGATGAGATTTGGGTGGGGTCACAGCCAAACCATATCAGCAGGTATTGCTTTTTCTTTTCCATGTTTAGAACTCCCTTAAAGATTTCTTGTAAAGCTGATCTGGTAATGAATCGCCTTAGCTCTTGCTTGTCTGAAAAAGATATTCTTTCTCCTTCACTGATGAAACTTAGTTTGGCAGGATATGAAATTCTTGGTTAGAATTTCTTGTCTTTAAAAATGATGAAAATAGGCCCTTAATCTTTTCTGGCTTGTAAGGTTTCTGCTGAGAAATCTGCTGTTAGCCTGATGGAATTCTCTTAGTACATGATCTGATCTCTTTCTCTAGCCACCAGTATTATTTTTTTCTTTAGCATTGACTCTAGACACTCTGGTGAATATAGGCCTTGGTGGTGTTCATTTCATGTAGTATTTCGCAGGTATTCTCTAGATTTCTTGTATCTGGATATCTACCTCTCTAGCAAGATTAGGAAAACTTTCTTGAAATATTTACTTAAGTGTGATTTCCAGATTGTATACTTTTTCTCCTTCTCTCTCAGGAATGCCAAAAATTCATAGGTTTGGTCACTTTCCATAGTTCTATATTTCGCAACGACTTTGTTAATTTTTAAAATTTGTTTTTCTTTATTTTTATCTAACTGGGTTAATTCAAAAGACCAGTCTTGAAGCTCTGAAATTCTTTCTTCTAATTGATCCAGTCTATTAATACAGTTTTGTTTTTTTTTTTTTTTTTTGAGACGGAGTCTCGCTCTGTCTCCTGAGCTGGAGTGCAGTGGCCGAATCTCAGCTCACTGCAAGCTCCGCCTCCTGGGTTCACGCCATTCTCCTGCCTCAGCCTCCCGAGTAGCTGGGACCACAGGCGCCGCCACCTCGCCCGGCTAGTTTTTTTTTTTTTGTATTTCTTAGTAGAGACGGGGTTTCACCATGTTCGCCAGGATGGTCTCGATCTCCTGACCTCGTGATCCGCCCGTCTCGGCCTCCCAAAGTGCTGGGATTACAGGCTTGAGCCACTGCGCCCGGCCTACAGTTTTCAATTGTATTTTAAAATTCCTTAAATTCCAGAAGCTCCATCTGATTTTGATTGAAGATGTTTGTTTCTTTCTTCACTTCTTGGGTTGCTTCAGAAGTTCCTTTGTGTCAGTTTTTAACCTTGACTTGCTTCTTGTTGAGCTTCCTTGCAATCCATGCTTTGAATTCTTTATTTGTTATTTCTGAGTTTCCATTTTAGTTAGGAATTATTGCTGGAGAGCTGGTGTGATCCTTTAGTGGTATCACCACTTTCAGATTTTTCATGGTGCCAGAATTGGTATGCTGGTTCTTTCTCATCAGAAGAAGTTGGCACTTCTAATTTTTGTAATTATTTTCATGTGGGTAGATTTTTTTTTCTTTTTCTTTCTTTCACTATAATATTATTGCTATTTTCTTTCATTTTTCCTCTTCCCTTTCCCTAGAGAATGTGATTGTAGAGAATGCTGGGTAGGTATTTTGGCTTTGCTTCTATAGCCTTATGGACTCAGGTCAGCAGGTTTTATATTGGGCTGTGCAGTTCAACATAAAAGCCAGTAGATGGCACTTATAGGTAAGAGCTGATTGCAGTCAACACTGCTGGGTATATACTTGATCTTTGTTTACTGGGAAAAGCTTTCTGTTGCTTCAGGCAAAGAGCTGATTCAAGGAGTGCACAGTGGTATGAACTCACTGGTCAGCCCCTGGCTGGTGGGGACCAATATAGACAGGGCTGGACCCGGTAGGTTGCCCTACAGGTCTGCTGATGGCAGGCAAAAAGGGAGGATCTAGTGGGTGGCCACCAAACACCAAAAGGTGTGCCTAGGTGTGGAGTTGGGAAAACTCCCCGGTCCCAAGTTCTCTGCATGGGGATGGAGTGTAGCCTAAACTTTTAATCCAGGGGAGTGGGTCCTCCAAATGCTTGGAGATCTGCCTGAGCATGGAGTGGAGAGGGCCCTTCTGCACCAAAATCTATGCACAGGAGGGATGGGGCAATTCAGGCTGCGAATTCAGATGAGCAGCTGCTCTGAATGCTTGGAAATCTGCCTTGGCATCAAGTTGAGAGGGCCTTACTGCATCACAATCTTGGAGAAGCAGACAGGGGCACCCAGTATGATATACACAGACCAGTTCCAGGTTGCCAACCTAACTCTGCAAGTCTCATTGCCCAGGAGAAACTGTAACTACAGCAGCTTTCTTCCTGCCCCTGTGATGAGGGAGGGCACAATCCAGTGCCTACTGCTGAGATGTTTCCATAGTTCTGGCTGAGAAGGCCCCTACCTAGCTTCAGAGCAGGCACTCCAGTCTCTGGTCTGAGACCAAATTGTCTGCATGGCCATGTTACCAGATCACCAAACGGAATGGGTGACTTTGTATGTACCCAGATTAACAATGGCATTCTGCTGTCTGTTTCAGGCCTGGGAGAATGTCTGCAACTTTTCCCAATGTCTTTCCATCACAACATTTCCAAGCATCTCCCCAAGTTCGCTTCAGGCCATAGGAGAAACAAAGTGCTCTCCCTCAGTCCAGGTTGCTTGGATGCCCAGTGAGGAGCTGGGGAAGTGGAATGAGGGAGGCTCTCTGCCCCTCTCACATACTGGGGCTACACTCCCTTTTATTAAGCAGATGCCATCACAAGACTGTTTGCCCGCATTCTCCTCCCTGGATTCTGGAGTGACCTTCATGATTCCTGTGGATTCCCAATTTCCTTCTGGAATTAAAGCTCACAGAACTGATCTTTATGCACCTTCTTGCTATTTCCAACTGGCTGAGGCATGCTAAATGCCTCTAATTCACCATCTTGGAAAAAAGATCACTTTTTTCCTAATGTAGGAATTTAAAGCTATATATTTTTCTCTTAGCATTGCTAAGTGCCATTTCACAAATTTTGATATGTTGTATTCTCATTATCATTTGGTTAAAAATGTGTTTAATTTCATTTTTCTAATATTATAATTTCCTTTTTAGTCTATGAATTATTTAGAAGAGTTTTATGCTCAATGTTGTGGATTTTGAAATATTTTATTATTGATTTCTAATTTAAATCTATCAGGATCAGATAATATAACCTGAAATATTTCAATTTCTTCACATTTATTGAGACTTATTTTATAGTCCAGGATGTGGCATATCTTGATGAATATTCCAGGTTTGCTGAAAATAGTGTTTTTCACTGTAATTTTGGTATGTAAGATACTGTAAGTACCAATTTAGTCTCCTGAATTCTCATTTTGCTATTTGTTCTTAATAAATTACTGAGAAAGTGGTGTAAAACTATGATTATAGATTTGATTTATTCCTTTTAGTCATGTCACTTTTTGCTTCATGAATTTTGGTTCTCTGTCATTAGTTGCATATATGTATATACACACACACACACACACACATATATATACATATTTAGGATTATTCTAAATATATATGTTCATATTTAGGATTATTCCTAATATATAGATTTATATTTAGGATTATTCTAAGTGTGTATGTACATATTTGGAATTATGCTAAATATATATACTTAGTATAATTATAAATATATATTTAGCATAATTCTAAATATATCATATACATTTCATCTTTCTAATTATATGTGATATATTTAAATTATTGGGCTTAATTATTTCAAAGTATATCTTTTACATGCCTTTTCTTTTCAGTTTATCTCTATCTTTATAACTAAAATTTGCAGTTTCTAGTTTGTAGACAGATTCTAGGTTGGTATTTCCTTTTTATCCACTTAGTCAATATCTGCCTTTTAACTATCGGCATTTAGTACATTTATACTTAATGTAGTAACGATATGGTTAGGTTTAAATCTATCATCTCGCTATGTATTTTCCATTTGTATCTTCTGTTGTAATTTCTTGTTTTTGTTGGTTTTCTCTTTTCCCATTTTCTGTTGAATTAATTGAATGAGTTTTAGTGTTAAATTACAGTTCCTTTATTGACTCCTAGGCACTCCTCTTTGTTGTCTTTTAGTTAGGCATTGTTATCTTACAGTCTATTTAGAATGAATATTGCATGCTTTCATACTTTATTCCTGATTCTTCACACCTCCTGCTTTATTCTTTTTTATTTGCAGTTCAGACGAGATACTCTCTACTTTTTGCTTTACATTGTTACTTTACAAATGTAAAATATTTACAACAGTGCAATTCCATTTACTCATCCCCCCATTTTTATGCAATTGTTATCTTTTATTTTTAGGTACATTGTAATCCTTATCTCACAGTGTATTTACTTTTAATTTAATCAGTCGGTTATTTAAGAAAATTATGAAAAAATGATATTTTATATTTTTCTAACTATGAATATTTACCAGTGTTTTCCATTCTGGATAGATCCAGGTTTCAATTTGATATCATTTTCCTTTAGCTTGAAAGACATAATTTAGCATCTCTTAGAGAGCAAGTTTGCTTACAATATGTTCTGTTTTCACTTACCTAAAAATATCTTCATTTTGCTTGTATATTTTCTGGATATAAAATTCTAGGTTGATAATTATTTTCTTTCAGTGTAGTAAATATGTTATGTCATTATCTCCCAGTTTCATTGCTTATATTAAGAAGTCAACAATTATTCTTATTGCAGGATTGTTGTGCATAAAGTGTTCTATAAACTCCTTTATTACCCTACTACTTTCAACATTTTTTCTTAATTTGCTTTCCAGCAGTCTGACTAGGATGAGTCTACATACCATTCTTTTTATACTTATTGCAGTAGGATTTTGCTGAATTTTTTCAATCTGTTGATTAGTGCTTTTCATCAAATTTTGACATTGTTAGCTATTTATTCTTCAAGTATTTTATTCAATAGTTTTCAGTTTCATTTTCCATCCAAATATAACTCTCTTCTTCAGGATCTCCAATTACATTTATATCAAACCATTATATACTGTTTCCCTTGTTGAGACTCACCCATTTTATTTGTTCTCTCTTTATCAGATTGGATAATTTCTATTGGTCTGTCTTCAGGCTTAGTATTTATTTTACCATCTCTAATGTGCTGCTAAGTCTATCCAGTAATTTAATTTTTTTTGTCTTTTTCAGTTCTAGAATTTCCATTTTTAATAAATTTTTTTTTTGCTTGGATTCCCTATATTTTCATTATCTGAGGTCGTATTTGTATTTAATTCTTTAAACAAATTTGTCATTTTTACTATATATTTTCTTGTTTTTGTTTTCATGTGAATCATTATTTTCAAATAAAATACTTGCCAAATGGATAATACAAGTACTCTAAAAATATGTAATAGAGATTCTGGGTTCTGTTAATGATCTGTAGAGAGTATCCATTCTTGTCTTGCTAAGCAGATACATTACTGGCTGATTACTTTATGCTTGTAGGCTTTCAAGGAACCTCTAACTTGGCAGGACCTGACATCAGATTCTGTTTGGGCTTGATTGCATGCTTAGCTAGGGTGACCCTAGACCAAGTTTTATTCTAAAGCTTGGTTTTTACTCTGAAGGTATAGTTTTTCTGGTGTTTCAGTGGGATGCTGAGATGTTGATGAATTATGAAAATCTCTCTACTCTGTAGGACCGTAGCTCTCACATCCCTTGGCAGTACTCTTCCCCTAGCATTGCTTGACCTCTAGTATCTGTTATATCTCAGCCCCAAATCAACTGATCTCTGTTGAATGAAGTCGCTCTCTTATGTGCAGCTACAGACTCACAGGAGACTCCTCTAAACAGACTTGAGGGGCTGCCTCTCTATACAACTCCCTCAGCTCTGTTGCCCTCACAGATCCTAGACACTTCAGCTGCTCCGAATTTTTAATTGTTTCTTATCAGCTAACTACCGGGTTAAAAAATTACTGGGTTCTACTCAGAATCCAGCTCCCTCTTTCCTTGGAAAATTGTCTCAAGGAAAAGAACAAAGCAATTATAGGGTTTCTAATGAGTTTCCCTTTTCTGAATGATTGCAGTCTTATACTGCCTGTTTTTCACTGCCTGAAAGCAGTTTCCTCATATATATAGTAACAATTTTATAGTTAAATGGTAGGAGGACTAGTCCAAGACTAAATTGTGTCTAGAAACAGAAAGCTTCCCACAAAATTTTACTATTAGATGGAAGATAATGAGAAGCCAAATAATATCCCTGCAGATAATTAAAGCATCCCATAAGCGTGCCTTTGAACATATCAAAACTGCAACGTTTCATTTCAAAACAAGATGAAAGACTTTAAGTATGTCATACAATATCATAAAAGAACAACATAAATTAGAATTTGCTATATTCAGAAATGAGGTGCCAAAACTCAGAAAAAAATAATAAATTTTAAAAATTAGAATCAAAATACAAACTCATAGAAATGCGGGAAAAAAATGAACAAAACAGAGAGTGCCCTAAGAGAAATAGAAGGTGAAAAGAATTTTTTTAATTGAAAAATAGAACAAATGTCAGAAATAGTAAATATCTGAGCAAATGTAATAGACTGGACTTCACCTCTTAGGTTGTTTAAAATATGCTTTACAGCTAATAGCAAAAATCACAGCATTGGAATTTTCAGTGAATGATACATAAGGCAACTAAAACATAAAACAGGGAAAGTAAAGGGATCTATGGAGTGGTGAAATTTCTACATAAAACATTAACTCAAATAGACTGAAAACTGTATTATTATTATGCATATTTTAATCCCTAGAGCAATTGGTAAAACAGCTATATATATATTTTTTATGTATATATAGAGAGATATTCTATTGATAAATTAGAAGGAAAGGTTTTTAAATGCTCAAATATCACAGAAGAAAGAAAAAAGGGGGAAAAACAAGAAGTAAAAATAACAGACAGTGAAAGGGTACACCTGTATCCAAATATGTCAATCATTACATTACATGTATATGACCTAGAGACAATAATTAAAGACAGAGATTGTCAGAATGAATTTGAAAATGACACAGCTACATTATGAGTGTACAAGAAGCTCACTTTAATATAACATTACAGGAACATTGAAAATTAAAAAAATTAAAAGCATGGATGAATATAGGCTTTGCAAATATAAATCAAAAGAAGGCTGGAGTGGCCATGTTAGTATTAGACAAAGTATACATTAGAGCAAAAATTATTATCAGGGTTAAAGAGGGAAATTGCATGTTAATAAAAGAGATTAATTCACCAAGAAAACATAGCAAAGTTAAATGTTTATGCATGTAACAACAGAACTTTAAAAATACATGAAGCAAAAATTGAAAGAACTGAAAAAAGAAATAAACAAATCCACAATTATTGTTGCAAGCGTCAACACTCCTCTCTCACTAATATGTAGAACTAGTAGAGAGAAAATTAGCAAGAAAATAGAAGAAATAAACAACACTGTCATAAAATGTGATCTAATGTACACATATAGAACTTTCTAATCCATAACAACAGAATACACATTATTTTCAGGGCACACAGAACATTCAGCCAGATAGATCACATCTGGGTTATTAAATAAACCTCAACAAATTTAAAACAATTAAAATTGTACATAGTATGGTCTCTAAATGTAATGGAATAAAATCAGAAATTAACAGCAGAAAGATAAAGGAAAAATCTCTAAATTCTTGAAAATTAAACAACCCATTTGGACATAATCTATGACTCAAAGAAGACATTTCAGGAGAACAATAGAAAATGTTTTCAACTGAGAAAATATAAAATCTAACACATCAAAATTTGTAGGATGCAGGTAAAACAGTGCTTATTTGCAAGTAATGCTTATATTAGAATAAAAAAAAAATGGCCTCAAATCAAGAATTTAAGCTTTCACTCTAAGAAACTAGAAAAAGAAGAGTAAAATACACACCAAGAAGGTAGAAGGAAGGAAACAGTAAAAATAATAATGGAAAAGATAAAAATGAATTTAAGAGAAAGGGACAATGGTAAAGATAGAGAGTGTTCAATAAACAGATAATGAGAGTTCCCAAAGAAAAAATCGAAGCAAAATGCAAAACAAACAATAAAAACCATAAATCAAAAACACTTTTTTATGAAGTTAAAAAAATCTGAAGATACGTATTGCAAAAACATCCTACATGTTTAAAAGTTGATCCATTGGAAGCCATTATTCTTAGCAAACTAACGCAGGAACATTAAACCAAATACCTCATGTTCTCACTTATAAGTGGGAGCTAAATGATGAGAACACATGAGATACGCAGAGGGGAAAAACAGACACGGGGGCCTATTGGAGGGCGGAGGGTGGTAGGATGAAGAGGATCAGCAAAAACAACTAATAAGCACTAGGATTAATACCTGAGTGAAAACCTGTACAACACACTTCCATGACACGAGTTTACCTATATAACAGACCTGGACATGTACCTCGGAACTTAAAAGTTAAAAAAAAAAAGAGTATTGACCCAGAATGACCACAAAAAGACATCTTCTAATAAAATTACCACATCTTAAAAAACAGTCACTTTTCTTCAAAGTGCTAAATATAGAATTACCATATGCTCTGTAGGAGTACAAAACAAGAGTAAGGCAAAGAACAGATGATCTGACTGTTAACAGCAATAATTTATGCCAGAGTAAAATGGAATAACATACGTGAGGAACTCAAAGAAAAAACTGTGAGCTAAAGATTTTATATCGAGCAAATATGACTTTTAAGTATAAAGGGCATAGATGATCTGCTGTCAAATTGCAAGAACTCAAGGAATTTTGTTCCCATGATTTCTTCTTGAGGAGTAATCAAGAAACTAGCTTATTTATTTATTTATTTATTTATTTATTTGAGACAGAGTCTCACTCTGTTGTCCAGACTAGAGTGCAGTGGCACGATCTCGGCTCACTGCGACCTCTGCCTCCCAGGTTCAACTGATCCTCCTGCCTCTGCCTCCAGAGTAGCTGGCATTACGGGCGCACACCATCACGCCCAGCTACATTTTGTATTTTTAATAGAGAGGGGGTTTCACCGTGTTGGCCAGGTTGGTCTTGAACTTCTGACCTCAAGTGGTTCACCCACCTCAGGCTCACAAAGTGCTGGGATTACAGGCGTGAGCCACTGTACCCAGCCAGGAAACCAGCTTTAGACAACCAAACTGACTCAAGTCATATGGGAATAGGGACTGGGGCATAAACATGTAGTTACTAGTAGAACTAAGAGTTAAAGGGATTTCATTATACAATGTATAGTATGTAATAGATTTATAAATTACTTTAAGAATAGCATTACTTTTTAAAATGTATCAAATATTTATAAATTGTTTCCAATTTTATTCAAATCTTTTCAAAAACTGGGAAAGAAGATTGAGATTATGGACAAAACCAACTTTTTAAGCTATTCTCAAAAACTATAATGGATGGCTATGATATATTGTTACACTGAGGCTTTCATCTATGTAGTATAATAAGGTAAATTAATCATTATGGATATTCCAATTCTATGATCCCCTGTGTTCTTAAGAACCATTATCCTCAGTGTTGAAGAAAGAAGGTAGCCACACAATACAAACAAAAATCTTGTTTAAAATGCCTGTATTTATAAATTTGGATTGTAAATATTTGTATGAATTTATGGGATATTTTATTTTGCATGTGCTATATATGTATTTTCTAGTTTTATTTACTGATGAGATCTAGAAACAATGACCAATCAAGTAGTAGAGAACACACCTAGAGTCCACATAGAGTTCTTGAAATATTATTTTCTATTAAAAGAAATCAAGGGTTTTTTTGTTTCGTTTTGTTGGTTTTTAATCTTTTGAGAAACAGCTGATCCAAATCTGTGGCAGGCAATGTACAGGATTGCCCTGGAATATCTTTTGCACCAAATGTGTGGGTACTATCCCAAACTACAAGATTCGTGTAGAAAAGGAGGCAGAAGCTAATTCGAAGACATTTTCACAGTTCAAAAGTGAACAATTTGAACTTTGATAAAAATTGCAATGACTTGAAACCCATCAAAAATTTAAATTCTTGAACTCATAATAATGTATTTTTAAAAACCTAATAAGTCACCTGTGGAGATGAGTAGGGAACATATTAATTATTTAAAACTGGTAAATCAAGAAAAAGAACCTAGTATTTATTTTGTCTTTTCTGTATGAACTTTCACTCAAGGTGTCCAGTAGTAGATGAGGGGTAGTACCTATTTATAAAAGTTTTCCAGCTAATAAATGACAAATAGAATATTACTATTTTGCAATCCCATTGAATTAATGAATCTAATAGTAAGTATCAAGAGTTGCTCAACATCATGAAAAAGAGACTGAGATGTCATGTCCCTCCTGATGAAAGAGCCCAGCTCCACTTACAGTCTTGCCATAGGGATCAGGCAGATCCTGTCTCTAACGGACAACAACATGCAGGAACTCTAGAGGGTAGAGGGCATGGTGAACTGCCCCACGGGAGTGCAAAATCAGAAAAATCCAGAGTGTGGGAAATTGCACAGGTCCAACAGCTTGGGTTCGTCAACAATAAATCGTAAGGGAAGAAGGGAATGAAAAGAAAACCTATGTAATAAAAGAGATTTAGAAGACATATCCTTTTTTTTAATGGGCAATACTAAACTCTTGTGTCTTGAGTTGAGCAAGTGGGTGATAAAACTGTAAAGTAACACAAGGAAGGAACTAATGATATAAAAATTAGGATAGGAGTTACTTTGTAGGGAAAAAGAAGGGGCTTGAGGTTAAGATGTCTCATACAGAGGGGCTTCTCGTATGGGCGGCAAAGTTAAATTTCTACACGTGGACGGTGGTTAAAAGGATATTCACCTTGCAAGCTTTATAGTCATCTGTTCTTTGGTATTTATGTTTTATTTTACTGTAAAAATGGGTGAGAAATATCATTATTTTTCTTACGAACTTTGCCACTTGTGGTTCACTGTGAAGATCTCCCTGAATACAAGAATTAATAAGTATTTACTAATAAGTATTTACTAATATATTCTTCGGCACACTTTAAATCAGTAATTTCACATTTAAACTATTTAATATATATTTTACTTTTTAAATTTGTATTCTGACTGATGTAGGAGTACGCATGTAGTTTTGTTATGGATCCATTGCATACTGGTAAAGTCTGGAATTTTCATGCATCCATCACCCAAACATTGAACATTGTACCTAATAGATATTATTACATCTTTCACTCCCCTCCCACCCTCCTCCAATGTCTGTTATTCCACTCTATACGTCACGTACAAGTTGAAGCCACCCATTGTTTGGCTCCAACTTGTGAGAACATGCTATATTTGCCTTTCTGTCTCTGAGTTATTTCACTTAGGATAATGATCTCCAGTTCTATCCATGTTGCTGCAAAAGACACGATTTCCTTCTTCTTTATGGCCAAGTAGTATTCCATGATAGATATACTACATTTTTAAAAATCCAATATCCATTGTAGGACACTTACATTAACTCCATATCTTTGCTATTGTAAAGAGTGATGTGATATACATATAAGCACAGAAGTCTTCGTGATAAAATGATTTATTTTACTTTGTGTAAATACCAGCAGTGGGATTACTAGAGGGTAGTTCTATTTTTAGTTGTTTGAGAAAGTTCCGTACAATTTTCCATAGAGGTATTCACAAAGGTTGAGCTAATTTACATTATCACCAACAGTATATAAGCATCCTCACCAACATCTGTTATTTTTTGACTCTTTAATATTAATGAGGCTGACTGGTATAAGATGGCATCTCATTGTGGTTTTAATTTGCATTTATCTGATGACTAGTGATGTTGAACTTCCTTTTTTTCTATATGTTTCTTAGGCATTTGTATGCCTTCTTTTGAAAAAAAATACTGTTTTGTCTGTTCGTGTCCTTCATCCATTTTTTAATGGGATTTTTTTTTCTCATTGAGTTGTTTCAGTTCCTTATAGATTCTGGATATTAGCCTATTGTCAGATGCACTGTTTGCAAATATTTTCTCTCTTTCTGTAGATTGTCGGTTTACTCTGTCAATTATTTCTTTTTCTGTGTGGAAGCTTTGTAGTTTAATTAAGTCCCATTTGTCTATTTTTGGTTTTGTTGAATTTCCTTTTGAGGACTTAGTCATAAATTCTTTGCCTAGATGAATGTCCAGAAAAGTTTTTTCTAGATTTTCTTCCAGGATTTTTATCTTTTCAGGTCTTACTTCTTTAACCCATCTTGAGTTAATTTTTCTATATGGTGAGAGATAGGAGTTCAGATTCATTCTTCTGCACATGGCCATTCATTTGTCTCAGCACCATTTACTGAAGGGCTTTTTCCCAGGTGTGTATTTTTGTTGATGTTGTCAAAGGTCAGTTAGTTGTACGTATATGACTTTTTTTTGGGTTATTCATTCCGTTTTATTGATTTATATGTCTGTTTTTTATATTAGTATTATGCTGTTTATGTTATTATAGCCTTGTAGTATAATTTGAAGTTAGGTAATGTGACACTTTCAGTTTATTCTTTTTGCTTAAGATTGCTTTGGCTATTTGGGCTTTTTTGTTAGTTTCATATAAATTTTAGGATTGTTTTTTATAATTATGTGAAGATTGACATTGGTAATTTGATAGGAATTGTGTTGAATCTGCAGATTGCTTTGGGTAGTATAAATTATTAATCTATCTAGAATGGATGCTTAGTATATGGTATGATGTAGGGATTTTATTTTGCCATTATTTCACTCTCCATAAATATTTTCAAGTTGTTTTTCACTACTGAGAAAATAATGTATGCACATTGAGGAAAACCTTAAATGAAGCGCAAGATAAAAGAAACCCTTCCTTCCATTTATAGCTTTATCTCTCTTAGCGAAGACAACCAGTCTTCCTATTTTTTGTTATTGCTGCTGCTGTTGTTTTGCACTGCAGTAAACAATTATGCTTTCCATGCAGCATCTTTAATAATTTAGCTTCGCATAAAGCATCCCTCTTTAACTCAATTCGTATAATTTTTGTGATCTGATTTTAACCCAAAGTTGATATGGTTCCCTAGTCACAGAAATTGTGTCACGAAAGGGCATAGGAAACAAGTCAGGCCAACAAGAGCCAACAAAACTCAATTTTAGGAGTTTTATCTTAACTACTGAGCAAGAAAAAAAAACACTTTAAATTTGGTATATATCAAGATGTGATTGACTATACCAAGATGTGACTGACTATACCAAGATGTGACTATACCAAGATGTGATTATACCAAGGTGTGATTATACTGTTAGAAATCACACCATGTAGAGCCCAAGAATAAAACCAACAAACAAAACACAGAGCCAAGATATGGAGGAAATCAGAGGCAGATAATATGGTTTTGAAACCTGCCCAGTTATATGTGAAGTCTAATTTTATACTTTTCAACTTATAAGAGATAAGGAATTCCCTGGTTGCAAACTTGGATTGAATTTTTTTTCCTTGCAATCAGAATCTAGCTGATAGTATATTCTCCTAAGAATTAATTATATCTATATAAACACATACACTTATGTGTACACAAACAAGACTGTCATAGTCAGAATTTGGAATCCAAATAGATCTAACTAAGTTGTGTTTTATAAGCCCTCTGATTTTCTTCTCACTATCTGAAACTCAGAAATGAAATAGATTTGAGTAATATAGAATCTCATTATATGTGTTCTCTGAACCCTTACTATTTGAACTGGTGTGTGTGTGTGTGTGTGTGTGTGTGTGTGAGAGAGAGAGAGAGAGAGAGAAGCAGAGAGAGAAAGAGAGAGGAAAGAGAGGGGGGCATTTTATATGTTGTCTTGGAGATCTTTCAGATCAGCTCGTAGACACTACTTTAAGTGGCTGTAAATTTTTTTCTAGGTAGCATGTGCTTAACCAGCATATATCCCATTGAAAGACATACATTTATGTACAATTTCTTGCTATTCCAAACATATATTTGATCATGAGTGTATATGAATATATCAAACGATAAGTTCTTAAGAGTAGAATTGCTGATCCAAAGGATATGGGCAACTTAGCTTATTATAAGAGAAAATTAAGAGTTTGGTTTGGACTTGTTAAGAGTACTGGAATAGGAGCAGGTCTTGGAGAAAACATCTTTATTATATTAACGATGTATCCCAATGCTTATTTATAAAAGGCTTATTTTACTAAAAAAAGCCTTTAAAATTTTTATGAAATCCTCAACTTTTTAACCTATTTGAATGATTAATTATATTCAAAGTTTTCCAGATATTGAACAATCTTTGCATTACTAGAAAAAGCGTATCTTGGACTTGATGTGCTATGCTTTTGAAATACTCTGAGAAATTTAATTATACTTTTGAGGATTTTTGCAATTTTCAAAATATATATATACTTTTCTATTGCATCTTTTTCAGGTTTCTGGAATCATCTTAAGTAGGATGATAATCTTAATAGCTTTTGATATCAAGTGAAACAATGTATATAGCATGTGAATTATTTATGATGTAAACATTTGCACATAAACTTTTGTGAGCCGGAGATCTCATTTGCAGATAGTTCTTTAGAGGAAATTAAATAAACTGTTATTGCCACTAATCTAGTATAGTTTTTCACTTTTTGAGTCAGTTTTGGTCATTAATCTGCAAAATATCTATTTCAAATAGAATTTTTATTAGTATATATTAATTTTTCAAAATTTTATATTGTACATCCTTTTTGTTAAATATTTCATATCACATTCTTATCATTTATTATATATACTTGATTAGATATGTCAAACTTTGTTGCTTTTTCATGATACATCAAAGAATAAGTTCTGAATTGATCAATTCTATCACTCTGTCTTCTAATTCATTAATTTTTTTTCGTTTCGCTTTTCTTCTTTACTTCATTGACCTAGTTTTGGTAATGAACACTTTTACTTTTTTTCTTTTTATTTTAATAAAATTACAAGGCAATGAAATTGCCTCTGACTAAATCTTTGGTTGTTTTTTGAAATGTTTTTTAAAGTAGTGTTCATTGCTATTTTTTTCTGAGTGGCTTATTATTTCTAATTTAATTTCCTTTTATCCAGGATAAATTTGAGACATATTTGTGTTTCTTTCCATGTAGTTTGAAATTACAAACAAATTTATACACATTTAAAAATGTGACAAATACACATTTAAAAATGTGATAAGTTTTTTTTTCTTGGGTTTTTTTTTTGTTTTTGAGACGGAATCTCCCTCTGTCGCCCAGGCTGGAGTGCAGTGTCGTGATCTCGGCTCACTGCAAGCTCCGCCTCCCAGGTTCATGCCAGTCTCCTGCCTCAGCCTCCCAAGTAGCTGGGACTACAGGCGCCCGCCACCAAGCCCGGCTAATTTTTTGTATTTTTAATAAAGGGGGGTTTCACTGTGTTAGCCAGGATGGTCTCAATCTCCTGACCTTGCGATCCACCCGCCTCGGCCTCCCAAAGTGCTGGGATTACAGGCGTGAGACACGGCACCCTGCCATAAGTTTTGAATTGTGTTATACTCTATCAGCTAATAGTCTAGAAAAATTTTATTATTTATAAATTAATGGATTAATATACACTCAAATTTTATAACTATTTTATTAAAAACCAATCAAGAATAAACTGTGAATATGGTGCAACACCCCTGCTGTGAGATACTTGGTTAAGGAATTTTGTTTCTCTTGTGTGGCATCCATTTGAGGAAACATTCTGCCCATGAGATTCAAGCGGGCTACAACCCATACATGCTCCTTTACTTCCCTTTCTCCCTTTAGGGTGACACAGGCTTAAACTGAGACAATCCAGCATGGAACTCTATGCAGGAAATACTGGGAAAGTGCATTTTCTTTCCATGAGAGTTGCCAAACTGGTAGCATGTTAGCTAAAGCTACCTGTAGTCATTCTGTGGCTACATTGGGTGAGATTGTCTGAGAAAGCAAACCAATTGAAGCAGAGCAGAGAAGATATTCTACCAACCTAGCGGAAGCCCTGGTTCCAGCCTTGCCTGAAGCCAAATGAACCTCTATGCTTCCTTTTTACTGACCCAATACATTTCCCTATTTGTTTAAACAAACTTGATATGAATTTGTTTTCACCCAGAGACTCTTGATTCATTTTTTTCCTAATTATGTGGCCTCCCACAAAGATGAATACTGATAAAGTGTACTGCCAGCCATGAAGCTCAGGACTCTGATTTGTAGTCTGAAGACACATGTGGCATACATGAAAGAGTAAAGATCTCCAATGGAAACTTTGCTCTGTTAGCTTGTTGAGCTTTTGTTGCTTAAAGGGAGAAGCTTGCTGAGTTTTCTAGAATCGAACAGTGTATTGTTTGAGTACATATCTTTGACAAGGCACATATTGCAACATGAACCCAACTCATGGCAAAATCAATGGTGCCAAGGTTATCATTGTCTCAATATCACTGGACCTCAGAAATTTCACAGGGGCCCCAGAGCTTTCAGAGTAAAAACATCAATCATCCATGCAGTGATGCGGGATTAATTCACATGTTCAAAAGCATCTGGTCATAACAAAGTTGTGCCTTCAGAGGAAGACTTGTTGTTTGAAGCTCATCCTCCAGCAAGGCTTTTTGAGATCAATAAATGTCCCAAAGCGCTGAGGACTCACTCTTCTCTTTTATGCTTTCCTTTGCATAATGACAAAAACAAATCTAGGGACATTTGGAGCAGTTGTCTCTACTTAGAAATAGTCCTTTGGGGCTCCATGGGTAAATGCCTTAAATAATAAGCTTTAAACATAATGGATACTTCTTGTTCAGAAGAAGAAATAACGTTCTTTTTCAAGAATCAGCTGATTCTTGAAAAAGGGGGAACCAGAGAAAGACAACTCCATCGAACTTAAAAGAAAACATTGGGGGAAAAAATTCACCAACTATGGAACCACTACAACTTCTAACAATGCAGCATAAATATGTCTAAGTTTTCACAAAATAACACATTTAAGAATTTTAACTAGTCAAAATACAAGATCAGTCAACTTATTGTTTGAAATGCCTTGTTATTGAACTTAATTGACCATATAATTCAACCAGACACATACTTACTATGTGTACACGTGCCTGCACACCTGCATGTGTTTGCAGATCGATAACCTGAAGATAGTTTGCAAAACCTTGAAAAGTTTACAGAATCCCTTTTAAGCATTGAGTAAATCTTTCTTTAGTTTTGGAGTCGTTTGGAGACATGGTTCACTTTATTCACATCAGACTTTTGCCTTAGCAACAACAAAAAATGGACAATTTCTACCAAAAGAAAACAAATAAATAATGTTTTTGAAAAATGTAGTTTTATTTGCTCATGGCAGTTCACCAGGAGCAGAAGTATGAACTCCTTGAAAGTAAGTCTATCTGTAAGGTATTAGGGTACCACTTCTTAACCTTCAACCCTATGCTGTAAACTTTACTTTTTGTAATAAGGTTAAAAGAGTGACACTAATGGAAGTCTCTGAAAATAACCTACAGCCTCTGCAAAGACTGGGTGTGTTTGCATAATCTAAACTGAGCAAACCTTAGAAGAAATGTATGAGCACACATTCTAACACCTTCAATTAAGTTCTGTTAAACTTCCAGAGACCATATATCTTCTAAATGGTGCGGAAAGTAGTTGATTCAGACAGACTACAGTGTTGGAAATGGACTAGTCGCTGTATTTAATCTTTTGAGGGTTTTATTGTTTCAAGCTAGTTAGACTTTGAGCTCGTGCCTCTAAACTCTTCAAGAAGTATAGAAAGAAGTGTCCAAACTCTTACATAAGATTTACTCTATATGCAAAATACCAGACAGCTATAACAACTTTCTCAAAAATCAGAGAAAACTGGGAATAAAGGAGAGGGTGTCTTTTGTTTGTTTCGTTTGGGTTTATTTTTTGCAAGGTGCTGTGTTGTTGGTGGTGTTGTTTGGATCTCTGAGTTTTCTGAAACCCCAACCCTCTGCCTGACCCATGACTGGCAGCGTGTCTCAGAGACTTGCTCATTATGCACCGTGAATAGCAACGTCCCCTGGTTATTGCAATCAGTGTCCGTCAGTTGGAGAACCATGCAGATGTAATGGCTGATGAATCACATTTTATGATGCAAATGGCCCTGGGAGGAATTGTGTTCCCCGTATCCCAGATCCTTTCTCCTTTTAAAAAATCTCATTTTCAATGTCTTGCATGTAACATTTTAAAAGTTATTTTTATTGTTTTTGTTTCTGGAGAGCAAAGCCTTATTGTAGAAGTTACAAAGCTTGCATGACCAAATCACAAAAGAAATTTAGTTCTAAAAAGTAACAAAAGAAAATGAGGGAATCTTTTAATTTTCTTTCTTTTTTTTTTTAAGTGTACCATTGGCTTTGGGGAGAAGAATCACAAAAGATTTCATTAGGCTACATAGTCTGGAAGCCTTCAAAGAGAAAAAAAAAGTTCTTTTAATACAGGTCTAGTAACTAATTAATATTTTAAAATTTTATAATGTGTATAACCTTCAGCTGTTATAAGAAATAATTTATTGTGAGCCTCTCAGATGTGAAGGGAAATTGATGAACTGACCACATAGTGGAGAATGTTAGAGCAAGATGACTTTTCTTTCCACTTAAAATAACATGAAGACTATTTCTTTTCTACTTTGTCAAATTATCTTGATGCTATAGATTCTTGATAAGAATCAGGATCCTGATTCTGATCAGGATCATCTCTGCACCTGCTCTCAGAATTTGCATATCTCAACGCACAATTTAGGGTAAGCATCCTTGAGCACCAGGCATTTTACGGTGTCCCAAAAGTCTCAGCAAGTCTTTGGCAAAGTCCTCTTGTCTCTGTCTGTCTAGCTGCCTCTTCCTACACCCCAACTCCCCTGCCCTTGATTCTGTCTTCCACTTCGTCTCTCCTTCTCTTTTTCTCATGCTCCCAGTAGATTGGAACGTTTGTAGGTTTCCTTTCCTACACCCTCATTCTTCTGTCTTTGTTGTCTTACAAACATATATGTGAACCCCTCATTGTTATTAAACTTTTTCCCTCCCTAACCTCACTTTCTCATGTGAAAAACCATCCTGTCATCAGTTTTAAGTACTTTCTCTCTGTCATAAAATAGGCCACTCTAAATTTTTTTTTAAATGCCCATTTGTCTTCTGACTACATGAGGAGCAAAGGTTCAACATCTATCCCTACATTCTTCCAGAATTTGTTACACTATGTTTATTTCCATCCTTTCTCTCTCTTTACAGGTAAATAACAGAGATTGGTCTGTTTGTAGTATCTGAGGTTTTCCATGTAAGATACAGATGTCCTGTCCACTTCAGGACTCTCCTGTCTCTTGCCTGATGTGAGACTGAAACACCTAGCACCTCCCAGGACTAGGTACACATCCTCTTCGGATATAGTCTACTTAATAGGAGACTGAGTTTTGATAATGCCCACCACTGTTGTAACTAGAAATCCTTTTCTCTGCTTTCACTGTCAATGCTATGAGCTCATTCAAATCCAGATGTCCCATAATTTGGATTGTTTATAGTCTAGTCAGGAATGAGCCTTGCCACACCCACTCCACTTATCAGCAACTGGAGGAGCAAATGCGTATCTCAGAACTGTGAAGTCATTTGATGCCAGACTTTCTTAGGCATCACCAAGTTGAGGCTTTATGTGCATGTTTGATCTAATCTATGGAGTCTGACTGCAGCTGCCCTCATTAACTGTTTTCTGAAGGACAGGGCCTGTCTTTCTTCTTCATTGACTCTTTGTCAGTGTGTATCTAAGTCATCTATTTGTTCTTATTTTTTCTTTTAAAAGATTCAACTGTTTACATTTTCCTTAAGGTGCTTCCATTATTTCATAAAGTAGACCTTACCTTTTTAGTCCTGCAAATTCTAATTATTAGATCATCATAATCATGGGGTTGGATGTCTAAAATTTTTCTCCATAAATACCTCCTCAATTCAGTTTGCATATCCTAAAAGGAGATAGCCGATATTACACAGCTTTTTGTATGCTTTTAGTCCCTAGCACAGCTCTTCGGACACAGCAGACAGTGATACTGTTTGATTAATTTTAAATGGGGGCATTGGTTTTTATTTATTACGGCTTTCTACTAGCTTCAGGCCAAAGCCCAAGGGCCTACTTTGTCTAAGCAAAAATAGACACTGTCATTTCCTGAATGCTGAATCAAAACTACTCTGTATACAAGAGATGGAGGGCATCACTTACACAGTGTAAGGGAAGGGGAACTTGACTGCTTTTCTTCCACTCTGTTTTTTTCCACTCTCCTGCTATGCTTTGGTTTCCCGCAAGATACAGTTTCATAAAGCCCCTCTTGAAATGCACATGTGAGCTAGAAACAGAAGAAAATCCTTGGTACTTGTCTTCTACCATTTACATATCAGTCATCATCAAGATATGCATAGCTTGGGTATTATTGTGGGTAATAGAGAAAAGCTATGTTATTTCAAATGTAAATTTATATTGGGTCATTCTATAGGTGGACAAAATGACACTAAATGATAATAAATATTGTGGATACTTACAAGGGATGTAAAGGACCTCTTCAAGGAGAACTACAAACCACTGCTCAGTGAAATCAAAGAGGACACAAACAAATGGAAGAACATACCATGCTCATGGATAGGAAGAATCAATATCGTGAAAATGGCCATACTGCCCAAGGTTATTTATAGATTCAATGCCATCCCCATCAAGCTACCAACGAGTTTCTTCACAGAATTGGAAAAAACTGCTTTAAAGTTCATATGGAACCAAAAAAGAGCCCGCATCTCCAAGACAATCCTAAGTCAAAAGAACAAAGCTGGAGGCATCACGCTACCTGACTTCAAACTATACTACAAAGCTACAGTAACCAAAACAGCATGGTACTGGTACCAAAACAGAGATATAGACCAATGGAACAGAACAGAGTCCTCAGAAATAATACCACACATCTACAGCCATCTGATCTTTGACAAACCTGAGAGAAACAAGAAATGGGGAAAGGATTCCCTATTTAATAAATGGTGCTGGGAAAATTGGCTAGCCGTAAGTAGAAAGCTGAAACTGGATCCTTTCCTTACTCCTTATACAAAAATTAATTCAAGATGGATTAGAGACTTAAATGTTAGACCTAATACCATAAAAATCCTAGAGGAAAACCTAGGTAGTACCATTCAGGACATAGGCATGGGCAAAGACTTCATGTCTAAAACACCAAAAGCAATGGCAGCAAAAGCCAAAATTGACAAATGGGATCTCATTAAACTAAAGAGCTTCTGCACAGCAAAAGAAACTACCATCAGAGTGAACAGGCAACCTACAGAATGGGAGAAAATTTTTGCAATCTACTCATCTGACAAAGGGCTAATATCCAGAACCTACAAAGAACTCAAACAAATTTACAAGAAAAAAACAAACAACCCCATCAAAAAGTGGGCAAAGGATATGAACAGACATTTCTCAAAAGAAGACATTCATACAGCCAACAGACACATGAAAAAATGCTCATCATCACTGGCCATCAGAGAAATGCAAATCAAAACCACAATGAGATACCATCTCACACCAGTTAGAATGGCGATCATTAAAAAGTCAGGAAACAACAGGTGCTGGAGAGGATGTGGAGAAATAGGAACACTCTTACACTGTTGGTGGGATTGTAAACTAGTTCAACCATTATGGAAAACAGTATGGCGATTCCTCAAGGATCTAGAACTAGATGTACCATATGACCCAGCCATCCCATTACTGGGTATATACCCAAAGGATTATAAATTATGCTGCTATAAAGACACATGCACACGTATGTTTATTGCGGCACTATTCACAATAGCAAAGACTTGGAATCAACCCAAATGTCCATCAGTGACAGACTGGATTAAGAAAATGTGGCACATATACACCATGGAATACTATGCAGCCATCAAAAAGGATGAGTTTGTGTCCTTTGTAGGGACATGGATGCAGCTGGAAACCATCATTCTTAGCAAACTATCACAAGAACACAAAACCAAACACCGCATGTTCTCACTCATAGGTGGGAACTGAACAATGAGATCACTTGGACTCAGGAAGGGGAACATCACACACCGGGGCCTATCATGGGGAGTGGGGAGGGGGGAGGGATTGCACTGGGAGTTATACCTGATGTAAATGACGAGTTGATGGGTGCAGCACACCAACATGGCACAAGTATACATATGTAACAAACCTGCACGTTATGCACATGTACCCTACAACTTAAAGTATAATAATAATAAACAAATTTAAATAAATAAATAAATAAATAAATAAATATTGTGGATTCTGTCCAGGGCAAAGTGAATGTAAGGAGGCTGAGGAGAAGGACGAGAAAAGAGAAGCACCAGGAAGGTGGGAAAAGAAGATCCCAAAGAAGACAGGTTTATAAAATTTGAGTCAGGAGGGAAGAGGACAGAGGAGACACAAGTTCAAGACTAGAATCCATCTGTTGTGTGTGATAGAGGTCAGTGGGGCCAAGAGTCTTGCAAGCCTCAAGAGATCCAAGGTAAGAAGACTTAAAAGGATAAAGTCTCAGATGGCCTCAGAGAACCCATTTTTACATTAAATTCAGTGTATCGCCATCCAATCATAAAGTTTCTCATCCCTCCCTCTCCTCAGGACTATAAGCTGACAGAAAAAGACCAGATTGTACAGAGTTGAAGGTATGAAACAAATTCTGATTGAGAAAAAATCATAGGTATTGAACTGAGCAAAGAAAGACAATGTCTCCAAGCCGAGTCTCTAATTTCTCCACCTGGATGTGAATTATAACCTGAGTTGAAGCACCATAAGAATAATACAATACTCTATGCATTCTAACTGGTGACTGAAGTGTAAAATGGATGAATGAACAGGTTTCCAAGAGTATGAAAATCCAGGCCATCATTTCGCTGTTTACAAAATTATCCCTTTTATGTCTTGAGTTTCACAACAAAAACCGAGGAGACTTTGTGGCCAACATGGGTTAGGTGAAGAGGTTAGCTATTTATTACCTGAAGATCAATCACGAGGCACAGACACATCTTGATATGTGCTAAGGATGAGAACGAAAAGGTTATACAAGTAAATAAGCTGAAGAAATAAGACTCAGGTGGGTCTCTACTGGGCATCAGGTGACCCCTTAACGCAAAGACAAGCTCAGGGGAAGATGGCCTTAGACAAAAGTTCCCTGAAGTCACTGTCACAAGAACTAGGTTACATTCTGGTTACACATCCATGGATTCTGTCCGTGGCTTTATTTTGCGAACACAAATGCTTTTTATCTGTGGCACATTTTTGAGAAGACAAACTTTGATTGCTATTAAACACAGAGCTAAAGGCAAGTAAGAGGCGATTCTCCAAAAGCATTTCCTCAGCAAACAGCATGTCTATTGTGTGTGGGTTCTTTAATTGGCTGAGAACTGAATTTCACCTTTGGTATTAAAGAGAAGTGTTTATTTTTACTGTCTTCACTGTTTTAAGGTTTAAACGAAATCTGAATACCAAGGTGAAATCTATCATAAAACAAGTGAAACAGCAACATAGGTTGATCCAAAAAGAAGCATATTCCAGCATGGCAGGCACTATATGTTTCAGCTCATCAGACAATTATCTGAATGTTAGGGCTCTAAAGATGGATGGATGAGAATACATGGGCAGAAACTTCCTGGTGAGGCTGGCATAATTCTGTTGTCCTGATATCTTCAACACTACCCTTCTACCTTTAGGGTTGCTGTTGTAGGTTTTATTTCTTTGGCTTCTGTTGCCAGTTATGGAAAAGGACCACATGGAAGACTATATTTATGTACATCATATAAAAACAGAATATCCTATGATAGTGAATCTTGGAAGAAAGCTTGAGAGATGTGGCTGGGCACGGTGGCTCACGCTTGTAATCCCAGCACTTTGGGAGCCTAAGGCACGCAGACCACGAGGTCAGGAGTTCGAGACCAGCCTGACCAACGTGGTGAAACCCCGTCTCTACTAAAAAGACAAAAATTAGTTGGGCATGGTGGCATGCACCTGAAATCCCAGCTACTCAGGAGACTGAGGCAGGAGGATTGCTTGAACCCAGGAGGCAGAGATTGCAGTGAGCCGAGATCGTGCCACTGCACTCCAGCACTCCAGCCTGGATAACAGAGCAAGACTCTGTCTCAAAAAAAAAAAAAAGTTTCAGAGATGTACGTGAGGACTGATTACTGAAAGCGAAAGCGTTTAGTACATCTCTTGAGAACAGAGCAGTCACAAGTGATATAAACCACTCCCTTGGAAATCTATAATCTATCAACTTCTTTATTTAAAGAGAATGGGAGGTTTACTGTGAAACAGAGTCATAAGACAGATTTCCAAAAAAAAATAACACTTCAGAATATATATTTAATTCCTCCTCAATCCAGGTCTTTGTTGAAACAACGAAAGAGTACAATATACTGCCATGAAAAGTACTGAGAAAAGCCTACAAGTAGTGACATGGAAGAACAGAAAAGATATGTTAAATGGATCAAACTAGTTATATAATTTATATCTCATTTCTGTAAAATAAATTTAACATTTATAAGTGTATTAGTCTGTTCTCACATTGCTGCAACAAAATACCTGAGACTGGGTAATTTAAAAAATTTAAATGGTCCACAGTTCTATAGGATGTACAGAAAACACAGTGGCTTCTGGGGAGGCTTCAGGAAACTTCCAGTCATGATAGAAGATGAAGGGGAAGCAGACACATCTTACGTGGCAAGAGCAGGAGCAAGAGTGTGAAGAGAAGTGTCTGTTCATATCCTTTGCTCACTTTTTAATGGGGTTGTTTGTTTTTTTCTTATACATTTGTTTAAGTTCCTTGTAGATTCTGGATATTAGGCCTTTGTCAAATGGATAGATTGCAAAAATGTTCTCCCATTTTATAGGTTGCCTGTTCACTCTGATGATAGTTTCTTTCGCTGAGCAGAAGCTCTTTAGTTTAATTTTGCAGGGACATGGATGAAGCTGGAAACCATTATCTTCAGCAAACTAACACAGGAACAGAAAACCAAACACCTCGTGTTCTCACTCATAAGTGGGAGTTAAACAATGAGAGCACATGGACACAGGGAAGAGAACAACACACACACTGGGGTCTGTCAGGGAATGGAGGGAAATGGGAGGGAGGGCATTAGGACAAATACCTAATGCTTGCAGGGCTTAAAACCTAGATGACGGGTTGATAGGTGCAGCAAACCACCATAGCACATGTATATCTATGGAACAAACCTGCACGGTCAGCACATGCATCCCAGAACTTAAAGTAAAAACAAACAAACAAACAAAAAGTGTGAAGGGGGAGGTGTCACCCACATGAGAACTCACTATTGTGATGACAACACCAAGGGGAATGGTGTTAAACCATAAGAACCGGCCCCCATCATCCAATCACCTCCCACCAGGTGGAGGGATATTACACCTCCAATGCTGGATATTATAATTCAACATGCGATTTGGGCAGGGACACAGATCCAAATCATATCAGTAAGTATAACAAATATATGTTAATAAATATGTAAATATATGTATACAAGTTAACAAATGAACCAGTTGACATGTAAGTATGTATATAAAGAACCATAACAGTTACACTGGAAATAAAGACTTTCATTAAATTTTGTATATGTATATATTTATTTTCAGTTTCACAAGTATAAATATTTTATAAAATGTAAGCGATGTAAGGTCACACAATAAAACATCTAATTCTTTATTTATCTCCTACCCTCTCAATTCGACATCCATTTTCTAGGTTACACATTTTGGAAACGTTTGGATTATTTGCAACAATCATTTTACTCTTTTTTCTGACTTTTTCTAATCAGAAAAATAAATATTAAAAATAATATGTAAGCCAAGAAATATAATTATCAGATAAGTTTTCTATCAGAATTAGAAACTATGGAAGAGTTCTATCCATATGTAGAATTTCAGAAGTATTTCTGCTCTATATGTTGCGAATAAGACCAAGCCAAGGAAAGATGTGGCCAGCTGGCAATTCACCACATATGAAGAAAAAGCTCTCCTGGGAAGTAAGGTGGAAAAAAAAAACACTGGACAAGCTCTTAACATTTCCTAAGAGCAGTGACTGGTAGTTATGGCTGTGGGGGAGGCAGGCAGTGAGTGATGACCAGTGACCTAAGAAATGGACATGACATGGGGATTCATACATCCTACTGGGTGGATTTCCTCCTGCCATTTAGTTCTGCCAGCTCTCCTGGACAAAATGGTCAGTTAGAGAGAAGTAGCCACCCAAGTGAAAGTGGGGTAGAAACTAATTTTAATGTGTTTGTTGATCGTGAGCATTTCTTCTGTGAATTTTCTGGAGATAATCGAATCTCCCTGTTGCAGTTAGCTTGGACACTGGCATCTTTTGTATTTGGGCTACGTGTTCACCCCTGGAAAGCTGCTGAAGCTCTGACCTGGTTGAATAAAACAGAAATCAAACTAGAGGCTTCACTTCTGTCCTCATTCAGACCTGAAAAACTCACATGGGGCCTATAAGATCCATGATAGAACCCATCTCAGCTTCCAACATTGGACAAGCATAGACTTCCCTCCCCAAGTCTGAACATTTGGGACATAGGAAGCAACTGAAATGGGGACAAATCTAAGACATCTGATCAAATTCCCTTGACAGAACCTCTAATTTATCAAAAGGTTGTAACACCTCTGAAAGTAAAACAAGTCATCTGGATGTAGGGATGACCTCATGATGTGCTCACTCAATATTCCATGTGCTCCCCAGGTTGGAACCCAGGACTAGCTCTGGCCAGCCAGCTGAAGTCATGTGCTTCAGGACTGAAGAAGCAGGGGAAGTTCTCTGGATTCTCACTTCATTCCCTACAGCCACCATAGAAGTCACGTGTTAAGATAGTAGAACTACAAATAGCAGCAGTCTTAGATCTCTTGATCTTTGCTATGAAGGGAATCACCCTGAAAGATCTGAATACACCAGACCTCACTGTGGCAAGAAGTAAAACTTAAGCCACTAAATGTTGAAGTTTGTATAACTGCAGCATGGCTTAGCTGTAACAGTAAAACTGATCTGAGATTATTTGTATATTTTATAGCATATATTTATCAAAATGGAGAAAATACCAGAAGAAGTAATCAGAGAATGAATTAAAGAAAATTCTTTTAAGTTCAGAAGATTCACTAATTCCCAGGTAGAAGTAACAGACCCTAATTCAGCCACATTCCCATTCAAATTTTTTTCTAATTCCGAACATAAAACAAATGATGATTTTGTGTATGGGGGGCAGGGGTGGGGGGGCGTGTATTGAGGAGAGACAACAGCAATAAAATTCAAATAAAATCAGATTGCCTAAAAGAGAAAAACATTGGTTTGGCATGAAAGCTGTCTTTTACAATACTAAGTGGAATAATGTCCCATATTTTGAGAAGAAGAAAATATGACTGAGAACTTTATAATCAGTCAAACTATAATTTGCAGGAGAACAACGGAAATATAGTCTCGGATGTATAACACAAGTTAAAGAAAAAGCTTTAAACAAAATAAATTTAACAGACTTTCTTTGAGCAAAGAAAGATTAATGAATGGGCATCACTCAGAACCGGAAGAGGTTCCAAGAGCTCTGCTGCAATAGCGTAGGCAGTGAGCTTTTACAGGCTGATGTGGAAGTAAGAGAAAGAAAACCTATTTGATTGGTTAGAGTGAAAAGACGCTAGTTAGAGGCTAGTTGCTGTTTTCTGATTGGCCAAGTCTCTTGTTTCATTTTACTGTTTACATTGAGCTTCAGTTTGCTTACTTAAAGCACTAGAGCTACTCAGTCTAATGACCTCTTAAATTTAAAAAGTAATAATAATAATGAATAGAACATACAACACATAGTTCTTACCATTCCTGAAATTTTCATTCTATATGTAAGAAAGCTAAAGTTCAAATATGATGCCCATTCATTTAATATACAATAACCATTGTATGTATGGATATTAATCCTCTCCATTACTATATCCCCAGAGCTTGCCTCAACACTTGGCTCATATTAAATTCTTAATAGGTATTTGCTTAATCAAATGTCAAAATTATTGAGAAATACATTGGAACTAAGAAATTAGCAGATGAAACAGGGTATAAAAGAAGTGATGGTGAGCAATAAAATAGGTGAAATAATTAAATCTTTGAAAGGAGGTGTAATATAATTATAAAACTGAATATATCTGGGATTTCTGTGATATGGATTTTATTATTTGAAAATTTTCTTGATCAGAACATTCCAGAATTATTCATTGAAACCAGGAAGTGATAGGATAATGAGTGAGAGGTAATGAGTAAGGTATTCTACATCTCATCTTTTATAAGGTGAAGTAAGTAGTTACCATCTCTGTCTTTATATTGGTATGTAGGAGGAAATTGATTTTGTTATGAACAACAATAAAATAAAATCATAAAGTAAAATTTTAAGACCACTAAAGAAAAATGATAAAGTAAATGTGGTCCATATAACAAAACCAGGAGAGGCTACTTTAAGAAAAAATAAATAAATAAATGAATAAATAAGTAAATAAAACCAAATTCAAAACAAGATTAAAGAGGACCTAAAAATTTGTTGTAACAAATGAGAATGAATTAAATACTTTTTAAAATACAGCTTTATTGATGTATAATTTACTTAACATAAAAATACAATTCAAAGGTTTTTAAAACATTTACAGAGTTGTGTAATTTTAGGACATTTGCATCATTCACACAAGATGTGTCATGCCCATTTCCAGTTACTCACTACCCATTCCCATCCTAACCCCAGGCAACAACGAATCCATTTTCTCTCTATATATATTTGCCTTTTCTGAACATTTTAAATTCTTTAATAAGATAATCTGATTTTTTTAAAAAAGAAAACATGATTCTAGTTGAAAATAAAGGTACCATGGTACCAGGAAAATGTAAACTGAAAAGAAATCAGATGTAGACAAGCATAGTGCAAAACATGGAATTCAAGGCCATTCAATGGTTTAGGAGAGAAATATGATCCAGTTCCCCCTTGAAGCAAATACTCTTGAAGATCTAGACTTTTCTTTTTCATAGATAAAAAGATACAGGGAAATAATATGGATTTCATGTTTCCTTTATCTGTCATGTCATGTTCAGTTCACATGTGATACTTGGAACTGTGAACAGCTATATTAAGAACACAAGGGGGATTTCAGTACAGAAGACAAAATGAAAAAAACTGAGAATCTGAATCTGTGGTTAATTGTTAAATTATTAGATTAATCTTGGAGCCAAGGTACTTATTTAAAGGTATATTTTCAATATTATTTCATCCATTTGAGTCAAGATTTTCTGATTGATGCAATCAAAATAATCCCAACTAAGTATGAACTTAAGCAAAGTACTCTTTCTTTTTATTTGCTTGGATTCTGTGTATTTCTTTTTTCTGTGTTTGCATGGCTGACCGACTTTTCTTATGGTCATGTTCTGTCTATAAATATGTTATGCCATATTTCCCACTGGAGCACCATTGAACATGCAGTGCCAGCTCTCCGTCCCATTACCAGCGCTATAGACGCCACCCCAGGAGCATCTTCTAACCATTGACCCTCAGAATAGTAACCACTACCTGATGTCTTGCACCCTAGAATAGTTTGGTCTGCTTTTGAAATGTTTATAAATTAAATTATAAGTGTGTATGCTTTTCTGTTCATCTTATTTCTGTCAACATTAGCTTTGTGAGATTCATCCACACTGTTGTATGCAGTTGAAGTTAATTTGTTTTGAGCAGGAGCTCATGAAGAGATCAAACATCATTTGAAGAGCACTGACTTGTCATTTTCACAAGAGTGTCCTTTGTTCTGGCAGCATGTCTGAGAGCAAGCTGCCCTTTTTGCATTTGTGTAATTTATACCTCCTTAACAAAATATACATTTTTTTCACTATACTGGGCTTTGAAGGTATGCAAGAGGAAAGAGATTAACTAAAGCTTCTCTTAGAAGGCAGTCCTAAATTGAGTTTCACATTTTTGCTCCTCTTCCACAACCCCTCTCTTCTACTATACCTCTCTTTTTATATGCCCTCCCCCACCACACACACACACATTGTGGAAAAGAAGTTCAATAGGTTTGCCATTTCCTCTGGGAGCCCACAAAATAAATAAAAAATATAAAAGCAAATTAGGGAGGTACATCAGGGAAGATGGCAAAGTAAGGTGCTCAAACAATGGTCTCTCCACTGAAATGGACATAGTTGGCAAAAACTGGCAGAATCAACTTTTTTTAGAATTCTGAATTCTAATGCAAGAATCACAACAACCAGGAGAGTCCTTGGCAAAATATAAAAAATAAAAAAGTAATTGAATTTTAATGAAGAGTACTATGGCATTGTTGCTTGCCTGCCTACCATTCTTAGTTCCCTAGTACTGTGGCAGCAGCCATGATGATCACAACTCACATTCCTGGTGTGACTTGCTGGTGTCAAGAAGGTAATATTGACCTACTCTTTAAATTTCAGTGGTTATGCACTTTTACCTGTTTGGCAGTCCTGTTTTGACACACTTCCTCAGGCTGGATCTGGCTTTTGGGAGGCATCAGCAATGATCTCTGCAGAAAGATTTATAATATACACTACCAACGCCCAACTGGGTCAATGGATGACAAATGGAGCAAGCAGCAGGCAAATGCAAGAGCACAGGAAGGAGAAGGCTAATGACGGAGTTTCTTGAGAGAATACAGGTTTAGAAAAGCCTTTGAGTGTACTGAGGAAGATAGAGTGCATCATATGCCCAGGACTGGACGCATGCTCAGATAAGATCTGAGAAGATCTTGACTTGCACTTCTGACAAATTATGAGCTTCCTGCAAACAGGAGGTGAAGGGTAAGGTAGAGTTGTAGGGAGCTTGACTTAACAGTGAAGGAGTGCCTCAGCTAAGAGTCAAAATGTAAAGATCGAGAGAGTAATAAACTTTTTACTTTTCTTTTTGGCTCTAGATAGTTAATCAAATTTCTATCAACTCATTGGTTGGTTGCTGGGATAATTTAACAGCGACCTCAGTGAACACATGTGACAAGAATTGCAGTCTTCAGAAACAAAGGTTTGAAAAAATGACCAAACATATGGCCATAGCCCTTAACAATCAACATCAGAAAACCATGGGAAAAATGAAGAATCTGAATCACAGGGTCACTACATTATAATATTAAACATTTCCATTTTTCAACAAAAACAAATCATAAGGCACACAAAGAAGCAAGAAAATATGGTCCATTCAGATGAAAAACAAAAGTGATAGGTGTTTTCTCTGAGGAAGCCCAGACATTGAACTTATTAGACAAAGACTCATTGATCAAATTGTCTTAAATATATTCAAAGTACTACAGGAAAGCATGGACAAAGAAATAAAGAAAACCAGGAAAGTGATGTATTAAAAAATACAGAGTATCAGTAAATAGATAAAGAAGAAAGATAAAGAAATAAAGGTAAATAAGATAAGGATTACAAAGATATACAAAGTATAAGAATGAATCTGTAACTGAAAAGCACAGTAACTAAAATGAAAAATTCACTAGAGGGGTTTTATAGCAGATTTGAGAAAGCAGGAGAAAGAATGCAAAAACTAGGGAAAAAAGACAACTGGATTTATTCTTGTGGAGGAGCAGAAAGAAAAACTAATTTAAAAAATGAACAGAATGTAAGGGGCCAATGGAACACTATCAAGATATGCACTATGAAAGTCCCAGAGAGAGAAGAAAGATACAAAGGTGAAGAAAAAAATGGCAGAAATAATGGCAGGAAACCTTCTCAAATTTGGTGACATACATAAATCAACACATTCAAAAAGCTCAATGAACCTAGGTAAAATCAACTCAAAGAAATCTATACCAGAACACATTATAGTTAAATGGTCAAAGTCAAACACAGAAAGACAATGTTGAAATCAACAAAAGAGAAGTGAATTGTCACATATAAAGGATCCTCGGTACAATCAATACACAATTTTACAGTAGAAGCCATGGAGGCAAGATGGCAGTGGATAAAATATTGAATGTACTGAAAGAGAAAAATTAACCAAGAATTCTATACTGGCAAAACTGTCCCTTTAAAAATGATGGAGAAATTAAGACATTCACAGATAAATGAAAGCTGAGGAAGTTAGTCACTAGCAGACCTACCTTATTAGAAAATGCTGAAGGAAGTTCTTCAGGTTGAACTGAAAAGACTCTAGTAACTTGAACTCATCCAGAGAAGTAAAGAACTCTGGTAAAGATAACTACATAGGTAAATGTAAAAACTAATACTATTGAATTATTAGCTTGTAACTCCTCTTTTCGTTTCCGATGTATTTTAAAAGAAAAATGCATTCAACAAAATATTAAGAGGATTCTATGCCATGACCAAGAAAGAATTTACACCAAGAAAACAAGAGTAGTTCAAAAAGGAAATTAGTCAATACAATACACCACCTTAATAGAACAAAAAAATTAATTATTGTCTCAACTGATGTAGCAAGAGCATTTAATTAAAACCAAAGCCCTCTATAATTAAAAAAAATCAGAAAACTACAGATAGAAGGGAACTTGTGTAATATGATAAAGAGTATTTATCAAAACCTGATGAAAGACTGAAATTTCCCCTTAAGATCAAGAACAAGAAAAGATTCCCACTTTCACTACTGTCATTCAATGTGTACTAGAAATTCTAGCCAGAATAATTAAGCAATAAAAATAATGAGTTATTCAAATTAGAAAGTGAGAAGTGAAACTATCTCTATTCTCAAATGACATGATTTATATAAAGAAAATGCAAAGGAATTCACACACACACACACACACACATGAACTACAAGAACTAACAAGCAAATTCAGTAAAAAGCTTCAGGTTACAGGATCAACACACAAAATCAATTGTGTTTCTATACACCAGCAATGAATAATGGAAAAGAAGAATTCTTTAAAATCTAATTACAATAGCACCCAAAATAATAAAATTCCCTTGAATAAATGAACCAAATGGGTAAAAGACTTATACGATGAATACTACAAAATTCTGCTAATAGAAAGTAAAGAAGATCTAACTAATGGAAAAATGTCATGTATTCATGGATTAGAAAAGTAAATACTCTTAAAATGACAATATTACCCAAAGTAATCTACAGATTTACCAGAATCTTCTTCTTCTTCTTCTTCTTTTTTTTTTTTTTTTTTTTTTTTTTTTTTTTTTTGAGATGTAGTCTTGCTCTGTCACCCAGGCTGGGGTGCAATGGTGCAATCTTGGCTCACTGCAACCTCTGCCTCCTGGGTTCAAGCAATTCTCCTGCCTCGGCCTCCTGAGTACCTGGGATTACAGGCACACACCACCACATCTGGCTAATTTTTGCATTTTTAGTAGAGATGGGGTTTCACAATGTTGGTCAGGCTGGTCTCTAATTCCTGATCCTGACCTCAGGTGATCCACCAGCCTCGGCCTCCCAAAGTGCTGGGATTACAGGTGTGAGCCACCACCCCCAACCTTTTTTTGAGACATGGTCTTGCTCTGTTGCCCAGGTTGGAAGGTAGTGGTACAAACTGGGCTCAGGTTATTCACCTGCCTTGGCCTCACAAAGTGCTGGGATTATAGGCATGAGCCACTGCACACAAGCCAATTTACCAGAATCTTTATCAAAATTCCAGTGGTCTTTTTTTTCAGAAACGGAAAAGCTAATCTTCAAATTTATAGGCAATTGCAAAGCACCTCAAATAGTCCAAATAATCTTGACAAAGGAAAACGAATTTGGAGGACTCATACTTCTTAATCTCAAAACTTAATACAAACTATAGCAATCAAACAATGAAACAGTATACAGCCTTTGCAAAGAAGGAAATTCCATCACTCACGAAAACTGGATGAAACTGGAAGACATTATGCTAAGTGAAATAAGCCAGGCATAGAAAGACAAACATTGTATAATCCCCTTATATGTACAATCTAAAACAGTCAATCTCATAGAAACAGAGTAAAAAGGTGGTTACCAGAGGCTGGGAATACAGTGACCGGAGGTGGGTGACTAAGGGAAAAAGAGATGCTGAACAAAGGGTGCAAAGTTTTAGTTAGACTGGAGGAGTAAATTTTAGTGTTCTATTGCTCTGCACTGTGACCACAGTTAATAATGACATATTGTCTATTTGAAATTGCTGAAATGTATGCATAGATCAAAATATCACATGTACCCCATAAACATGCACAACTATTATTTGTAAATTGAAAATAAATTACAAAAACCAGTGTGCTGCTCGCTTAAGAATAGACATATAAACCAATGGACTAGAATTCAGATTCCAGAAGTAGACTCATACAACTATGGCCAATTGATTTTTTACAAGAATGCTAAGACCACTGAGTGAGAAAAGAATAGTCTCTTCAGCAAATGGTGCTGGGACAATTGGACATCCACATGCAAAAGAATAAAGTTAGACTCCACTCTTCGGTTGTTTCATAACACATATAAAACTTCACTCAGAATGGAACAATGACCTAAATACAAAGACTAAAACCATCAAACCCTTGGGATAAAACATAAGGATAAATCTTCGTAGCATTAGGTTTAGCCATGGATTCTTATATATGACACCAAAAGCATAAGCAATGAAAGAAAATATAGGCAAATTTGACTTTATCAAATTAAAAAATGTTTGCTTGATAAAGGTCTCGTATCCAGAATTCATAAGGAATTTTTGTAGCTCAACAATGTAAAAACAAACAGCTTAATTTAAAAATGGGCCAATGACTTAAATAAGCATTCTCCAGAGAAGTGTACAAATGGCCAGAAATCACATGAAAAGATGCTCAATACTACTAGTAGTTGAAAAGATGAATATCAGAACTATACTGAGATGCCACTAGGATGTACAGTACCTTTAGGTGCCATACCCGTGAGGATGGCTATAACAAAACAAAACAAAAAATAGGAAAATGACAAATGTTGGCAAAGATACAGAAAAATAAGAACCCTCATACATTGCAGTGGGAAGGTAAAATGGTTCAGCAACTGTGGGAAATAATTTGGCAATTCCTCAAAAAGCTAAACATAGAATTAATGTATGACCCAGCAATTCCACTCCTGGATATATTACCAAAAGAACTGAAGACAGAGACCAGGCGTGGTGGCTCACACCTATAGTCCTAGCACTTTGGGAGGCCAAGGTAGGCAGATCTCTTGAAGCCGAGATCACGCCACTGCACTCCAGTCTGGGTGACAGACCAAGACTCCATCTCAAAATAAATAAATAAATAAACCCAAATAAATACTTATACAGTAATGTTCATGGTGTCACTGTTCACAGTAGTGGAAAACAACAGCCAAAAGTTGAAAACAATCTAAATGCCCATCAAGAGAAGAATGAATACATAAACTATGGTATATAAAATGGAATATTATTTGGCCATATAAATAAATGAAATGCTGGTACATTCCACAACATGGATGAACCTCAAAAACACTATGTTGTGTGACAGAAGCCAGATATAGAAGGTCACAGGTTTTATAATTTTATTTATAAGAAACATCCAGAATAGATAAATACATTCTAGAAATCAGATTGGTGATTGCCAAGATCTTAGAGTGAGGAAGCAGTGGAGATAAACTCCTTAATGGGTATGAGACTTTATTTGGGAGCGATGAAAATATTTTAGGATTAGATAGAGGTGATGGTTGCACAATACTGTAAAAGTACTAATTGTCACTGACTCGTTCTTTTAAAAATGGCTAAATTTATGTTACTTGAATTTCCCCTAGATTAAACAACAACAACGAAATAATCTCCGTTCATCAGGATGTCAAATATCACAAGGGTTCTCCCCATTGTTCCCCATCTTCAGAGGCGATTCCTAGGGTCAAAGGGCTGTGGGAGCCGATGCATGATGGGAAGTTAAAGTGAGTCTTCCCTGGCTCAAGTGGGAATGCTAATGAAATAAAGTGTGTATTGGACTATTTTTTTCCCCTCATGGAGACATGTGGAAAAACACAAATGTACCCTTAGAGTTCTTTATCTGCTTTACTTGTACTCAAGGGAGCGTTCTCATTACATTGGGTTTGAAGAGATAAAACTAATAACAGAAAGAAAAATGAGAAGAGGTTGGCTAGGAAAGATTCTTCTTTGAAGTAAGCCAATCCATCCTAAATTCATAGGCAATTCCCATTCCTGGTGGGTGAGTGGCAGAGAAGAATTTGATAATTAAAAGATGAGGAAAAGCATAAAACAAAATATTTTTTCACAGCCAGTGATGTCATTCTTCCTTGAAATACTGCCTCCACCGATCAAAGATAAACAAACAGCCCAGGGGTGGGAAGGAGGCATGGGCAGAAACCCGGAATAAAATGTATCCTTAAAGCCAAAAGTATCTTTTCTCTCCTCCTTCTAAAATCCAGAGCCTTCCATTTGGAATATAAATGTTTTTTAAAACTCTTGATAATTACAAATGGAAAGGAGAGAAAGGAGCTTTCTTCACAGTGGGGTTTCTTATCTACACGGACCTCTAGTTCCTTCAGATGGGGATGTGGGCCCCAGTTCTCAGGATTTTAGAAAAGAATGTGTTAAAATGGGGGTGGGTGTGGGTGAGAGGAAGCTGAAATGTGTGCGGATGGTTTAACATGCAAATGTCCCCACTTTCTTTTAGGTGGAGGATCAAGGTTTGGCTATTTTCAACTTCTTTTCCACTCCCCCTCTCTTCCCATCCCAGTTTGGTTGCAAGAGAACTGTGAATGTGACAAGGGCTTTGTGTAGGGAATTCAGGCGAATGAAAGGACCAAGGAGACCCAGTTGAGGGAACAAACTTTTGAGGGTCAGTGGGGTCAGCTTAGAATAAATGTGTGGCATTGTTGGTATTAAGGACATACTCTCAGCGGGGTGTCCTGAGCCGGGCACACAACGTGCAGGCCTGTTTATTCAACACTGAAATACCTACGGATGGGTCTTGGGGAGAAAAGGGAAACTCCAGCAGCAAAAGCCTGCACCTTTCAGGATCAGAGCGTTCCCCAGAAGCACAAAGTCCCGCTTTTTTTTTTCCTTCTAATTACAGAGAAGAAAGTGCCTGTGCATAACCCAAAATTAATTGATTAATTAACCAATGCATTAAAAGAAGAGCTTCCTTTAGCAATTTTTTTCTTTCTTTCTTTCTCTCTCTCACTTTTTTCCCCCTCTTCCACACATGGACAATCCAGGTCATTGAAAGCCTAAGATAGAAACAGTTTCTTAACAGTGTTTGAAAACAGCCTTTGTTTCCATGGAAGTGGCACAGGCCCTCTGTGGTTTCTTTCCAGAAAACATTTACCTACCTCAGAGGGGTTTTTTGTGAGGATCAAATGAGAGAAAGTGCTTAACACAGTCTGAGTACATCGTTAGAGCTAAATAAATATTAGTTGTTGTTCGTACGTATTGCTCTTACGCGGCTCAGTCATGAAGAGGTCAGGAAGGAAGATGGGAGGATACGAGTAGAGCTGTCCCAGCTGAGGTGGAATCAGAATCGCATTATAGAGGACGGGGAGGGGGACAGGCTGGGCTCACTGGCGAGGATGCAATCCTTAGGCAATTCAAAGGTGGAGAGGGGACTTGTCCAAAACCAGAGTTAAAGAGTGACTCAAAAGATTAAGGAATAAATTCACTTATAGACTCACTCTACTGAATTTTTTAAAAGGCACGTGAATTTGCCTAGATCTGGCTTGGGGCAACAAGACTAAAATACATGAAATATTAAAGAGGTGAATGTTAAATTATGTTTCGCAGACCTCCTGAATTTTAGGATACCAGAGGAGAAGATGGACAAGATTAACACATGAAAATGATTTCAAAGCTAGTCAGAGTGAAATAAAGGCACAATGTCAACAGGAGTTTAATGAAAGGATAAATTAGCATTGGCAGACATGGACAGAAGTAGCACCTGAGAGGAGGTGGCTTGTGATGGAGGCAGTAGCATGGGGAGGAAGAGATGGGCTAACACCATGGGAGACATTATATATTGACTTTGAGTTACAGAAAGCAAGATTTCAGGAAGTTGAATTTGGGGGTAGAGTACAGGATGCTTTGGCATTTCAAGAGTGTGCCAGCAGCAAGATCAGCTAAAAATCTATGGCCATGGTCTGTATGTAAGGCAGTGGTGGTGGTAGTGGTCAGGTGTGTGCATTTGCATGCGTGTTTATGGACTGAAGAGATTACAGTGGTGTTGGAGAAAGAGGTTAGACCCAATGAATGTTCAAGAAAATATTCAACAGAGGTGACTAACTGAAAAAGATAGGGAAAAAGAAAGAAACAAGATAAATCCAAGTTTTTTGTCATAGGAAACTATAGAATAGGGACATCATTGGAAGAAACGTGAAATTTGGAGCAAGTCCCTGTATTAAAGATGAAGTTCATTTTAATTTAACTCATGGAATTAGAGGTGATAAATACTGAATAGGTAGTATTGGAAAGAGGAGGAATCCGTTATATTGCAGGAGGGAAAAATACCCAGGTTTGGGATGTGGGAATAAAATGTATTATTGGTAAATTGAAGGAGGATGGTACAGGTTATTAATAAGACCTCTTGGAAAAACCAGAGGAGAAAGCTGCAAAATGTATCTATTCTTAAAACTTTGGTGCAAATGCAATGACTCAAGAATGGAGACAAAGTGCAAATATTTGTCCCTGAGTGTTCTACCAAGAGCCCACCTTATGTGCATTATCTTCATCACGGCCCCTTCTAATCATGATGGGAAGAGCCCTATGTAAATGAAATAAAGAGTCATGAAAGAAACTACAGTCCAGCTTATTCCACCTTGGGGAGACATTATGTGGGGATTATAAGAGAGTGTACCACATACTAAAAATGAGGCTATGAGGAGAATGTGAACTTTCTGTACAGAAGGAAAAATTGGTCCTGTTTATTTAGATGTATGATAGGTTTTACTGACCTATTATATTCCTGTTGACCTTGGCTATGGTAACTCCAGATAATAAACTCATGTACATTTTTGTATCTATATTGCCTCATCTGATGCCATCATTCCAATGAAAAAAGCCCTAGAAAGGAAGATGAGCAAGTCAACCCAAAGGCATTAGGTTATTAGAAGTGCTACTACAGGGCATGAGTCAACAGTTAGGTTTAATGCCTCCTGAGGGCAGATACTAAGTCTGAGGCATCATTATATCTCTAGTGCTCAAAACAATGCCTGGCAAAAAGAATGTGCTCATTAAATAAGTGAGCAGAAGTTTAAAATCTGGGCATTGGCTCCAAAATGAGCAATACAAGAGAGAAGCATGCTGCCAGGCCATCATTACTACTATAACTGGTGTAGTCACACAAGCGATGGTCTACAGTGTCCATGTGGCTAAATAAGAACCTAGTGTCAAACACAAATGGTTTCCAGTCCATAGAAAGATGATGGACAGTGGACTGTGTTCATCACATTGGCTGCTGGGGTTAAGGTAGGGTAGAAAAGTATGGGGGTATAAGATAGAAGGATAGCTAGGACCTGATGTTGAGTGCGTCCATTGTAGACACTTTTTTCAGTGAGCTGGGTCAAACAAATGAATTACTTGTGCGAATAAGTAAATAAACCCTGTGTTACCCACATTGCTTACCATCAACTCTCCCCCTGTGATTCCCTTGTCCTGGCCTCCATTAGTTCAGCTATTTAGCAAATATTAATGGCACTCCTATGTAGCAGGAATGTGTTGTTAGTGATGCAATACAAATAAAATGCAGAATTGTGCCTGGTGAGAGATACAAATAAGTAGACAGACAGTGTGGTAAGTGCTCTAATCTAAAGAATCACAGGATGTCATGGGCACCCATAGAACAGGCAGTTATGCCAGGCATCAGCCTTCCTATCCCTCCTCTCACCATTTTTATCTCTGTATCTGTTGCTGTAGAGAAGGCAATGATGGCTGTTTTATTGTCAGTGTGGTAAGAAAACTCGAGAGACACAGATCTCCCACATGTCCCCATCAGAGGAAAGGTGAAAGCAAAGAACCGCAGAGCTAAAAAGTCCTCTCTTCGAATGTCCTCCCTAAAACCTTGCCAGCAAATGAAGCTTTTGCTGCAAACCAGAAAGAAAAGCAGCATCACAATTTGCAGGGTAACCTTCTGCTAACAATACAGCTGCTGGGGCTCAGCCAAGTCCCAGAGTGGCTGCCCAGCCAAGTCCATGATTAATGATGTCATAGCAAGCAAGATGAGGCCTCAATTGAATGAGCCTTGGCTTTTAACAAAAGCCTTGACTAAGCAGTAAACCTACCAGAGGGATAACCAACTGTGGAGTGCCCCAAATATCACTGACATGGAGTGTAAACAGGAATCAGAAAAGAATGCGAATCCAGGGTTGTAGGTAGATGCAGAATTGGATGGGAGCACAACAGCAGCATTATTTGGGAATGCCTAAGATTGTGTCTTTCATTGTATATGGAGAGTACATAGCTAGGGTAGTCTCACTTTTTCAGATGCAGAAAACTAAGACCCAGGTATTAAGAGAAATATTCTTGAACACAGTAAGTTGGTGATAAAACCAAGACTGGATCCAGGGCTCTGTCTACTATGCCACACAGTTTTCATAAAGCTCAGCAAGGTCTTATATCCAAGAAACACTGTTTGCTTCCTAAGTCTGGAAACTCCTCAGAGGCATGAGTAACTTTCAGCTTTTCCATTCATCATTGGTTGCTAAATTTCATCAAGTAAAATTTGTTTTTTAAATTTTTTCAAGGAGGAGTCATGGGTACAATACTTCCTAAGTTGTTTTACATTTGAGAATGACTGCATGCCACATACACTCCTGAACAACTTAGCTGGGTATAATAGTGTCTGGTCACGCATCCTTCTCTTAGACTTGTGGACACTGCTCCATTTTCTTACAGTGTTGAAATGGTCTTTGTGGGGAAACCTGAGACCTACATGATAATCTTCTGCTTTAAAGAAGGCAAAAGATTGTTTCTAGTTTTTCTTTAGCCTTGACTTTCATTAGCATAACCTGAATAGATCTACTGTTGGTAGCATTTGTCACTATTTTCCTGAAAGTGATTTATTCAATCTGGAGATTCAGTTCGTCATTTTAATGAAATTTCCATTTTTTAATTTCGACCTATGTTTTCAATTCTATTACTTGGGATCTTCAAGAATAGCAATGACCTTTTCCGGCTCTATGAAAAATAGAATCAATGGGGGCCTGGTCATTAGTCTTTGGTAAAGGGTGGTCAGCAGGGCTGGGTAAGTTCCTTTCTGTCAGAGGTCACCCCAGAGTGGAACCTTTTATTATAAATACACATGTTGTGAGTGATATCAGAAACAAGTTGACGAAGAGAAGGGCCAGAACCAAAGTGACAACAGAAGTCATTTCTTAGTAACTTTTGCTAAGGATGAAACGATTTTCTGGCAAGTTAAAGGAAATTTAGACAATAGGAGTTATGTTTTTTTTTCTTTTCCTTCAATGAGAATTTTAAGCTGTAAGTTATTTCAGAGAATAAAGCAATGTTGACCTTGTCTACTACCCTTTAACCAGAGCTCCCCATTGCCCTTGACAGTTTAAATGCCTAATATTTGCTAAATACATAAACAAAAGTAGTAAACTTGAACTGATGAGTGTTCAAGCTTGAGAATAAAGAAATGCAATGTCTTCTATCACCATGAAGTCTCTATTGCCAACAGTGTAACCAACATGTACCCTTCAGTCTAAGTGACTCATGTGTTTTAGTTTTTTCAAGTAATTGTGAGATCACTAGTGACCCCTTAAGATTCCTTGGCTTCCGTAAATCCCTAAAGAGTCAGTGCTTATACAAAGAGACATTCCAGTGGCTCACAGCATTGTAGTATGGGGAAAGGCTGTGAAGTAGTAGAGGGCACTAGGACCACTTTTGAATCATGACTTTACCATCTAAGTCGCCTGAGATTTGCACCCTAAATTTCCCTGAGGCTTGGTGTTCTTATCTGCAAAATGGAAAACTAATACCTCGTAAGATTGTTGTGAGAATTAAATAAAACTAGCTATAGGAAGCATCTAGAATGGCACCTAGCACAGAACAAGTATTCAATCAATGGTGTCTATTAGTCTTAATTATTAGTAATAATAATATTATTACTGTTAGACACCATTGACACCCAAGTCCAGAAATAATATTCACCTTACTGAGTCTTCAGTTGTACCTCTGCTCCTTGATGTGGGTTGGAGAGAGAGAGATCAGAAATCGTGATGGCTGTACAGTTACGTGCAGTGGAATTCCTTCCTTCTTAACCCTCCCAAACTCCTCTTAACATCTAATTTCACCCCACCAATTGTAGCACAAGTCTGAGATATGGAGCAGAGAGAAAGGCCTCGCTCATTCTTCCAAAAGAAACAACATTAGGTTTTATTTTAAGAGAGACGAAGGAAATTTATTAAACTTGTCCTCCCAGAGGATCTAATAACTTTAATGAGCGGCCAGACCTCATCACATACCTTGGGTATCCCAAGATGTTTCACAGTCCTATGAGGCTACTTGATTAAGTTGCTTTTGCTCATCCCTTTAAAGTCAATTTCCAGATAATATCCTAACTCATCACCCACAACTCGTCTATGCCCTGCATGTGACTCTGCTCCACAGAGTTTTATGGAGGAAATCACCTTAGTGAGGGACTTCTGGAGTTCCAAGGGAGAGTCAGCAAAGGCAGGTGATTTGTGCTTATTACACAGCCAGACTAGATTTGTCTACATGTTGAGGAGGAGACTGCCATTCAAACCTTAGAGTTAGCACCAACTGCAGCCTGCAGCTCGCTCAAAGAATGGAAACCTCCAAAGGCCATGAAGACACTGAACTCCCTCTGAAGAGAAAGGTGCTTGTGGATGCTGTATGAAAACAGGCTTAAGGAAAGGTTCCCTACACACAGCTCAGATGAACATTTCTCTGTAGCCTGACTTGAATGCCTGTTATGAGTCAAAGACCGTTCAAAGGGTTGGAGAGAAAACTAGTGAAAACAGAAGATGAGGTCCCTGCTTTCATGAAATACACGTTCTAGTCATGGGAGTGGGCTCAAAGACAAAAGTAAATACAAAACTGAAAAAATTGCCAGTGAGTTATAAGGGCGATATAAGGAAATAGTACAAGTTGGCCAGGCGTAGTGGCTCACGCCTGTAATCCCAGCACCTCGGGAGGCCAAGGCGGGAGGATCACAAGGTCAGAAGATCAAGACCATCCTGGGGAACATGGTGAAACTCTATCTCTACTAAAAATACAAAAAGTTAGCCAGGCATGGTGGCGGGTGCCTGTAGTCCCAGCTACTCGAGAGGCTGAGGCAGGAGAATGGTGTGAACCTGGGGGGCGGAGCTTGCAGCAAGCCAAGATCGTGCCACTGCACTCCAGCCTGGGCGACAGAGCAAGACTCCACTTTAAAAAAAAAAAAAAAAAAAAAAGGAAAGAAAGAAAGAAATAGCACAAGTTGATGGAGTAAAGCATCAGTGGGTGACCACCTAGTTCCACTGGTCAGGGATGGCTTCATGGAGGAAGAGCTGATATTTGGAGAAAGACCCAGCCATGAGAAGATCTGAGGCAAGAAAACTGCAGGCAAAGGGAACAGCTGTGTAAAGGTTTTACAGCAGGTATGAGCTTACAGTGCCAACGATGGGCTAGGTAGTGTTCCGGGGGAGTGAAAGGACAGCCAGAATTTGGTGCAGATCAGTCAGTAGCTAGGGGTTAGATCATGCAGGATTCTGTGAATCATGATAACAGGTATGACTTTCCCTTTAAAACCTTGTCTCCTAGAGGTGGCCTACGGTAGAGAAAACTGGAAAATATTAGCTCAGAAGAACAAAGGCATGCATGAGAAGCAAGAAGGCAAAACGGGCTACGTAAGTGAGAGCCAATCTAAATCCCAGTACTAAAGCCAATCCACATGTATGCATTTGAGTTAAACCCTCTGAAAAATCTTCATAAATTAATCTCATTGCCCCAGTGGCTCTGACATCATAATCTGGGTTCCCGCAGGTACTGGTTACAGGGGACTTCCTAATCAGAAGTGTTAAATGGGTTTCCCATCCAAAGGATTAAATAAGTGGTTTTGAGAGCATGGTCCGCAGTGGGTTTTGGTACCCACTGTACTTTTAACTAATTGGGAAATCCTGGCCAAGGCCTTTGCATCCTCTGGCATCAGTCTACTCATCTGCATACTGACCAGTGTCTACTAATGATCACCGTAGTCTCTGCTAACAGTCTGAGGTTGTATAATTCATTGACATCTGGCATAAGTTCATAGGGATGTGTTAAAAAAAATTAAACACGTTTGGCATAATCACATACAAGGCCTTATAAATAGCTGAGAAAGCCGCATGCCAGTCGCCAAATTGCGATGGATGAACCAGGTAAACACAGTGCCAGAATTAATAACGTCTTGCTGATAATTTATTCCAATTTTCTATGTGAAGGAGAAGCTGTGTTTTCCTCCCTTACACAGCCCCCCAAATCCCCACCACCACCTCTAGGCCCGGCAGGCAGGCATTTTCATTTACACAATGCGAGGCAATTGCAAAATGAAGAGAAAATGGGTTTGCCCATTCTGTTCATCGGCAGCTTGAAAAAGTACAAGATTATAATACATTTGGTGCCCGAGCGCGTATGGAGGGACGTTTCTGAGACGATTGCTGATGGTTAGGCGCCCTCTACTGGTACACTCGACAGAAAATCACCAAATGCTGAAAGATTTTTTTTTTTTTTTTTTTTTTTTTTTTTTTTTTTTTTTTTTTCAGTTCTGGGATCCTTGCTCTTCCTGAAATGACCTAGAATGCAGGTGTTTGTCTTCAGGGATTTACAAATGGAAAACAAGCTCAAACCAGGCCATACCTCATTGAAGAGAACTCTTTTCATGTCTTTACAAATCCTGGAAGACGTCTTTAAAAAAACTGTAGTAGTAGAGGCTCAGAGACGGCAAACACTGTTTTCAGTAGCTTTTCAGATGGCATGTTCGCATCCACCAAAAATGAAATCTTTTTAGAATTTAAGGATATTCATGTTTGAAATTACAGACTTTGAAGTTACATGGAAAAAAAAAAAAAAAGGTTAGCACCTCCATGATAAAAATGGAAAACATCTTAGAGACCCGAGTAACATGCTAATGCATTGCCACCTGTTTTTTGGCTTTGAACTGAGCCTGGAATGTGGTGGATGAGGGCACAGGATTTACAGCGATACCTGGCTTCGAATCCTAGTTCTTCCACTTACTGGAGAAGCTACTTAAAGCCCCTAACTTTCCTTTATACAACTCTCTGTTAAGTATTTCAACACAGCACATGGATTAAGTTCATGAAATTCAGTCTCCCTCCATCAGCATCATGGTACCTATTCAACATGAACACAGAAAAAATTGTAAAAATATTAGAGTGAATTGCAGAGTTTATTTATTCTCTCCGTATTTATAGGGTGGCCTTTCATAAGAACACTGGCTTGGGCACTTGGGACAATGAATTCGGCATAGACCCTGCCCTCAAAGCGCAAAAACAGTCTAGTAGAAAAGATAAGATGCATAGACAAATAACTATGGTAAGTCAGAAAGGTTCAGGACCGTGAGAGATACAGTCAGTGGAAATTCTCAAATGAGAAATTATTTCCAGTTCTGAGAAATCAGGAAAGGCTTTCTTTCCAGTATTATGTCATTCCTATGATGTCTGAGCTTTCTCTAGCACCCATCCTTGACCACAAGGAAAAATAAAAATTGGTAGTTTAACAATTGCATTAAAGATTTCGGGAAGTATTAGTAATAATGATATAAAAACCAAAAAAGTTTAAAAAAAGACAATTACAAATTTGCAAAGGGAAAAGCATTATATAAGAAGATAAATATATTTCTTTACAGTGTACCACATGGCTTACTAATGAATAATACTTCATTTTCACAATAATAATAACATAAGGACCAACTATTGAATTTGCCAATAAGCATGATTTAGCTATACTAAGAATAGAGAAAGGACAATAAGCATATGTGAGTATGTAAAAGAATTGGATGTTCACTTTCTTTATTTCTTTTTTTTTTTTTTTTGAGATGCAGTCTCGCTCTGTCACCCAGGCTGGAGTGCAGTGACGTGATCTCCACTCACTGCAAGCTCCCCCTCCCAGGTTCGCGCCATTCTCCTGCCTCAGCCTCCCGAGTAGCTGGGACTACAGGCATCTGCCACCATGCCTGGCTAACTTTTTGTATTTTTAGTAGAGACAGAGTTTCACCATGTTCCCCAGGATGGTCTCAATCTCCTGACCTCATGATCCACCCGCCTTGGCCTCTCAAAGTGCTGGGATTACAGGCGTGATCCACCGTGCCAGGCCAGATGTTCACCTTCAATTAAAAAATTAATAATGTCTACAATTATGATATTAAGAAATATAGCAGTGCCAATATAATATTTGGTAATATGGAAGTTTAGACTAGAAAAATTGGCTAAAAGTTGAAAGCAGTTGTCTTAGGGGGCAGGGTACAGGGAAGGAATAATACTTGGGACTGCTGATTTTCATTATGACTACTGTAATGCTGTTTAGGTTTTTAAAGCATGTATGTATGTATCATTAAATAAATTTTTAATGAACAAGAACAGAGAATGATGCAGTGGGCACGTTTATTTATTTGTTCAGCTATTTGATTGTTGGTTGTTCAATTGGTTTTTTTTTTTTTCTGTCCATTTTCTCCCCATGATTATTGTAAAAAATGCAAACTTTTATTTCTTAGCAAGTTTTATTCCTCCAAACACATGGTTTCTATAGAGGGTTACATTTTTTAAGATAAGCTTATTCCTTGGCTACAACTGATTGATCCAGAATTGGGAAGGAGAGAGGAAGAGAGAGAAAAACAGGAGAGAGAGAGAGAGAAGATAGAGAGAGAGAGAGAGAATGAAATGTCACATAAAGACGGGGAATGATGAAGAAGAGTTGTAGCAATGTTGAAGTCCCTGGTTCCATTTATTCCTGAGGACAAGCATCACCCTTGCCTTTCCAGTAACTTGGTTTTTAAGTTTTACTTCCTGTGGGATACCTCCTACATCCTTCATACTTTTCTTCACAGCTAGTTTGATATTGCTTGTTTGTTTGTTTTCTGTAAAGAACAGTAACCACACTCCTAGTCCAGTCCACATTCCTAGTTCAGTTTCTCAAAGATTCTCGGGAGATACCTGAGATGGCAGAGTGGATGGTTTTAAAAAGTGGACTTTCCTATGATTAGCAGGCAACTGCATGCCTGAGTCTGGGAGGAAAACTTGAGTGACGAGGCGGGTGAAGATGGATTGAGAAAAACCTTCATCTGGTGAGAAGGAGACCCTGAAAGGAGAGGGAGATATGCCATCAGCAATCCAGGACGGGCCTGGGTGCAATGGCTCACGCCTGTAATCCCAGCACTCTGGGAGGCCAAGGCGGGCAGATCGCCTGATGTCAGGAGTTTGAGACCAGCCTGGCCAACATGGTGAAATCCCGTCTCCACTAAAAATACAAAAATTAGCCAGACATGGTGGTGCGTACCTGTAGTCCCAGGTACTTGGAAAGCTGAAGCAGGAAAATCGCTTGAACCCAGGAGGTGGAGGTTGCAGTGAGCTGAGATAATGCCACTGCACTCCAGCCCGCGTAACAGAGCAAGACTTCATCTGAAAAAAAAAAAACCAAGCAATCCAGGACTGGTGCAAACCAGAACTCTGAGGACCCCAATGGAGAGTACCCAAGAGAGTTCTCTTGAGACACCAAGCGTACAGTCGTTCCCTTCTCTCCCTCTTCACTCCACCTCCTGTCTTTCTAAAATCTATTTGGAGGTTAAATCTCCATGAACAGTGGGCATACAGTGGTGACAACTGGCCATGGAACAATTCATCCTAAGAGGAAGAGCCTGGCTACGGAAAGGAAGGACAAGGACACAGGGGTGGGCAGAGCACATGGGGCCCCAAAGCCAATTCTATTTCTCCACAAGGCTGAAAGATCAGGAGGATCAGGGGAACAGTGGAGGACAAAGACGTCAGACTTGTAGGATGGAGCTTCCCTGGATGAAAACCTACTCGAATTATCATTTGAAAAGTTAAAAAAAAAAAAAAAAAAAAAGGAGGGAGAAGACATAGTTGATGCTGCAAAATAAATTAAATCCATGCTTAAGGATACAGAGGGAAAGGTCTGAAAGGAAATACTGAGAAAGGAAATAACAGAGATGAAAGACCAGGAGTAAAGGTCAAGGGGAGAGATAAAGCATAAGCAATTATCGAAGAAAAAATACAAATCCACCCTCCATGGGCCAAGGATTAAAAAAAAAAAAAATGACCTCTGTGTATGGATTGCAATTCCCAAGCTGTCTTAGGCAAAATAGTATGAACATGTTCATTTAATTTTGGAATACTGTTTAAATTAAAAGGATCAATATGCCTAAGAAGTACTTCAGCAAAAAGAAAGGGTTATGTAGAAGCCGGGTGTGGTGACTCACACCTGTAATCCCAGCACTTTGGGAGGCCAAGGCAGGCAGATTACGAGGTCAGGAGATCGAGACCATCCTGGCTCACATGGTGAAACCCCGTCTCTACTAAAAATACAAAAAATTAACCTGGAGTGGTGGCGGGTGCCTGTAGTCCCAGCTACTTGGGAGGCTGAGGCAGGAGAATGGCATGAACCTGGGAGGCAGAACTTGCAGTAAGCCAAGATCGTGCCACTACACTTCAGCCTGGGCGACAGGGTGAGACTCTGTCTAAAAAAAAAAAAAAAAACAGGGTTGTGTAGAAAAGGAAAAGCAAGTTAGGGGCTGTCTTCTAACTTCTCATCTGCAGTATCAATCCCACAAGGTAGTGGAGCAACACTTACAGTTTGGAGCAAAAACTATTGAGATACAAGACGTCCTTTATCAATGGAAGTGATAAAAAAAATACATATATATATATATGTATTAAACAAGAACTCCAAAAAAATCCATAGGAAACAATTATTTAAAGATTGTCTCCAACTAATTGAGCGATACTAAAATATTACAAACTGAAAAATGGAGACTTTGCATTAAATTTGACAGGATTCAGCTCTAAAACTAGATAAACATCCTTCATATTTATCTTGTTCTCTCCAGGATAAATGTAAATCTAGTTGTAAAATGAATCTAAAATCAAAACATCTGCTCCTTTTAAAATAATGTAAAATTCATGATTCTATGAAAAAAATCTGAGATTAAAACGTCAGCTAATATTAACAAAGTCTGAGAAATGTGGAGAGAGGAGAGCGTGGAGGATTGTGTACTCAAAAGATCCTTTCCTTCTTGACTCTGAGAATTAGTCAAGGTGCAACCAAAGAGACTTTTGAAACATTAAAAGATAAACATCAAAGAAAGTAAAAGCAAAGAAAACATGGTTTATAGAGCAAATAGGAGTCACAAATGAAACAGCATAAAACAATATTTAAAAAGTACAAAACTATATGTTAGAACATGAAATAGGCCTTTTGTGGTAGTCAAAGCTGATGTTAAATGCCTCTTAAAAGCCAGACTCTCGAGTTTGCTTTTTAAAAAAAAAAAAAATTAGCCAATCCCTGTCCACCAGAGAACATCTAAAACAAAGGTGTTCAGAATGTGAAGAGAAAAATATTAGACAAAGATACATCAATCAAAATCAAACAAAAGGAAGGAGAAGTACAAGCATGAATATCAAACACCAACTTCAAGACAAAAATATTGAAGGGAGCAAAAGTTCACTTCTTTTGATGAGTGGTACAAACATGTATGAGATGAATAAAATAGCAAGGCAGATTTAACAAAACCTCTGAAAAATGGTCACGCAGTAATAGTTGGGGATATTAAGATATATCACTACTCATGATAAATCAAACAAGCAATAATGAAGTGTATATATAGAAACTACAAAATCTACTCAATAAGTAACACAGATACCTCTTACAAATGAGCAATAAACCTCAACATTCACCATCTGTAGAATACTTTTTTTTTAATTGAGCACTTTAGGTTACAAAAATAATCTCAAATTAAAAAAGCAAAAACAATAAATGAAAGGTACAGCCTTTCCTTTCATCCGTTTTTCTTACCAGAATAAAATAAAACTAAAAATGAGCAAATTATTAAGCCACCGAAATAAAAACTTTGAAGTATCCTTCTAAATAACTTACACACAAAAATAATTCACACTGCAATTACAAATTATAAATAATATAAATTATCTCCTTGAGATTTTTAAAAACATATCCATTCAGATGTGTGTCTTCTGACCAATCCTTATTGGTGGGAAATATATCAATGTGTTAAGAGTAATTAGCTTTGGGTAGTGTTTATTTCCTTTGGGTGTAACAATTTGTCTATACGCATGCATTGATCTTTAAATGGAAGAGATACTTGATAGAGGCCGTATCTTTGATGTTTTCAAAGTTAGAAAACTGTCCTTGGGGCCATTGCAAGTTCTCACCTCATTTTTAAGATGGAAGATAGAAGTTATCTTCAGGGAAGTCAATCCCTCTTGTAGTATAGATGTGAAACAAACATGTAACCAATGCTCTCTAGAATCAGTGAACTAATTTAAATGTAGATAACTTCAGACTGAGCAATGTTAAGTTTCAGTTCAACTATGTGAACTAGGTAAAACATTTTTAGGGACAAGATCAACACAGAATTAAAGACTTGTTTTCTTTAAATTAGATTTAAATTGCTCTGTGCCTTAAATATATAGCTTGTTCTTGAGAGATATATTTATGTTTATATCCAGACTTCTATTGGAAAGCAGGATTACGACTGGGAGGACAGGCTCCTCTTGCTAGAGCAAGATTTCTCAGCCTCTGGGTTGGGACACAGGCAGAAGGATATGCCCCTGCTTGTGCACTTTCTCTGGGAGTGGAGCAGCATGAGGGAAATGGTAATTATAAGAACTGAGGAACTGGGTGGCTGAACACCACTGAGGCTTTGAAGAGAGAAAACGAGAGGCTTAGGGTGATCATCAAAAATTTAAAGTAAAATGTGAACACCAGAGGACCTGTTTGGCATCCTTTAAAGAAATGCGTATCTCTTATATTTGGAGGGCTGGTCATTCTGAGAACCAGGCTCAGGATCTATCTGTAAGGGCACCAGAACGTGAGAAAATATTGACGAATCAGCCCCAGCAAGTCTCCTACACTAACATCTAGGTCTTCATAGGGTGGGACACTGAAACTTTGGAGAGGACATCTGGGCGGGTGCCCTGGAGAGTCTTGATTTGTCTAGGCCTGTAGAAGTGGACTGCTCCTCCTTGTTAAAGGATAGGGCCCTGACCACTTTGTTTGACAGCCATGCAGAAGCCTCAAGTGAGATAGTAAGGATGACTGTGCTAGAGGATAGACTCACAGGAACTGAACTGAATTTGGTCTGACCATGCCACACTTTATCAGGACACTGTTGAAGCCTGGGAATGAGTTTTCTGAGCGTGGAAGGTAGACCATATCCAGTGAGTGGGGAGGAACATCTTCCCCAAATTGAACTGAAATTTAATTAGTAGTATTAGTGAAATTCAGTTAGTACTGTGATTGTGACTGAACAGTGAAGGAGACCAGGGTCTCTTCCCAAACGCTAGGGAATAGTTAGAAGTAGGGGTCAGCCGTGGAGGAAAGTGGTTCCCATTAGAGTTGCAACACATTAGGGTCAACGGTAGCATAAACAGCTACATAGTAGTAGCAAAAGAAGGAAGATGGGGTCAGTCTCAGGCGTGAACCATTAGCCGCAGTACTTGCAGGGGCTGAGGGGTGGATTTGCTGGGCAGTAAGGGGAATATGGCATAAGTACCAATAGCAACTACTACAGTCCACTCCTTTAGCTGTCAGCCCTATGGGTGCTTCTGACACTAAGTTCTCCTCCATCTGGATACAGCTTCTTCATGATCCTGCTTGGTTGAAAATACTGGGGAAACTGATAGGAAAAGCATAAATCACACCCCTGCTGCTGTATGTGATCTCAAGACTTTACTTGATTTTATCGTTTTCCTTCTCTATACCTGCTAATAGTTGTAATTGGGCATGAGAGTACCCAGAGGTACCCCAGTGGATCACTTCCCTGCCTGCTTTGTTTAATCACAATTCTACCTCTTCATGATGATTAGGCTATAACCCCTCACAAGACACATGGTAACTACTTTCTTTCATTGCTGGTCTTTTGACACGAGAAACTCAAAGTGACCATGTGGTCAATGCAATTTAAAGTTCAGCGTGATGTTTACTGTGTCCTTTGATGGAAGCACAGGCCTTCTGAGAACTAGAACTTGAGACTCACACTCAGGGGCAGGAAGCACAAGTTCCTTAAGAGGGCCTCTGGGAATGAACGTCATAGGAGGCTCTCCTACGTCTACTGCTTGGTTCCTGGACCTGTGTGTTCTAGCTATTGGAGACGCACTCCAAACATTTTTAAAAGCTCCATCCTTAGAGGGTGTCATCTCAAAGCCGATGCCTCAGCTGCACTTTCCAAGGGACATTCTACCGTTCTACCCGGCTGATATCTTCCACGTGGTACAATATGTGGTAAGACCAGCGAATGCCATGCCCACGTGCCCACTGCTGTGCCTCTCTTTGCCAGTCTCTTGGACTGAGGACATACTATGCAAGATTACACGCTGGAAGATGAAGCCCTCTGTGAGCCTTTGGAATAATGGTACTGGCAGAGGGACTTCAGGCAGAAAAGGTAAACTGGTATCCAGAATACATGCCAATTGTGATTAAGATGAATTGCTCTTTCCAGAGAAGAAGGGATCCAGTGTAACTGAAAGGCCAACAGTAATAGCTGGTTGGTCTTACTGATGGGATGGCACCCTATAGTTGCTCAATTTGGTCTCTTTTACTGGCAGGTTGGATATTAAACAGTTGAAGTCCAACCTGGCAAGTCTCACTCTTGGCAAGAGGAAGCCAAAGTTGCTGGACAGATGCATAGCCTCTATTTCCACTACAATGGCAACCCTACTCACTACTAAACAATGGAGTGGTCAAGGACCGAGGTTGGCTACCATTAACTGGCTGCATCAACCTTTCCAGTTGGGTGTTGGTGCCTCTTCTTCAGCAGATATTCTATGGTGGGCATAAAATGCAGTACAAAGATTATCACACTCGATGTCCATTTCCACATGTCCATCTTCATAACTCTTCCTCAGATCTCCTTGTCTTCTCTTCCAATCTTGTTTTTCCCACTTCCTCAACCAACCAGTTAAGCCATTTGCATTGGTTATAAGACCATATATATTCTAATCTCAGGTCAATTATCTCTCCACACAAAGCAGATGCCAATGAGCATGACCTGAAGCTCTGCCCACTGAGAAATTTTGTTCTCATCTCTGTTTTTTCAGGGCCATCTCTAAGTGGGGCTAGAGTGAAGAAGTTCATCTCCAGTTCATACAAACCTACTGATCTGAGTCCATTTACATATTAAGTACAGGAGATTTTCTCCTCTGCCTTCTGAACATAGAGAATGATTCTTGAGATGAAAGGTGTGAGCTGTGCGAGAGGCATTGATAGGATAGAGGAGACTGACATGGGGTCTGATGTCTAGGCCACCTGTACTCTCTGAACCTTGTCCAGCTCAATGCAGAATATACCACTTCTATCTTGCAGTGGCCACCCCAATTTTATGACTTGATGAGTCCAGTTCATTATGTGCAATTCTGACTCCATGGCCATTTGATGTCTTACGGTAAGACGTGGTGTCTCTGTCAGGGCTCAGTAGCAGTTGAGTTTGAGCATGTGTGTGCACACATATGCATGTGGTTTTAATGGCATATATGTCTAACTTGCAGATGGTATTCTTTTGCTCAAGAACCTAGGAAATCATAGGAAACCCTATGAATTCTCTCTTGGGACTTGCTAGAAACTCCATAAAGCATCCCAAGTGACAGGGTTGCTTATAGTGAAGCCTGGACCTGCTTCAGAGCCCTTTCTTGCTTTAGGTCCCCTTAAAACATCAGGATTACCAAATCAATGGGTCAGAGTAGTATTCTCAAGAATGTAATATGCTGTGTCTAAAACCCGAAGAGGCCACCTAAGCCCTGTGCTGCTTTCTCAGTGGTAGGAGGTACATCGTGCAATAGCCTGTCATTTACATTAGAAAGGATGACCCATTTTGTGCCAGAATACAGGGTCCATAAATATTTAACTGATGTATCAGGAATCTAAATATTTTTAGAATTTCTCTCTCTCCTTCTAGAGTGCATGTGTTTTACCACTTCTTGCATATCAGGGCCAACTTACATGATGTCAGCAATATGGGTGAATGTGTTCATCTATAGAATGTCCAGATGGCCCAGATCCTTTCAGACAATATAGGGATGGAAAGATAATTAACATATTTCTGGGGCAAGACCATGAATGTATACTGCTGTTCATCCCATATGAATGCAAATTGCTTCTGTCTTCCTATTTGATGGGTATTGAAAAGAATGCATTTGCCAGATCAATAGCTTCATGCCACTTGCCAGAGTCTCTAATAAAGACACCATTTCCAGAACAGCAGCTGCAATTGGCTGTACTAATTGGTTAAGTTTGCAGTGGTACACTGTTATTCTCCATGATGAACCTAGTTTTTGCAGGACCATTGCCCCTGCATCCTTTAAATCTTTATCTACCATTTCTCCAAAGATATAATGATTATTTTACATTTGCTGTCTTGACTGGACATGAAGGGAGTTTCAGTTGCTTGCACTGAACCTTTCTTATTAAATAGCTCTAAGTGTATCGGTCAATGAACCAATGTAAGGATTTTGCCAACAACTTAACGTGTCCATTTCCATTATGTATTCAGGAACTGAGGAAATAACCACTGGGTGGTATCTGGATCCAGTGGACACTGTGAAACAGACCTAGGTTGGGACTTCATTTATTACATGACTCCTCTATACTTTTACCCTACTGGAGGCCTAGATGGAGCTTTGGGTCCCTGTGTGTCAGTGTCAACTTGAACTTTGTATCTACAACCCTCAAATGGTATGGGTATTCCATTTTTCTCATTGTGCTGTTACCTGAGTAAATGACCAACATTCCCCTTAGAGAAGAACTGGGGGAATCAGTACCATATGTATTTGCCATGTGTCCCACCCAGTTCACTACAGGTGAGAGTCTTCTTAACTGAGCTGCTACAGCAGCCAGGGAATATCACTCTGCACCTACCACCAGTGATGATACCTCCTTTAGCAGAAGGTCCGAAGTGATCCACCTTCAGAATTTCATCCTTAAAGTCAGCTTCCTAGGACTACTCCTGGTCCCAATTGTCTCAGCTCAGGTTTCCCAGGAGTAGAGTCTGAGACAGAGATTCATATACTCGTAATATACTGAATGCTCTTTAGAAGGAAAAGAAAATGCTAGTAAGTGAGGGAAGCAGGCTAGAGCAGCAGAAGGAGTTGAGAAGAACGTGGTCTCAAATTCAGTCTAGTGCTGATTTGCTCCATGAGAATTCCAGAGTGTTTTGCATATCACAGTTGTCCAGCCTTGAGGCAAGTGATTGGATGTGGTAGGTTATTTTCTGAAGACCATTGATGTGAAGAGGAAATCTTTTCCTTTGCATACAACAGGAGGCAAATCTTGCCAAGGAGAAAGTCCTCGGTATAGCCCATGCCTTCTGTACATAGGCTGAAGGGGTTAACAGATAAAGACCAGAACCACAGGCATCACATCAGCCCTTTCTATTACAGACACTGACAAAGCCCAGCGCCCGAGTTTGTGGTGTCAAGCTGTGAATTCCAGTTCCACTACTTGCTAGCTGTGTGACCTTAGATAAATAATTTAACTTCTCTGAGCCTTAGTGTCATCAGTTGAAAAGCTATGTAGTAGAAACATACTATGTCATGTGATTGCTGTGAAATTTTATAATATAACATGCGAAGTGTTTGCCAATAAGCTCTCAGTAAGCTAGTTGTTTTTGTCTTCATTCTTATCATAAATTTTCAAATCAATTTGGAAGTGAAAGATGTTTTCTCTAAGAAGGCAAGAAAAAAGAGGCCGTAGAAATTAACTCCTTTCTTCCATAATCCTTTGTAAATAAGGAAAAATTCCTAAAGAAGGTGGACAAAGGAGATGGATTTGTTGAATCAGAATCATCTAGTTCAGCTGGTGACCTCTTTTTGACTGGCTCATTCCTGGGAAAACCAAGTGTCTAAGACTCTCAAATCCTTCTGGAAGCTTGGTTACAGAATCCTATAGAAATGAGTTTCTGAGCCCTGGCTATAAATTTTCATTGACTTTACTTTTGCCTAATGTTCAAACGAAAGAAAGCTAACTTCATATTCTCTGGGACAACCTATCCAGAAGTTCAGTGAAAGGGGAAAATTGCTGTTGACTCTCACTCCAGTAAGTCAAGAGCTAGAAAAAAAGTGGATATGGATGCGGTGGAGCCAGAAAATCATTAGGCAGGAATCCAGGAGACCTAAGATCTATATTCCAACTCAGCCGCATCAAGGCTGTACGATCTATAAAATACGTTGGCAGAAGGGGAGAGGAATTTGAAGTTAGAAGTACCCGGGATTGAATCCCAGCCCCACAAATTTTCAGCTGCAGCTTTACAAAAGTATTTCACTTTTCTGGTATTCAGTAACCGCATCTTGAAAATAAAGAAGATGGAATGATTTTCAATTTTGACTATACATTAGAATCACCAACGACATTTTTCAGAAATGCTGGTCCCATCCTAGACCAGTAGAATCAGAATCTCTGGGGTGGGGCCTGGACATCTGTATATTTTAATTCTCCCTCACGTGATTCCGCCCAGATGATTCACATGCACGGTGAAGGTTGAGAACCCCTGTTAGATCGTCTGTCAGTGCTGACACTGATGTGCTCCAACATGGCAAGTAATCCCAACACCTCCATTGCAGGCTTTTAAATGTGCACTTGTACTGTGAGCTCCACCCCAAAAATAAGGTCAGGAAAAGTTCGCACTCTGAGGTTTTTTTTTGTTTTTTTTTGTTTTTTTTTTTAATGTTTTCAATGGTATCTTTGCAGGTCTGAGTCCACAGTTGAGTGAAATGAAGTCTTTGCAGCTGGTCGAAGAACAGGGCTACTTTGTGTTGGGGGAAAGGCTGATGGGACCAGTGGAATTTTCTTATAATCTTAGCCATGTGGTACTTCATAGAAAGATGCTTTGTTAAGGGTTGGGTGCGGTGGCTGATTCCTGTAGTCCCAGCGTTTTGGAAGGTTGAGGCAGGGGCATTGCTTGAGGCCAGGAGTTCACTCAACATAGCAAGATCCCATCTCTACAAAAATTAATAATAATGAAACAAAAAAATTAGCATGGCTTAGTGACACAGGTCTGTGGTTTTAGCTACTCTGGAGGCTGAGGCAGGAGAATTGCTTGAGCCCAAGAGTTCAAGGTTATGGTGAGTTATAACAGCACCACTGCACTCCAGCCTGGGTGACAGAGAGAAACCTTGTCTTAAAAAAAAAGGAAAAAAGAAAAAAAGAAGGACAGAGAGCAAGGAAGGAAGGAAGGAAGGAAGGAAGGAGGGAGGGAGGGAGGGAGGGAGGGAGGGAGGGAGGGAGGGAGGGAGGGAGGGAAAAGAAAAGTGCTCTGTTGGCATCAAAGTGGAAAATTCTCTTGAAATCATATTTCAGAATGATAACCAGTGACTGCCTGTTTTATATGGTACTGCAATTTTTTCTTTCTTTCTTTTTTCTTTCTGATACTAATTTTCCTCAAAATCACTCACTGTCATTTGTCTAAGTGGCCTTAAAAAGAAGTCAGAGCCATATGCTGTTTTTGCATCTTCCTGACTTCCCATCAATCCAGTAGTTTGGACCATTTTCTGGGTGAAAAGGGAATCTCCATCTCTGCCCAAAAAAATGAGGGTCAGCCAGCCCCCTTCTACTTACTGCCTGTGAAGTCAGTGTTCTACCTGGCTTAGCTAAAGAGATCAGGGTTTTAAGCTAATACCACTAAGTGACACAGTCAATTAAGGCAAAGCATGGCTTAAAACAGCAGAATTAGAAACCCTGATCGATTCATTTTCTGGAACATTTGCTTTGGGAGAAAACAATATGTATACCAAGGCTATTTTCACTAACAAAATAATCTCAAATTCTTTTCTTTTTGTCAAAATATAAAGACTACAGCTTAAGAACTCCATTGCTCCTGAGGGGTCATAGTTCGCATGAAAGCCCCAAGAATTGCTTATAATACCAATATTTTTACTTGGATCCATCAAGCTGCCTAAATATCTTGATTTTACATCCAGGTTGCTCCATCCGCACTGACATGGCTCTTGTCCAGGCAAAAAGTTTCTTACAAGGGGCTGGTAGGCAGGCAAAGTGCTTTAGGAAGAGAAAGCTTAAGCAGAACAGAAAGCTAAAAATAGACCAATTTAGTTAATATTTAACACTTTGTGTTTTCATGAAGCAGGTTGAAAAATTTAAGCTCCACCAGTGGCCACGAAAGCCAACAATATTTCTTTAATATTTTAGTACCCGAAACCACTTAGCAGTAGGGGAAAGGCTGCCTGTTAAGAAATGTGTTTAGTCATGGAGGACAAGGCCAAATTTCCACTGTTTGGAGAACTAGCCACCCATTGGCTGTTCACAGACATAAGCCAAAACCACCAGGCTCAGAATGTAGTTCTGAAGCCTACCGTAGTAAGAATGCCTCTTTCCCCTTTTTTACTTTCCTAATCTGATTTTCAGTAAAGGGGCATCCTACTTCCTTCAGATTGTTCCTCGATGATGCGTGGATCTCACGTCAGGGTCCCTGATTGCTGTGGATGGGTTCTCAGGAGTCCAAGGAATGGTGCTCAGCTGGCGTCTCTGGGTCCTTCCTTGCCTTGCGGCTACAGGGATCTCTATCACAGCCTGGGTCTCCCACTTCTGGCACCTGCTCTGCCACCTCCCCACCTTCCACCTCACAACTAATCCATGTCTATGTGTACGTGGATACGTGGGTGAAGCTGAATTACTTAGCTCTTAAACCCTCCCAAGAGGTGAACTCTAAGCCAAAAATCCTGGAACTTTCAAACTCATTCTGCCTCATCCTGTCTTCCCTCAACACATGTTAATGACTTCTTACCAGCTGTGGTACAATAAGTAAATAAGTGAATGAATGAATCAATCAGTTTGGTCTTTGTCCCTGGTTCCTGGCACAGAGCGTCCAAAACCCCTGGAATTTTGTGGGTGACAGGAGTATAATTTGTGATTTGTAAAGGGGCCCTTTTTGACCATAGCCATGTTTACGCTAATGAGGCAACTCTTGGCAGGATGGAGGGCCTGATAGCTTCAAGATGGGGGCTGGTCACCAGAAAAAAACAACCACGTGGCTAGAGGGTTAAAATATCAGCCCCAGCAGCTTCGCACAGTGGCTCACGCCTGCAATCCCAGCACTTTGGGAGGCCGAGGTGGATGGATCACCTGAGGTCAGGAGTTCGAGGCCTGCCTGGCCAACATGGTGAAACCCCATCTCTACTAAAAATACACAAATTAGCCGGGCGTGGTAGCGTGCGCCTGTAATCCCAGCTACTTGGGAGGCTGAGAAAGGAGAATCGCTTGAACCCTGGAGGCAGAGGTTGCAGTAAGCTGAGATTACACCACTGTACTCCAACTTGGGGGTGACAGAGCAAGTCTCCATCTCAAATATATATATGCGTGTGTGTGTGTGTGGGTATGTATATATATGTGTATATATATGTGTGTATATGCATGTATATATACATGTGTACATATGTATGTGTGTATATAGTGGGTATGTATATATATGTGTATATATATGTGTGTATATACATGTATATATACATGTGTACATATGTATGTGTGTATATATGTATATATATGTGTGTATATATGTGTATGTGTATATATGTATATATGTGTGTATATACGTGTATATATGTGTATATATGTATATACGTGTGTATATATGTATATATAGTGTGCGTGCATATATATGTATATATACGTGTGTATATATGTATATATGTATGTATATATGTGTATATACATGTGTGTATATATGTATATATACTTGTATATATGTGTGTATATATGTGTATATATGTATATATACGTGTATATATGTGTATATATGTGTGTGTATATATGTGTATATTCGTGTGTATATATGTGTGTGTATGTGTGTGTGTGTATATATATGTATATATACGTGTATATATACCTATATATCAGCCCCACCTTGGGAGAGAGGACGGGGGCAGGAGATTGAAGTCAGCCACCAAGGGCCAATGATTTCATCAATTGTGCTTATGTAATTAAACCTTAATACGGAACTCACAATGAGGAGGTTTGGAGGTTTTTGGTTGGTAACACCTCAAAGTGCTGGGAGGATGGTGAGCCCGGGAAGGGCATGGAAGTTCTGCACCACCTCCCCGCCATACCTTGCTCTGTGCACCTCTTCCATTTCCTGAGCTCGTTCTTAATACTAAACCAGTAATAGGAAGTAAAGCCCATTCCTGAGTTCTGTGATTATTGTAGCAAATTATGGAGCCTGGTGAGAGGAGTTGCAGAAAACCCCGATTTGTAGTCAGCTAGTGCAGCAGTACAGGTCGCCTAGAGATGTCATCTGTGGCTGGCGTCTGAAGTGGGGGCAGTCTTGTGGGATTCAGCACTTAACCCGTGGGGTCTGTACTAACTCTGGGTAGCGTCAGAATAGAATTGAATGCCAGGACACCTAGTTGATGTCAGAGAATCAGAGAATTGATTGTGGAAGCACACATTTAATGGTTAGGAAGAAAACACACACCAGCTGAAAAGGAATTCCTGTCTCTGCCTATGGAGTATAAAGGCTAAGACGGTTTCCCCACTCACTGCCTCTGAAGGCTGTGTCACTGCTGCATCAGGGGAGGGAAAAATAGGGTTGCCAGCTTAACGACACGAGCACACTTAAGATTCGTTACTTGGCCAAGACACTGCCTTGGAGCACCTACTTGTGGGAAACCAGTGTGAGTACCCCGTCACTGCCACTCTGCCACATTCTTGGCTGAGGTACAAAGAAAAATTATGTCTTGGAACATTGTCTGGCATGTTGGGGCTGAGGTTCACTGAGGCTTGGTTAAGCCTGGAGGGCCCTGGTGCTGCTTTGATGCTGTGATTCATTCATTGATCTTAGTCAGTTCCACAATTTACATGCTGGTGTCAAAGTCTCACCCGACATAACCACAGAGGCTTTCTGCCTTCATCCATAAAACAGGCTGGGAGATCAGGTGAGACTTTCTGGAGTTTTGATACAGGGAGACAAAGATACGGGACATTCAGGGACTTCAGTGGTGCGATTCAGCCATCAGATGAGTCCCTTTATCCCTAAAAGAGGACATTACGGAGCCTCGTGGGCAGGGAGTTGTAGGAAACTCTAATTTGTAATCAGCTGTGGCAGAAAGAGGGTGTGATTGGCCTGGAATGCCACAGATTCTGTGGCCTACAAAAGCTGATCACTCTCCACAGTTCTGATTCCCAGGGACTTACATGTTCATGGTATCCTTGCTTCTAGCTTCTGCTCCCAAACGCTCTGTGTAGCTCTACACCTCCAGACCCAAAACTCAGCCACCGCTTCTTTACTGGTGGCTGGCGGGAAGTAAAAGTGAAGAGCAAAATATTTTTTAAAATTTTTTTTCTGAAGTTTATTATGGGAAGGTATTACATTGACATTGACATTATTCCTCTTCCATCTGTTTGACCTTCCTGTCCTCTCCTCTCCCTCCACTGCCATCTCTCTCCCATGCTCCTTCCTTCCCAATTCAACCTCAGAGACTATCTATTGACATTACTATAATGTAATCTCAAAGAAATATTTAGTGAATGGTCAGGCAGGGTGGCTCATGCCTTTAATCCCAGCATTTTGGGAGGTGGAGGCAGATGGATCACCTGAGGTCAGGTGTTCAAGACCAGCCTGACCAACATGGTGAAACCCTGTCTCTACTAAAAATACAAAAAATTAGCTGGGTGTGGTGGTGGGGCGCCTGTAATCCCAGCTACTTGGGATGCTGAGGCAGGATAATTGCTTGAACCTGGGAGGCAGAGGTTGCAGTGAGCCAAGATTACACCATTGCACTCCAGCCTGGACAACAAGAGTGAAACTTCTTCTCAACAACAACAACCAAAGAAATATTCAGTGAAAAAAATTAAGACGTAAAGAGAAGTGTGTGTGTGTGTGTGTGTATCTACCTATATATACATATATATATAATCCTGTAGTTTATCTTTTTTAAAAAATAAAAGATATTTGCTTATTAAAAAAATGAAAAGGCAAACCATAACTTAAAAAAAAAGGTTACCTAAAAGAGAAGGAGAAAATAGGATGGAGGGGATAAGACTTAGTTGAAAATACCTTGTTTTGTAGATGTGACTTTAGAACTATATAAATATTTTATAAAATTATAAAATGAAGTAAAAAAGTAATCTTTATATATTGAAAGTAAAATTAGATAAATGAGCCTCCCTATGTATTAACATACAGTGGGTGGTGAAACCACTCGGTAAGCAATTAGTCTAAGTGACTTTAAAAGATAGTAATTTGAGTGTAAAATTTTTGTGTGAGACAGCCTAAGGACTAAAAGAACTGGGGAAGAAACGTTTTCAGAATCAGCCTGTTGGTGGTGAAGTTTGTATCATTATGCTGAGGCTGATACAGTGAGAGATACATGTATTCCTTAATGTGTTACTGTCCTTGGGAACTGAGAGAATGAGTATAGTTGAAAGGATAGACAGATGTAAGATTGATCAGATTAAGTAAAATTTCTACAGCTTTTAATTAAAATGGGAAGTATGATTCTGAACTCATGATATCTTATAACTTAATGAATACATGTTTCCTAGCTCCATCCATGGAAAAGGCCTATAAACAATGACCAACTCATTAATAGTGAGCACCCAAATTAAGGGCTCTAAATACCATTTCCCACATAGAACTTTCAGAGAGATGCCTAATTTCAGGACTGAGGCAGGAGAAATACAAGATGAGTCTGGAATTAGTTGTCAATTCAAAAATCAAGAAAACTATCAAAAACTGCTAGGTTTCTGTCACAAGGACTCCGTCTATGGCTTAGGCACCTAATGGCTAATGAGGGAACAATTGGAATGTTAATAAGAATAACAATAACCGGCCAGGCATGGTGGCTCACGCCTGTAATCCCAGCACTTTGGGAGGCTAAGGCAGGTGGATCATGAGGTCGGGAGATCGAGACCATCCTGGTTAACATGGTGAAACCCCATCTCTACTAAAAATACAAAAAAAAGTAGCCAGGCGTGGTGGTGGGTGCGTGTAGTCCCAGCCACTTGGGAGGCTGAGGCGGGAGAATGGCATGAACCCAGGAGGCAGAGCTTGTAGTGAGCTGAGATGGAGCCACTGCACTCCAACCTGGGAGACAGAGTGAGACTCCGTCTCAAACAAAAAAGAGTAATAATAACTGAGAGCATCTGAAGCTCATCAAATATGTTTAAATTCATGAGTTTATAACAATTCTCAAATCAAACCAAACAAGAACTAGACTATTAGACCTCTTTGGAGGATGCTAACAGTCTTATTATTATTATTATTGTTATTATTATTGAGATGAAGTCTCACTCTGTCACTCAGGCTGGAGTGCAATGGCACAATCTCGGCTCACTGCAATCTCCACCTTCCAAGTTCAATGGATTCCCCAGCCTCAGCCTCCCGAGTAGCTGGGACTATAGGCACGTTCCACCTCATCCGGCTAATTTTTGTATTTTTAGTAAGGACCGGGTTTCACCATGTTGGCCAGGTTGGTCTTGAAGTCCTGACCTCAAGTGATGCACCCACCTCGACCTTCTAAAGTGCTGGGATTACAGGCATGAGCCACTGCACCTGGCCAACAGCTTTATGTTTTAAAACAAGCTAAAAAATGTTTAAAAAGAAGGTTGAAAGGATCAAACATATTCTGTCTTTCTTATAGAACCTGTAGTAATCAACAGTTGACAATGGAAGTTTTTAAAAATAAAAGTATTGTAACTAATAAGTGAAGAATGACAAATTTTGAATGACATCATTTTGTGTCCTCTAATAATTTAATGGATCTAGATCAGGGTCAATACACATTTTCTGCCAAGAACCAGAAAGCAAATATTTTAGGCATCGTGGGACATACAGTGTATGTCACAGAGGCTCAACTCTACCATTATGGTGCAAAAGCAGCTAAAGATAGTATGTAAACCAATGGGTGTGGCTGTGTTCCAATAAAACTTTATTTGCAAAAACAAGCAGTGGGCCAGATTTGTCTTTTAGGTTTGCCTACCCTGGATCTAGGATCTAGGTAATGATTATCAATGACCGCTAACATCAACAAAAGGAGGACATTGTGTACGTCCAGATGGAAGTGCACGCTGCCACCTACGAGGCAGACTTGATGGGGAAAAAAGCAAACCAGGCTGTGACCAGCCTCTAATTCTAAATTCTACATTTCAGGGAATTCAATAGATATCTAACACCACAAGGGTGCAACCAGCCAAATACAGATTTTAGGAAGTTCTGTAGGATGAAGGACCTTGTGCCCTCAATACGCAACTGCAAGGAAAAAAGAAGATAGAAGGATAATGTATTGATTAAAAGACACTGAAGAGACGTAAGGGCCATTTAAAATATAAATAAAAAGAATTGCCCTCAAAAGTCTAGATTCTTGACTTAACTCTTATGTAGAGCAGTTTAACTAACATAGCTGTTCTCCTAGTGTTCAATTCCCAGGGCCATCAAGATTCTTCCTCAGAAAGTCTCCATCCTCCCTAGAAGGGAATTGGAAGCAATATTTTATCCAGTTTCTCTAGGAAAGAAGAATTATCCAGGAGACAGCAAAGAGGGCAATCCAAGACACTATGGAAAACGAAACTCCCCTTCCACTTTTTTCAGTAATATTCCACTTTTTGTTTTATCTAACACACATTTCTCTAGTAGGGTGTACAAAAAAATAGCTTTATGTTTGGATGAAATGTAAATATTTTAACAATCTCTCACTTAACAAATGAGGACATTGGAAATCATCTAAAAATGCTTTATTTTGTATATAGCATTTGACAAATTGATTACTTAACTTTTACTTTCTCTTTGGCTTTATTTTCTCACAAAGTAATCATTGCCGTGTGGAATGCACAATCATTTTTACAGAGGATGCACAATTCAGAGGGCTATTAACTCCTTGAAAACAATGGGCTGCTAATATATACATTTTTTTCTTGTTTGGATTTATTTCTCACCAGAGAACTGTAATGTATCCCAATTAACTATGAATCTCAGACTGTGGTAAACTGCAATAGCCATAGCCCTTGTCAAGCCTGAAACATATGTGAATTCTCTGCAGGCTAGAACTAAATTACTGTCTCAGTAATGAAAATAAATTTGCTAATTAATTCACTTAATCAAATCTGACTGAACTTTGTTCTCAAGCAGCACACACCTGAGAGTCTTAAGACATTTGATTCTTAGAACTCATTACCTGCAGGCAATTTTTTTCACTTTTCATCAGAGAACAGGCTCTGTTCAGGCTTCTCCTCAAGCCTTAGAAGGAATTCTCTATGTAGTCAGCAGTAATACACTATAATACAATAAATTAGAATAACCACTAAAAGCCCTGATTGGGCTGGATACTAGGCTGGGTGTAGCAACTAGATGAGAAGTTAGCAAAGTAAAAGATCATAGAAAAGAAATAAGTAGACATGAACTTCCATGCTTCACCTTCCATGTATGAAAAATAGAACCACAAAGAATTGTTTGATCGGACCAAAATGTGAGCTAAACTCTTTCCCACATTCCCCAGCCTGTGACAGATGGCAGCAATTCCATCAGTCTCTGATTTTAGTACCTGTCCCTTTTCTCTAATTGCACACTGCACAAATCAAGCTTTTGCTAATTAAGTGGGCTTCCATTTCTATGCCTACTGCTAGGATCTCCCCATGTATCTGCTCTTCACCCGGTGCCTCCTCCCCACATGTGCAATGACCGGCTTTGAGTTTCAGATTCCCTGGCTTCGAACACTCTGAAGCAAAATATAACCATGGGCAGGAAGGCTTGAGAGAAGCCATGCGTTAGAAATCAATTGCCTCAGGATTCCATCTCCACTGTTGTTACACAGAGTCTGGGTCTCTGGCTAAAATTCTGTATTCTTGTTGTTCATAATTTGATCTGAGTTTGTTATTTGGATTATTCAGAACCTCTGCCCAATTTCTTCCTCTGTCTTCCCCTAGTTTCTTAGCCTTGTTTCCTGAGCTCCAATACCTGAATTCTATGAACCACTGAACTTTTCCTTACCTAGAACATGTCTTTCTCCTTTCCTAAGCCTATTTTACAGTACATGATTTTTTTAAATGGTGGAACAATATTTATTTAGAATGACTCAGTTGGACTCAGTTTAGACGATCCCAATCTTGTTGGCAACATCCAAAGCATGATCAACAGTGGAATGTATGCCTTCTTCCCCCCACCAGTCCTGATTAGGGTATTGACCTTGGCCACATCAATGTCACAGAGCTTCTTCACAGCCTGTTTGATCTGGCACTCATTGGCTTTGGCATCCACAGTGAACGCTTGTCTTCTGTCTTCATGGCGGACTCAGCGGTTGGGAGCCTGATGATGGACGGCATGATGGTCAAGCTTGTTTCTCCTGGGGGTGCTCTTCTGAAGATATTTAAGCTGCCTCTGGAACCACAGTGTCTTGGGTCCCAGAAGGTGGGTGACTTGTGGATCTTTTTTTGTGGCTATGGATGCCTCTCATCCCTGCCTTCGTGGCTTTCAAAACCTTTGCTTTTGCTTCAGCTCTGGGAGGGGCAGGAACTTCCCTCTTCACCTTCAGTGCCATCTTGTGAAAATGGCCCTTGATATCTCTTACCTGCCTGGCGTTCTGGTTCTTACCTGACCTTATCTGATTTAATTAACCTCTCCAGATATTTCCTTTACCTGACCTTCTCTGTCCTTCTGTGATGAAACACCTGGACAAAGGTACAAACAGAGGATGACTTGACTCAGTTATTGTCCCAAGAATGCATTCTATTATGAATTAAGCTAACAAATCAACATGTTGAAGTTCTTACTTTAAATTAGCTCCTGCTAAGTATATATAGATTTTATAATAAAACACAAAAGTTAAAAGAAAAACATAGATGTTCTCTGTCACCTAACAAGAGGAAGTCTTTGACAGTAACTCTGGCAGAAGAACTATGGTGAAGTGGTTAGGCAGATGAGCTATTGAGTTAACAGATGGGAATTACAACCTTGCCTTGTAGAATTTGTTGTGTATCAGCTCAGAGACTTTGGGCAAGGTTACCTAACCTCTCTCACTTTCAGTTTCCTCATCTATAAAATGGGATTCACCTGTATTATCATAGGAAGCTATTTGGTCTTTGTCCCCAGTTCCTGGAACAAAGCTCCTAAAACCCTTGAAATTTCCTGGGTGATAGGAGTATCTTTTGTTCTAATGAGGTGATTCTCTCCAAAACCCGAGTTAGCTTCAGAATGGAGGCTGGTCACCAGAAAGACTAAGACTTTATTAGAAGCTTGAAACCTTCAGCACCACTCCCCAGCCTCCAGGGAGGAGAGACTAGAGATTGAATTAATCAACAATAGCTAACTCTTTAATCAATCATGTCTCCCTAGTGAGAGTTCCATTAAACTCCCTAAACAACAGAGTTCAGAGAGCTTCCAGGTTGGTGAACATATGGAGGTGCTGGAAGAGTGGCAGGATCGGAGTGGGCATGGAAGCCCTGTGTCGTTTCTCCACACTTTTCCCAATGCATCTCTTCCATTTGACAGTTCCTGAGTCGTATCCAAAGTAATAAACCAGTAGTAGTATGTAAAACACGTTCCTGAGCTCTGTGAGCTCTTCTAGCAAATTGTGGAAACTGGGGAGGGGCCTAAAGAAACCCTCTGAACTTATAGCCAGTTGGTCAGAAGTACAGGTGACAACCTGGGACTTGGTGACTCGTGTCTGAAGCGGGGGCAGCCTTGTGGGAAGGATTGAACCCTTAATTTGTGAAATCTGATGCTAACTGCAGGAAGACAGTGTTGGAATTGACATGAATTGTAAGATACCCGGCCGGTGTTGGAGAGTTGGAGAAGTGGTGTTGAAAAGGATGCCACACATTTGGGGTCAGAAATGTGGTGAGTAAAAACAGTTCATTTCCACCTCATAGGGTCATTAGAGAAATCCAATCAGATAATGTCCATAAATGCTTTCAACAGTGCCTGGGTCTTGATAATTACTCTAGAAAGGGTTATTGTTGCTGTTGTTGTTGTTATTATTGAATAAGGTTGACACGCTACACAAAGATGAAAGAACCTGGCCTGAACAGAGATGCGAATGCTGAGCCACCCATATCTGCACTAAGATTTTCTTTAGGACTTCAGGGTCTTGTTTAATCACTTGAAAGCAGCCTATTTTCTAAATCATAGCTTGATTTTTATTAAAAATACCATTAAGCCACTCTGTAAGACAGCAGTCAATGAAATGAAATAAAAAGTTTTCTTGGCCAGGCACCTGGCTCACGCCTGTAATCCCAGCACTTTGGGAGGCTGAAGCGGGCAGACCACTTGAGGCCAGGAGTTTGAGACCAGCCTGGCCAACATGGTGAAACGCTGTCTCTACTAAAAATGCAAAAATTAGCCGGGCGTGATGGCACATGACTGTAATCCCAGCTACTCGGGCGGCTGAGGCAGGAGAATCACTTGAACCCGGGAGGCAGAGGTTGCGGTGAGCCAAGATTGTGCCACTGCACTTCAGCGTGGGTGACAGAGCGAGACTCTGTCCCAAGATTTAAAAAAAAAAAAAAAAAAATCTTAAGCTGGAACCTCTAGTGCATATATTTTTATTCACAAATCATGTACATGTACCGTGTCAATCACAATATTATATAGTGGCAATCCCTTTCTAAATTATTTACATACAAGATAAAAAGAGATTCTACTTGTTTCTTCTCTCACCCGAATAGATTGTCAGGCATTAGCTCTGGAGGGAGTGCATCCCATTTGGAGGTCACTTCTGCAAGGGCTTGGGCCAAACAACAGCTCACCAGACAGTGCTGGGTGGGGGGTGTCCTGGATGAGTCTAAACTGGAATTCAAAGGCCAGTACTGTTTGTGGGACTGGGCCACCGACAGCTCTCAGCCATATGTTTTAGAAGCTGATTTGCATGGGAAGAGGTGACCTGCAAGGAAGAAAAATGTTTGCCTGGAAATAAAACAGGAAAATGGAGAGAACAATGTGATGTCTATTTACTAATATTACTCCAAGAAGAAGATCTCAGCCCTGCAGAGAGAGGATTGACAGGCAGCAACCAAGGCAGATTTCCAATCTCCAGTGAGACCTAGGGAACCTGAGACAGCTGGATGTTGCGGACCTTCTCTCTGCTTATGCTCTCTCTGCTTGGCATCAAGGAAGAATGCAGGGAATTCTTTGGTACCTCAAGAGTTGGAAGTTTGGGTAATCTTGAAAGACAGCCCCAACAGAGACTTCACATGCTCCAAGAAAATTCCAGGTCTGGACCACCCTACCAGGTGGCTCCAGGGGCAATTTGCTTCTACAAACAACCTGGAACAGAACCTCCTGTGAATACACTCCCAGGGTGTAGTCCAAGGCATTCACTAAGTGACTAGGTTGGAGAATTCACATGTCGGGTAAATGAAACACGAAGTACCAGTCCTATTTACATAGTCACCAAGAGCCCACCACCTCCTTGATTTTGTATTCCTGTTCTCCAGCCTGGATCCTAAGGCCAAGTCCTCAGGGTGCAGTGGATGGTCTACGGCCTGGAAGAATGTGGAAGAAAGTCTCTGGCATTATAAGGTCATGGAGACCTGGTAACTGGTGTCAAATCCTCCAGCTTGAAAAGGGCAAGTTCAAGTTCCCCAAAGTCACAAAGTCAAATGAAAGCACCATTTCCTTTGTTAGGGAGAAATATCAGCAGTAATAAGTTTCTTATGTGGCCACAGTAGAGGTCACAGACTGGTCGTATGTAGCCTGCCACAGGTTGTACACGTCCAACACAGCGTTTTACAGTTTTGAGCAGGAATACCTTTAGATGGAATACATGCCCTCCCCTTCAACATAGCCCAAACCACTCCTTTTATATTCAATTTCTTTCACTCAAGTGGTTGGCCAGGCTCCTGAAGTTCCTTGATCTCTCAATGCCTTCTTTATCCCAGTCCTCATTGCACCATCGCAAGAATGCCAACATATTGATGACAAGAAAGATTGAAGATGCCCAGTTAGGAGAACGAGGGCCAGGCTGGGAATTCTCAACATACCTCTAAAGTGTGAGCCTTTCTATCCAGAGCGAGTTCGTTCAAGTGTAAAGTGAACTTGCCATTCTTCTAAAAGGCCCCTCCTCCTTTTTGTTCCCAGTGTGCTATAATCTCAGAGTTCTTCATGGTAGATCAGAGGGCTGATTGGCAAAATGAGAATACCCTAGGCCAGACGTCAGGACCTGTGCGTTCCAGTTTCTGCCTTGCAACTAGTTCACGCTGTAGCCTCACACCAAATGCTTTGCCTCTTCAAATCATAAAGAAAATGAAGGGGTTGTGTTGGATGATCATCAAAGATCTTCTAGGCTCTTTCCTTCAGTGATTCCATTTTTCTACATAGGAAGGGGAACATATTTTTCTGGTGAGAACCATTGTGTCTCAAGAGAATTACTGTTCCATGGCCCTGATCTGGAATTTATTCTTCTTACAGATTTTGAAATGCTTCAGCCAGATTTATGCTATTTTTTTCCGGCCCAAGACTTTCTGTGAAAAGTAATTGCCTGCAAGATCTTATACAATTTATTCAGCGTGTCCCAGAAAGCTATGGAAATCTGGATCTTCCACAAAGTTAGGGTAGAATTATTTTTTGAGATGGAATCTGTAATGGTCCAAAAAAGTATAGTAGCAGCAAACAGGGGTTCCTCTAGAACGACCACCCCACAGGAAGCTTGGGGATAACAGTCCTTCTCCCTTGACAAAATATCTTGTCCCTGAGGAAGCTCAATACAACATATGAAGCCCTGTTATCATGTCACAAGGTATAATTATGCCATATGGTGGCCCAGGACACCTGATTCCATCGTGAAAGTAATGAAAGGAAAGAGACTTCCCCATCACATGTGAAATGAAGGTTGGGTTAGAGGTTTATTGTGAGGACAAAGAGCAGCCATTATAAGGTTATAGTGCCACACATGCCAATACACTCACCTGCAGGCTTCTCACTCTGGTCATAAGAGGATGTTGGTCCCCAACGGCACACTTCTCTGTATTTTAAGAAGGAGAGCTAGGATGTCTGGGGTCCTCTCCCCGGGGTCTAATGTGGCCCGTGCTACCCCTTCCCTTTCATAAATGCTATTATGGAGAAACTTGACCATGCAGAACGTAAGACAGCATAGAGAAATAGAGAACCTGTACCATATATGCCAGCATTGCCAAAGCTTGGTATCATGCTGGGAGTGGAACTGAGAATAAGAGAGAGAGAAAGAGAAAAGAAAAAGGAAGAAAGGCAGAGATGGATTCTGAATTCCTATTTGTCACTGTTTTTTTGTTTCGTTTTGGTTTTGGTTTTGGTGTTTGGCGTTTGTTTGCGACGGAGTCTTGCTCTTTCGCCCAGGCTGGAGTGCAATGATGTGATCTCTGCTCACTGCAACCTCTGCTTTCGGGGTTCAAGTGATTCTCCTTCCTCAGCCTCCTGAGTAGCTGGGACTACAGGTGCGCACCACCATGCCCAGCTAATTTTTGTATTTTTAGTAGAAATGGGGTTTCACCATATTGACCAGGCTGGTCTCGAACTCCTGACCTCATAATCTGTCTGTTCACCTCGGCTTCCCAAAGTGCTGGGATTACAGGAGTGAGCCACTACGCCCGGCCATTGTTACATTTTTTTTTTTTTGAGACGGAGTCTCGCTCTGTCACCCAGGCTGGAGTGCAGTGGCCGGATCTCAGCTCACTGCAAGCTCCGCCTCCCGGGTTCACGCCATTCTCCAGCCTCAGCCTCCCAAGTAGCTGGGACTACAGGCGCCCGCCACCTCGCCCGGCTAGTTTTTTGTATTTCTTAATAGAGACGGGGTTTCATCGTGTTAGCCACATTGTTACATTTTTAAGAAGGCAGTAAACTGTCCTCCCGCAGGATTCAGCGTCATGTATCCTCAGTAATGCAGAAATCACCATTGAACTTGGAGCCTTATGTGAAGGGAAGTGAGGCTTCATGGGTGGAACAAGCCACCGGACGTGCACACAAGAAATGCCAGCAATGGGAAAAGGGACACGCCCGAGAGTCAAATCTGAGGAATAACCACCTTCAGGCAGGTGGGGTCATTTCTTATGACTTGGAGTCACTGCAGACAGGATCTACTTATCAGACCCATTAGTCAGACAGGCAATCAAACTCAAGCTGTATGCTTCATTCAACAACTATTTACTGAGCACATTTAATGTACCAGATTCTACTCCAGCCTTTGGGAATAAAGAAGTGAACAAGATAAGCAACACATCTGGTCTCAAGGACTCTGCATTCGGCTATGGATGTGATACAATGTAGGGAAAAAAATGAATGCACGGGACGGTTTCAAACCTCTCCTACTACAAAGACATCAAAATGAAGTAGTGTGATGGGAAAGGAGGGAGGGAGGGGGCTTCCCTCTTGAGCAGTGATGCCATTTATCAACTGCATAACCTTGATGAATTACTTAACTCTGTGAGTCCATGGCCCCTTCTGTAAAATCATGTTAATAAATAGTACCCATCTCAAAGGGTTGCTATAAAAGATTAACGGAGATAATGCATGTGTATAGCACAATGCCCAACTGAGTGTCCTTAGCCCCATGTTACTGCCGTTACAGGCACGCCTGGCAGCAGGCATGTGAGCAACCTAAAACCAGACTACCCGTCTGAATACTGCACAGATTCCTGACCCACAGAAACCATGAGGGGTAGTAAAATAATCATTGTGGTTTTAAGCCACTAAGTCTTTGGGTAATTTGTCATGCGGCAACAAAGAATTAGAAAAACGTTCTTTCATCTGGAAAAGTAGAGATTTTCTTTTATTATTTTTCCCTGGAAGAGAAAAACTTTTCCAGAAGGGTTTGTTATCAGGAAAGCCTGTTCTAAAATATAATGTATTAACGAAAAATCTGAGGTTCAGTAAGGCTGACTGATCAGGGGAAAACTGCTATTGAAAAGACAGTTTGTTACTCACAGTTCCCAAGAGGAGTGGGCAAACCATGCAAGAGGGGCCACACAGGGAAGTTCCAGGGTTGACTGAGTCACAAGAATAAGGGTGAGTTTTGGGCAAGAGTCTTTATTGTGATTTCTCCAGCAAGGAACAGGCAAGACAAGGCAAGCAGGCTTAGAATTAGCAAGTTTGAGTAATTTCAGTGAAGTCTAGGACATAGGGGCTATTTCCTAGTGTGATTAGGGCAGATAGAGAGGGGCCCAGAGTATTACAGCCCCATAAAGGAGGTGGTTAGAAATATGTGGGCTCTGAATCGGTGGCTTTACATTTGAAAAGTGGGAGAGTTGTCTCCAAGAATTGGCTAACCCTAGGAAGGGCAGTCCCTCCAGGGTCAGCAAGGCCCCAGATGTCAAAGCATCAGAATATAGGAAATAAAAGATATGGTTAGTACAGAGACTACCAAGCAGTGTAGAAGAAGACAATATCTGAATCTCATGTTCCTGGGATCCCTTGTGGCCAAGGCACTGATTTATGGTACATTTGTATCTTCTGGGACCTAAGGAGGGAAATATGCTAGAAGAAAAAGATTTTGATTCTGGGAATGATTTTCTTCCTTGATAAAAGAGAGAGAGACTTGCACAAGAAGAAGCGCTCTCCTCCTTTCTTGTTTTGAACATTGCTGTATGAGGACTCCAAGCTTGCAGCTACCACCCACATTAGCTTGTGGCCATAGAAGATGACCAAGAGGATCACAGAGAAGGCAACCTGAGGTCCCATAGCAGTGAGCCCCAGATCAACTCTGTCACCCTATTTTTATTTAAGTAACATGGTTTTTGTTTTTTGTGGTTTTTTTTTTTTTTTTGATATTTGATTACTTGCAGCCCGAGCATAACTGACATATGATGTTGGCCAGCGATGAGTAACACCATGAGACAATCACTTGCTTCTAATTCCTGGATCTCCTGTAACCACCATGCTTGGAAGAGAGAGAGGGGGAAATTGAGTTACCTTTCCACAATAGTAAAAATATTACTTGAGAACTCATGGTTGACAACTGCCAATTTGTAAAACATGAGAAGGAAGAGTTTGGTGAAGTCGGGGGTTCACGTAAGTGAGAAGAGAGACAGATGGGAACAAAAGTGAATGCTGGAAGCCCTGAAGACCATAATCCACTTCCACATGCTGCCTTGGGCAGGGGCTGCCTGCTGGGGGCCATGCCTGGTGTTCGCTGCGCTGGGACATATGGAAGCTGTGAGGAGTGTTTCATGTGGTCCATGGATGCCCTTCATTCCAGCTTAGTTGGAAAATATAGGATTCAGATGGCCGTCATTCTGAGCATCGCAGCAGTATCTGCTAGTAGAATAGGAAAGAATCCCTATAATACAAAATCAGAAGAACAAAAGGGAGGATGAGTACTCTGAAATTTTAATTGGTGAAATAAGGATGTGGGATGTATGAGTTTGGTTTACTGGAAAGGGGCAGATGCATGTTGCCTCAACCTTCTGAACTTTATTGAGTCTTTCTTCTTTCTTTTTTTCTTTCTTTTTCTTTTTTTTTTTTCTTTTTTGTTTGTTTGTTTGTTTGTTTGTTTTGACAGAACCTCACTCTGTTGCCCAGGCTGGAGTGCAGCAGTATGATCTCGGCTCACTATAACCTCTGCCTCCCAGGTTCAAGCAATTCTCCTGGCTTAGCCTCCCAAGTAGCTGGAACTACAGGTGCATGCCACCACACCTGGCTAATTTTTGCATTTTTAGTAGAGAAAGGGTTTCACCATATTGACCAGGCTGGTCTTGAACTCCTGACCTCATGATCCACCCATCTCGGCCTCCCAAAGTGCTAAGATTATAGATGTAAGCCACTGCACCCAGCCAAGTGTGTGTGTGTGTGTGTGTTTTAATAGAACATCCCTAATCACAGGAACTGATTTAAAGGTGTTATTTTATGTTAAGTGAAATATAATTATCTTGAAGTTGCAATCTGTTGGTCACTGGGAAGAAAATGTTGTTAAAGAAGTGGAAATAAAAGCAGAATTTGTAAAACAAGGAAACATAAAACTCCATTATGATTAGGATACCCACGTCTAAACCGTTGTCCGAATTCTGTCTGGACTAGACTATTGACTCTCTTGAGTGAAGATGGTTGGGGTGATGGGATGTATTTTCCTTCCATGCTGGAGGATTTTCTTTCCATCTGCACTGTTAAAGCTGTTGGGTTATTTCACCCACTTCCATGTCTGTTGGGCTCTCTCTCTCTCTCTCCATGTTTGCTTCATTCCACACAATTATTGGTAATGTGTGCCAGATACAAGCACTGGGGATATACTAACAGATGAAGCAGGCATCATTCCCAATGTGAAACTATGTTTTTGGACCCGCACAGCCAGTTGTTTGTTTGTTTGCTTGCTTGCTTGCTTGCTTGTTTGTTTCGAGACAGAATCTCACACTGTCACCCAGGCTGGAGTGCAGTGGCGCCATCTCGGCCCACTGCAACCTCTGCCTCCCAGGTTCAAGCGATTCTCCTGCCTCAGCCTCCCGAGTAGCTGGGATTACAGGTGCCTGCCACCATGCCCAGCTAATTTTTTCATTTTATTTTTAGTAGATTTGGGCTTTCACTATGTTGGCCAGGCCAGTCTCGAACGCCTGGGCTCGTGATCTACCCACCTCGACCTCCCAAAGTGCTGGGATTACAGGCGTGAGCCACCGTGCCCGGCCACAGCCAGTTGATTTTTGCTGCTGTGTAGATAAACACAAACACAAATGCCTATTATAATCACTATGTCCGACTCCACTTGCTGTGGTAGTGATCACATAACCCCCAACCCCCCGCCCTCTCCATTTAATAGGCACTGTGTTTTCTGTTTCTACTTTGGAAGGAAAGTCCAAGGAACAGAGGAGCTCAGAAAAGACTAAAACTCTGTTTTCTTTACCAGTAAACAATTTGTATAAGCAAAATAAAACTTTTTTTGAGACGGAGTCTTTGTCGCCCAGGCTGGAGTGCAGTGGCGTCAACTCGGCTCACTACAAGCTCCGCCTCCTGGGTTTACGCCATTCTCCTGCCTCAGCCTCTCGAGTAGCTGGGACTACAGGCGCCCGCCACCTCGCCCGGCTGGTTTTTTGTACTTTTAGTAGAGACGGGGTTTCACCGTGTCAGCCAGGATGGTCTCGATCTCCTGACCTTGTGATCCGCCCGTCTCGGCCTCCCAAAGTGCTGGGATTACAGGCGTGAGCCACCGCGCCCGGCCAATAAAACTTTTTAATTTTCCTCATCCCAATCTGCATTATATTTCCCTCTGGCCATTTTGCCACATGACCTAGGAATTGGAGCTGAGTAAATGGCAGCTCAGGAATGTGTCTTAGACTTCCTATGAGGGGAGGGCAGCAAAGACGTGATGCCAGCGCTGTTGCTTTTCTTCCCTCCTGGGATGGAGCTTGAGGGAAGAGACAGGAAAGGTGGGAGAAATATTGCCATAAGCAGCATGAGCATTTGGTCATAGAGGGAAGAACCAAGGGACAGTCACAGACCCCAAAAGAAACCCCGTGCTCTGTCCATTGCCACCCCAACAGAGCATGACCATGGCCGTAGCAAAAAGGAGGCTGAGTGTGGGACATTAAGAAGAGAGAGGGCCTGAGGTAGTACTTGTGTGTCTCTTTAGAGCCCATGAACTAGTTATCCAGAAGCTCTTTATACAGCCAAATGACATCATCATGGAAATCAGAAGTCCCAGAGGTCCCAAGGGGGCAGAAAGCAGCAAAAGCAGGAAACCAGCAGAAAACCTACCACGGGGCCATCTAGGCGTGGGGCACGGTGCCCTGAGGCTGGGGTGAGTGACCTAAACCAAGACATGGAGAGAGGATGACAGGGGGCTACCAGGACCACTGGCCTCAGGAGAACCAAGGTGGGACTAAGTCACCCAGAAAGGACATGGGGCCTGCAGATAGACTAGGCATGTACCAGCTGCCACAGACACAAACAGGAAGCCCAAGGACACCACCACCATAGGGACAGAGGAACCAAGGAGAGCTCCAGGACATGGATGTGCATGAGAACTAAGCCTTCTTCCCACTGCTATCACAAAGTCACTGGGGCTACCAAGGATGCCTAAATGCCACCTGGAGAAAGAGTAGGAGGAAGGAGAAGAAATAGAAAGACTGGGCAAGCAAGTGGGATACTGCAAGGACTATTTAGTCCAGAAGGAACTGAAATGCCATTAAGTGGTAGGTGGTGAGTTTAAGTCTTATCTCCTTTCCCTTACCCTCTACTTTTATTCAGCAAAGTGATTTTTTTCTTATCTGAGTAGAATGTGTAAATTTCAACAGTGCTACATACATAATCACTGAATACCTACTAGAGCAAAGTCACTCCAAGTGTGGCCACCAGACCAGCTCCCAAGACAACACTGCTGGTCAGGGGACCATACATTGAGGGTCACTGCCAGGAAGCATACAGCTGAACCTGTCTCTAGAGATGAGTAGGTCTGCATCAGGCGGCTTCAGAGGAAGGCAGACCCACCCATCACTTATGATTTGTTTCTTCTGTTAATCATCTGGATTAGCTGGAAATCATCTTGTCTATTAATGTGGGCTCAACTGACAACTGAGGCATGAACAATGACCCTTGAAGGTTTCAGCCTAGTTTCATTGAAAATGATATCATCAAAAATGATAGTAATGAAAAATTTCTTCATGCCTACATCCCCCTATTTATTCTTCATCCTCTGTGTCCTACTAGTGTTGAAAAAATAAAGAACCCAGTCCTGTGCCTGTCCCATAAATAAACAGAATACAAGGGTCACCTGGTCCCCCAAAGTTCACCTGTTCACTGACATTAGGTCAGCACAGTCGTCTGCACAAGGAATTAGTTCCAGGATCCCTACCTGCAAGGATACCAAAATCCCAGGATACTCAAGTCCTCTGTATCCATGGGTTCCGAGGATATGGAGAGCCAACTGTATGGTTCCCCCATGAAAATAATTAGAAATGTAGTTGGTTACATCAGGGTAGGGTAAAAGAGTATGATTCGCCTTAAATACCTCAAAGATATGCCCTCTAGGGTTACTGGGATGTCAGACTTTCTGGTGAGAATGAAACATGGCTCACATCCTGGGATGGGCAAGGAGAAGAGAGAGCAAGTGCAGGAATCTGTGTGGGAGTTTGGGATGATTCTGATTGGAGCAATAGGGCTGCAGCTGTATGGGTTCAGCCATCCTCTTCATTCTAAAGGGAGACCCAGAAAACCACAGAGCAGGGGCACAGTGGGCAATCAGCTTAGCCATGTATGAGAAGGGGCTCCAAAGCTTCCCATTAGATTCCACTCTGTTGCTCAGTGATGCTTGGAAAAAATCCAAGCTTCTCAAAAGATGCATGTCAATTCACTAAAGCATCATAGGGGGTGGGAGTTGAGGGAGTCTGTTAATCATCTACATAGATCTTGCTACTCAAACTATGGCTGGGAGGTCAGTAGCATCAGCCACATATTCAGGGATCTTCTTAATATTGCAGAATCTCAAGCCTCATTCCAGACTACTGCATCAGCATCTGCATATTAACGAGATCCCAAGTAATTAGCACATGAACATTTGCGAGATACTGCTGTAGCCCATTGGTTCTCATACCCTAGCTGCACATTGTAACCACCTGGGCAATTTTTTTAAAGGCATGCCTAGGAGTGAAGCCCAGGTCTTATAATTTTTTTAATTCCATGATTTTAATGGGTAGCCTGGAAGGATCAGTGGTTCTCAAACATCAGCAAGAATCACCATCAGCTAGATGGTTTGTTGCAGGTACTGAATCAGAAACTCTGGGATAGGGCTGTTAGGCTTTAGAGTTTCTGGTTCAGTAGGTTTGGGGTGGGAGCAGAGAATTTGCATGTCTAACAGTCTCTCAGTAATGCTGAGGATCCTGGTCCCCAGATCACACTTTGAGTACCTTGACCTTAATGGAGATAAGAAATGCCAATTGTAGTTCCAAAGTTCGCAAACTAGCAGTATCAACGTCACCTGGGAACTTGCTACAAAATGCTATTTGCTACTGAATGCTACTCAATTAGAAATTCTGGGGGTGGGGCTTTTCAGTCACTTTCAACAAGCCTTCCAGGTGATTCTTACGCAGCCTTAAGTTTGAGAACCTTCAGTTGCGGTGGCTAATGCCTGTAATCCCAGCACTTTGGGAGGCTAAGGCTGGTGGATTGCTTGAGTTCAGGAGTTCAAGACCAGCCTGAGCAACACAGTTAAACCACATCTCTACAAAAATTACACACAAAAAATTAGTTGGGTGTGGTGGTGTGCATCTGTAGTCCCAGTTACCTGAGAGGCCAAGGTGGAAGGCTCATCTGAGCCCAGGAGGTCAAGGCTGCCGTGAGCCATGATGACGCCTCTGTACTCCAGCCTGGGTGACAGCGAGACCCTGCCTAAAAAAAAAAAAAAGTGTGAGAATCACTGGTCTGGGTGTTTATTTACAAGCTGCGGAATAGTCAGTAATTGGAAACAGATTTTTGAGAAATGCCTATATTTGCCTACCTTTTTCCGTGTGTTTGATCTTCGTAAACAAAGTAACCTTTTGCAACCTGACTTGGCTAAATGGTAGAGAGCCTGGACATTTGTCCACTTAGGGCACAAGAGCAATAAGAACAATCATTCATATATCCATATATCTATATTTGCATATCTTAATGTGTATATAAATATAAATATATATATCTGACTTAAAATTTCACAATGAGCCACATCAACCCTGGCAGATGAATACGACAGATACTAGCTTCCATTTCACAGGTGTGCCTCTGGGAAATGAAGGAAAGCAGATAATGGTTCCCTAGCTATCATCTTTGTCCTCATTCATTCTGCCCATCAGAAACCCAATACTGTTCAAGAATCTGCTCTCTTCCTTATAATCTTTAAGAGAAACTCGTGAGTAGATTCTAATTACTCTTAGCTAGTGGTTCTCAACATTAGCAGCCTGAGGAATTTTATAAAATATTGATACCAGATTCTGCCCCCAGAGGTTGATTTTATTGGTCTGGGGTATGCTCTGGGCACTGTGATAGTTAAACGATTTCCCAGTGGATTCTAATTTGCAGCCAAGGGTTCAAACCACTGGTCTAAGCCAATCGTGGTAACCTCATGCTTTTCATCAATAATTGGCTTATGGGAGACTTGTGATGTGGTCTGGCCAATTAGTCGTGCTGAAGAGCTGCTAGGAAAAGGGTTTTTCTTAAAGAGAAGAAGACAGTCACTGTACTGCCTCGGGATGTTATTGAATCTAAATGTGATGGCTGGAGTTGCTGCAGCCATCTTGTTGCCATCCTATAGATGAACACAATACACAAAAAAGAACAAAGCCAAGGAAACTACAGATCTAGAGTCTAGGGGCCAGCACTCCTAAACCTGCCCATTTCACATTACCTATAGTACATCAGATGATAAATCTTATTATTTACATTCTGGTGAATTAGGGTTGTCTGTTCCCGGCTGCCAAAGTTGTACTAGCAGAAACATCAGGTGATGCAGCTAAAGTCACACACTAAACATGGACTCAGGTCTTCTGATTCCAGCTCCAGGGCTCTTTTCACTAAATCATACTGTTTCTTTGTAGAACCATGGGCAGGATATTTTGCCATGAAAACTGCCCTCGGAACTCACTTTGGGCCAGCAGTTACAAAAGGGAATTACCGCCATTGCATCTTAAGGATTGAATTTCTTTGCTCTCACAAAAGTGTTTGGAGGTTGTTTGCCAGCAACTTTCAGTTAAGCACATTAAACTAAGGGTAGGGTGGAGGTGACAGAAATCACGCATTTTATTTGTCCTGACTGGAAATTGGGCATGTCTCTATTTAAATTGAAGAATAAGTAAATCACTTACAGGATTAATGAGGAGAGAAGACCTTTGGGAGCCAGATGATAATGATGTACATAGTTCCCTGGATATACACAAAGGGATGGTTTACCCTGGAAAAACCAAGTAATTAAAAAAAGGCTATGTTAATTTCAGGCTTCCTTAGGAACACCGGGGGGGTGAAGTATATCAGTGGATAAAGTTAGTAGGAAATGAACACAGTGGTGGAGAGAATGAGTGATACAGAGGAATGTAATTAATCTTATGTAGGGGCAGGCAGAAAAGGGAAAGTCTCAAACAGTGAGGCCATTTATCAGAGGGTGAAGCCAACAGAGATAGGTGACGGTTTTGTTTCTTATGTGAATAAACTGTTGTGTCCCTGGAGGCACAAATTGAAGGTGGAATTCTTCTCAAGGATGAGACTCTCATCATTTCAAAATATGCGAAGCACCAAGTACTGTACTGGATCTGTCATCATGGATGAACCATCACGATAAAATAAAAATAGGTTGTGCATATACAATGGGGAGAATGAAGTAACCATCCAGGTGACGTGCTTTTGTGTTTTCTTTCAAGTGAGAGTATGGTTAAATATGAAGGCAACAAAGCAAGTTGTTGATCAGCTGACTTATCCTAATCAATTAAGACAGTTGTAATAAACTAATCATTAGTCATTTGGTATACTCATCATCTTGCCATCTAATTGGGTCAATTGTTCTTTAGGATAATTCACTGTTCAGGATTCTACCAATTAATAACCAAATGGGCACCTCATCCTCCTCTATACTCCAATTGTCATTTCTCGAAGGGAATGTGAATCTAACAAAATCAATAGAGCTGTGGAATGTACATGAGGAATATTTGGTAAAGATGATTATAGGCACCAGGAGTATGGTGTCAAATGTCCAGTCATAATTGTTATTATTAGCCCATAAAATCAATTTCAAGGTTAGGACTGTCCATTAGTGGAAAGACCTCATCTAAGGAGCCCGTACTTGTAAGTAAGCCCCAGGCACCTGGGAGCTGCCTGGACCCTGTGGGGGATATTATGAGGACCCTGCATGGTAACAAGCAATGATCTAACTTATTCGTCTGTAGGTGTGCTCCTGATGGTCTTTGGCTGGAAGCTATTGACATTGGCTAGACAGGAAATAAATGAAAATTCAGTTCCAAATATTTCTAACTGTTTAGGACCTCATTAGGAAAAAAAAATCTGCATTTGTGAGAGAATGTTTACTTCAGTGCCAGGTTAATGAGAAGTGGCTGTTCCTGTTTACTCTTTCAGATTTTCCAGCTGTCTTTGTAGAAGCCTCTGCTTCTGACCATATTTCCATGGTTTGTTCACAAAAGCTCTGCAGTTCAACCAAAACAGTTGGTTTGTGGGTCTTAGTGTTGACTCACAAAACACCCTAGTGAACAACTAGCTCTCTCAGTTGCTCAGACTCCAAATCTTAGAGACATCCTTGACAAATGTATATAAATAAATATGTATACACACACACACACACATATATGTATTACACACACACACACACATACACACACACACAGCATCCAACCCTTTAGCAAACTGAGTCAGCTCGATATTAAGAATGTTGGCCAGGCGCAGTGGCTCATGCCTGTAATCCTAGCACTTTGGGAGGACAAGGCGGGCAGATTGCCTGAGCTCAGGAGTTCGAGACCAGCCTGGGCAACATGGTGAAACCCCGTCTCTACTAAAACACAAAAAAATTAGCCAGGCGTGGCGGCATGCGCCTCTAGTCCCAGCTACTCGGGAGGCTGAGGTAAGAGATTGCTTAAACCCGCAAGGTGGAGATCGCAGTTAGCTGAGATAGTGCCACTGCGCTCCTCTAGCCTGGGCAACAGAGCAAGACTCTGTCTCAAAAAAAAAAAAAAAAAAAGGTTAACTTAAAAATCGTTTATTCTGAGCCAATGTGTGTGATCATGGCCCAGGGAACAATCTCAAGAAGTCCTGAGAAAATGCACCCATGGCAGTCTCATTAGAGTTTGGTGTTATACATTTTAGGGAGACAGGAGTTACAGCAAGGACATAACTCAAAACATGAAAGATAACATTGGTTTAGCCTCCAAAGGGAGGACATGTTGAAGTTCGGACTTACAGGTTACAGTTGGATTTAGAGATTCTTTAATTAGTAATTCATTAAAGGAGTAAAGCCTTGTTTAAAATTTTGGAATCAGCAGAAAATAAAGTTTTAAGATAAGGATTTCTGTTAACCAATACGTTGGGTCAGAGTTACTTCTAAGGGAATATGACTCAACTTTTGCTTTGCATGACCTTAGGCCCTGTTTATAATTTGGTATCTTTTGCCGCAGAGTCCACTCTATTAGTCTTTTGATTTCTGTTTTAACATTAATGCTGGTCACTTGTGTCTAAACTCCAAAAGGGAGAGGGTACAATGAGTTTTGTCTGACTTCCCATCTCTTCATGGCTGGGAATTCAGTTTTTAGGGTTTTTCTGGGGTCACCTTGGCCAAGAGGGGATCCATTCAGTCAGTGGGGGACTCAGAATTTTATCTTTAGTTTGCAAGAGAATATCCCAGATATGGTCACCTCTCACCACCTCCACCATTACTGGATGGATGGGTCACACCTGAACTATTTCAATGGTCTTCCAAATGCCCCCTCCCCTTCTAGCCTAGTCTTTGAACAGAAAGCAGAGTGTTGATCCTCACTAGATAATATTATTGTCTGCTTGAAAAACACTTCCCATGTCATCTCGATTAAGTTCTAAATCCCTCACCATTGTTACAAAGTCCTACATGAGCTTTCTGCTGGCTACCTCTGTGACCTCATGTCCCACAGATCTCTGCCTGACTCACTCTGTTCTCGGCACATCACCCCCTAAGACCGTTCCTTGATCACTATGGGTGCTGTCCCACCTCGGGAACATTCACTTGCTGTTTTCTCAGCCTGCAACCGTCTTCTCTCAAATATCTGCAGAGCTGGACTTACTCACCATCCTAACAGAGTTGACCTTCTAGTGTTTGGTGGTGGTGGTGGTGGAACAAGATTTGTTGGGTAGTGCAATCAACACATACTGATTCTTTAATCACAACATCTTTAAAGAACCTAAAGATTATCTTAAAAATCATCTCATTCAACCGTTTTATTCTACAAGATAGAATAAAAGGAAGTTCATAGATTAAATGTATCATCTGAAGTCACCCAACCAATCAGTTGCAGATCAGGGTCTACAACCCAGTTCTCCTGGCTCCTAATTAAGTGCTCTTTGCATGAATCATTCACCAGGTCAAATCTGTTAAATTATGAAGTAGTATTTTTATTTATTGAGACAAGTTGATTTGATCAGCATTACTTGACACAGTAATGCTATATTACTAAATTTCAGAGAGTTCTATGTTGAGAATTTTCATTTACATTCTAAACGTATTACTTATTTATGTGATCAAGAATCTTTCTCAATTACGTTCTGTGATTTCTACTTCCTCCAAAACTTTTTGACCTCCTATATACTTATTCAATAAATAGTAAAGACCTAGCAGTCTAGAAGAGAGCTCGGATGTGTACATAAATAATGATTTTAAATAAAAATGTTAGGAAGCCAGCTAGTATTTTTAGGTGGATTATAATGGGAACAGCATGAGAGCTGGAGGCAGATGAGAGAGGAAAGGTTTCTTCCAGCTGTGAAAACAAGGGAAACCTCAAATGGAAGAGCTGGCATTTGGACTGAGGGATGACCAGGATTTGGACGCTAAGGGGAGGATAAAGCAAATCGGCTAGAGAGAAGAGTACAAGTAAAAGCAAAGTGTCTACATCAGCCTGGGCAACATGGCAAGACAACATTTCTATGAAACAAACAAACAAAAATTAGCTGGGCATGGTGGTGCATACCTGTAGTCCTAGCTACTCAGGAGGCTGAGGTGGGAGGATTGCTTAAGCCCAGGAGGTCAAGGCTACAGTGAGCTGTGATCGTGCCACTGCACTCCAGCCTGAGCAATAGAGTGAGACTCTGTCTCAAAAAAAAAAAAAAAAGAAGAAAAAAGAAAAAAAAAGTGTTCTACTACAGAGGATTTGCTGCTGTTCCAACTGTTTTAAACATGCTGGAAACAGAACATGGTGAAGAAGAATCCCCCCGGTTGCTCTGTGACTCCCTCCCCCACCCACCTCAGTCAACTCCAGCAGGTATTTAGTTTCACAGGATATTCCTGGTCCACAAAGTGCCGTTTTCTTAAACTCTTGGGAATAGTTAAAATACTTGCCTCAGGATTGTTATTCACTTTAATTTGCATAAAGAGTCAAATGAAACACTTAAGTGGTACAATTACAGAAATACGGAGAATTCCTGGTCAATCTCAATCTGAAGAATACAAATCAAGTCAACCCACTCACCTCACTTGGAAGCACTGACATGTTATCCCTTCCCTGGAGGGTGGCTGGGGGCCACTGAGAAAGAGAAGTGCCCTCCTTTCTTCCTTCAGGCCAGGTGGACGTCCATCTTCGCAGAATGCCACCTGAGTTTTATCCTGAAAAGTCCCACACCACCTGGGGGCATCCCCTGTGAGCCAGGAGCTAACCCTCAAGCTAACCCTCACTCAGGGGACAGCCTTAGTCCCAGGCACTGGCAGGAAGCCTCAGGCTCTAACCACCTGACCTGGCCCCAGCATTTACCTGTCAGATGCCTGTCTAGCTGTGTAGGGGAAAGAAAATTCTTTCTTTTCCATCTTAGACTCATGGCTGAAGTGCTTAATAACAAAAGATAGATTAACAAGAGAAGAGCATACATATTTATTTAATGAAAATTTCATGTGACATGAGAGTCTTCAGAAATGAAAATTCCAAGAATCAGGAAACCTGTGTATTTTTGTGCTTAGGTTTGATAAAGAGTGGACAGTCATGCAGGAAGAATGATTGGACAAAGGGGGTGTGATCTAATGGTAATAGACTAGAGGGACTTAGCAGGGCCTGTTTAGATTTATTGCCACCTGTGAATCCTTAAGAATCCTGCCTCCTCAGAGGAAAAATTCGGCTATGTGGCAGAAGTAGGTTTAAGGCAGAGGAAGATACCAAGTCATGTTTTAGAGCACGAGTGAAAGTTTACTAAAAAGTTTTAGAGCAGGAGTGAAAGGAAGCAAAGTACACTTTTTAAATTATTATTATTTTATTTTTCCATAAGTTATTGGGGTACAGGTGGTATTTGGTTACATGGGTAAGTTCTTTAGTAGTAATTTGTGAGATCCTGGTGTACCCATCACCCGAGCAGTATACACTGCACCATATATGTAGTCTTTTATCCCTTGCCCCACTCCCTCTTTCCCGCCAAGTCCCCAAAGTCCATTGTATCATTCTTACGCATTTGTGTCCTCATAGCTTAGCTCTCCCATATCAGTGAGAACATATGATGCTTGGTTTCTCATTCCTGAGTTACTTCACTTAGAATCACAGTCTCTAATCTCATCCAGGTCATTGCAAATGCTGTTAAATCATTCCTTTTTATGGCTCAGTAGTATTCCATTGTATATATATATATCACAGTTTCTGTATCCACTTGTTGATTGATGGGCATCTGGGTTGGTTGCATGATTTTGTGATTGTGGATTGTGCTACTATAAATATGCATGTGCAAGTATCTTTTTCAAATAATGACTTCTTTTCCTCTGGGTAGATACCCAGTAGTGGGACTGCTGGATCAAATGGTAGTTCTACTTTTAGTTCTTTAAGGAATCTCCACACCGTTTTCCATAGTGGCTGTACTAGTTTACATTCCCACCAGCAGTGTAGAAGCGTTCCCTGTTCACCGCATCCATGTCAACATCTACTGTTGTTTGATTTTATAGCCATTCTTGGAGGAGTAAGGTGGTATTGCATTGTGGTTTTGATTTGCATTTCCCTGATCATTAGTGATGTTGAACATTTTTTCATATGTTTGTTGGTCATTTTTTATATCTTCTTTTGAGACTTGTCTATTCATGTTCTTAGCCCACTTTCTGATGGGATTTCTTTTTCTTACTGATTTGTTTTAGTTATTTGTAGATTCTGCATATTAGTCCTTTGTCAGATGTATAGATTGTGAAGATTTTTCTCCCAATCTGTGGGTTGTCTGTTTGCTGACTGTTCCTTTCTCCATGCAAAAATTTAGTTTAATTAGGTCCCATCTATTTATCTGTGTTTTTATGGGATTCGCTTTTGGGTTTTTGGTCATGAAATCCTTGCCTAAGCCAATGTCTGGAAGGGTTTTTCCAATGTTATCTTCCAGAATTTTTATAGTTTCAGGTCTTAGGTTTAAGTCCTTAATCCATCTTAAGTTGATTTTTGTATAAGGTGAGAGATGAGGATCCAGTTTCATTCTCCTAGATGTGGCTAGCCAGTTATTCCAGCACCATTTGTTGAAAAGGTGCCCTTTCCCACTCTGTCTTTGTTAGTTTTTTCGAAGATCAGTTAGCTCTGAGTATTTGGGTTTATTTCCGGGTTCTCTATTCTGTTCCATTGGTCTATGTGCCTATTTTTATACCAGTACCACACTGTTTTGGTGACTATGGCCCTATTATAGTTTGAAATCAGGTAGTGTGATGCCTCCAGATTTGTTCTTTTTGCTTAGTCTTGCTTTGGCTGTGTGGGCTCTTTTTTGGTTCCATGTGAATTTTATAATTGTTTTTTCTAACTCTGTGAAGAATGATGGTGGTATTTTGATGGAGATTGTGTTGAATCTGTAGATTGCTTTTGGCAGTACGGTCATTTTCACAATATTGATTCTACCCATCCATGCACATGGGATGTGTTTCCATTTGTTTGTGTCATCTATGATTTTTTTTTTTTTTTTTTTTTTTTTGAGGCAGAGTTTCACTCTTTCACCCAGGCTGGAATGCAGTGGCATGATCTCAGCTCACTGCAACCTCTGCCTTCCAGTTTCAAGCAATTCTCCTGCCTCAGCCTCCCAAGTAGCTGGGATTACAGGCACCCGCCACCATGCCTGACTAATTTTTGTATTTATAGTAGAGACAGGATTTCACCATGTTGGCCAGGCTGGTCTCAAACTCCTGACATCATGGTCTGTCCACTTCAGCCTCCCAATGTGCTGGGATTATAGGTGTGAGCCACCACATCCTGCCTGTCTAAGATTTATTTAAACAGTGTTTTGTAGTTTTCCTTGTAGAGGTCTTTTAACTCCTTCGTTAGGTATATTCCTAAGTATTTTATGTTTTTTGCAGCTATTGTAAAAGGGGTTGAGTTCTTGATTTGATTCTCCACCTGGTCGCCGTTGGAGTATAGAAGAGCTACTGATTTGTGTACATTGATCTTGTATCAGCAAACTGCTGAATTATCAGTTCTAGGAGCTTTTTGGAGGAGTCCTTACGGTTTTCAAGGTAAATGATCATATCATCAGCAAACAGGGAAAGTTTGACTTCCTCTTTACCAATGTGGATGCCCTTTATTTCTCTCTCTTGTCTGATGGCTCTCACTAGGACTTCCAGTACTATGTTGAAGAGGAGTGATGAGAGTGGGCATCCTTGTCTTGTTCCCATCCTGAAAGGGAAAGCTTTCAACTTTTCCCCATTCAGTATTATGTTGGCTGTGGGTTTGTCATAGATGGCTTTTATTATGTTAAGGTGTGTCCTTTGCTGATTTTGCTGAGGGTTTTAATCATAAGAGGATGCGCGATTTTGTCAGATGCTTTTCTGCATCTATTGAGATGATCATGTGGTTTTTTGTTTTTAATTCTCTTTATGTGGTGTATCACATCTATTGACTTGCATATGTTAAACCATCACTGCCTCCCTGGTATGAAAGAAACCCACTTGATCATGGTGGAGTATCTTTTTGATATGTTGTTGGATTTGGTTAGCTAGTATTTTGTTAAGGATTTTAGCATCTATGTTCATCAAGGATATTAGTCTGCAGTTTCCTTTTTTGATTGTGTCCTTTCCTGGTTTGGGTATTACGGTGATGCTGGCTTCATAGAATGAATTAGGGAGGGTTCTTTCTTTCTCTATCTTGTGGAATGGTGTCAAAAGGATCACTACCAATTCTTTGAATGTCTTGTGGAATTCTGCTGTAAATTCATCTGGTCCTGGATTTTTTGTTGTTGTTGTAGTTGGTAATTTTTAAATTACCATTTCAATCTCACTGCTTGTTATTGGTCTGTTCAGGATATCTAATTCTTCCTGATTTAAACTAGGAGAGTTGTATTTTTCCAGGAATTTATCCATCTCTTCTAGGTTTTCTAGTTGATGTGTGTAAAGGGGTTCATAGTAGCCTTGAATGATCTTTTGTATTTCAGTGGTGTGAGTTGTAATATCTCCTGTTTATTTCTCATTGAGGTTATTTGTATTTCCTCTCTTCTTTTCTTGGTTAATCTTGCTAATGGTCTACCAATTTTATTTATCTTTTCAAAGAACCAGATTTCTATTTCATTTCTCTTTTGTATTTCTTTTGTTTTAATTTCATTTAGTTCTGCTCTGATCTTGGTTATTTCCTTTCTTCTGCTGGGTTTGGGTTTGGTTTGTTCTTGTTTCTCTAGTTCCTTGAAGTGTGACCTCAGATTGTCTGTTTGTGCCCTTTCAGACTTTTTGATGCCCCTAACACTGGAGTTTCCAAATTTATAAAACAATTACTAATAGACCTAAGAAATGAGATAGACAGCAGCACGATAATAGTGGGGGACTTCAATTCTCCACTAACAGCATTAGACAGGTCTTCTAGACAGAAAGTCAACAAAGAAACAATGGATTTAAACTATGCTCTGGAACAAATGGACTTAACGGATATATACAGAACATTTCATCCAACAACTGCAGAATACACATTCTATTCAACAATACATGGAACTTTCTCCAAGATAGATCACATGATAGGCCATAAAATGAGCCTCAATAAATTTAAGAAAATTGAAATTATATTAAACACTCTCTCAGAGCACAGTGGAATAAAACTGGAAATCAACTCCAAAAGGAACCTTCAAAACCACGCAAATACATGGAAATTAAATTGTTCCCGAATGAGCATTGGGTCAAAAATGAAATCAAGATGCAAATTAAAAAATTCTTCAAATTGAATGACAATAATGACACAACCTATCAGAACCTCTGGGATACAGCTAAGGTGGTGCTAAGAGGAAAGTTCATAGCCCTAGACACCTACATCGGAAAGTCAGAAGCAAAGTACACTTGAAGAGGGCCAAGCAGGCAACTGGAGAGATCCAAGTGCCTTATTCGTCCCTTGACTTGGGGTTTTAAATACTGACATGATTTGGGGGATTTGTGTTTCTTCTCCCCTAATTCTTCCCTTCGGGAGGGTGATCCGCATGTGCAGTGACCTGCCAGCACTTGAGAGTGTGCAGTGTGCATGTGCAGTGTGTTTACTGAAGCTGTACACAGGCTAACTTGAGGCATTTTTCCCTTACCAGTTGAGCATCCCCAGAGGAAGATCATATACTGGTTAAACTCCACTATTTTGCCTCTTAGTAAGCATGCTTGAGCCTGCTCACCCAACTCCTGAGATCTTATCTGGAAGCTGCTGATCACCAGCTTCAGGTGTTTTCTATCCACTGGGAGACTGTGCGTCCCTGGTGCCAGTGGTGACCTATTGTCATGTTAGAAAGACAGTTTAACAACCACCTGACCATCAATTGATGGTCACTTGACATTGCTGGGCAGGGGCCCTCTCCTACCCTGCTCACGTCTGCCTAAGCACCTGCTCTAATAGATTCTTCTCTGTGTCCCCCGTGTCTTCAGAGAGAAGGAAGCCCCTTTGTTCTGGGTACAGGGAGGGCGCTTCTCCCATGAGGAGCTTGTGATCTGCTTCAGGAGAGAAGGGTGGAAAAGGAAAGTCAGAGAGATCTTCCTGCTTATGCTGTTTTCTCAAATGCCTGTTGCCATATTTTGGGATAGTGTGTCCTGAGCTCCATCAGCTGCTTCCTTCCAACCCTGATTATTACTCAATTACATGTTTCTGGAATCCCCTCCAGTCTCACCGAGAGAGGAACAAGGCCAGTAACTGCCAGTTTGTTTTTCCTGGGCCCTGTGGTCACATCTGTTGCAGGTCACCATTGTCCTCCCCTGTTGACTTGCAGCTCTGGTAAACCTCCTTCCTCAAACCCAGTCTCCCTCTCCCTCAGCCCTCTATTAGGTTGCTGTTAAAACAGCCCAGTTGCCTTGATATGCAGCAGCCTCTGCTGTCTTGATGTGACTGTCGATACAAAGCAGCTTTCATTTCTAGTTCTTCTCAGTTTGCTCCTCAGTCTTAGAGTGTTTCTCCTGGGAGCACACCAAGTCTCCCTCCAGCCTTGGAAGGAGGATGTGAAGGTTGAGAGTTTGAGTTTACCATATAGAAATGTGCAGGGAAGCTCTGTGCAGGGAAGCTCTGTGCTGGCCCACCTCCAGATGGCTTGCCTGGTGGACCCCTGAATGTTATATCTGCATCACAGAAGGACTCTGCAAATGAGCTTCTCTTTCGGATTTTTTAACCTACCTTTTTCAGTGATCTTAGCAATTACTTATGAGCTCTTTCACTTTTTCAGTTTTGTCTGTTTTATTAAATCAAAGAAATGTGTGATCTTTTACACTGATCATAGGCCTAGACCAAATCTAGATGGAAGAAAGATTTTTAAAGCCTTTGGAGATTTAGAAGTATAATTTTCCAACTTAATTGGAGTTGATATCTCAGTGCCATATGCAATAGGGAAATTACTAAGGAAAGTGTTGAGATTATTCCTCTTAAAATTATTTCTCTGTTAGCATCTACACTTTGCAGATATATATTGGGATTTTTATATTTAGCTCCTTCTTTCTCTTCCTGGTTTTATAAGGTAATGCACATAAGCAACTAAAATAGTGTCTGACATGTGTTAAGTGGGCAATAAACGTTAGCTATTAAAGCATTCTGCACTGCTGTTTAGATGGGAAGGCAGAGGCGAGAAGACTTGGGAACAGTTCCTTCCTTATGTTTACATTGTTCCTAGAAGAAATTAAACATGTGTGCAAATCACCCAGCCAGGGATGAGTATGTGTCCCAGGGAGGCTGGTGTCTGCTGTTTGTTCATTTTCAGGATCCTTGTGCTCAGGAAGCAATGTGGAGTCTCCCCTGGGTTGGCAGTCACAGCCTTTCTCTGAAGTGTGAAAGGCCACATGATTCATCTCTACAACCCTCAGTGGTCAATGATAAGGAAATTATTAATGCCGGTTCTTAAATAGCTTAAGAGTTTTGTTTTGTTTTTGAGATGGAGTTTTGCTCTTGTTGCCCAGGCTGGAGTACAATGGCACCATCTTGGTTCACTGCAACCTCCGCCTCCCGGGTTCAGGCTATTCTCCTCCTGCCTCAGCATCCTGAGTAGCTGGAATTACAGGTGTGAGCCACCATGCCAGGCTAATTTTGTATTTTTAGTAGAGACAGGGTTTCACCATGTTGGCCAGGCTGATCTCGAACTCCTGACTTCACATGATCCACCCATCTCGGCCTCCCAAAGCGCTAGGATTACAAGTGTGAGCCACCTCACCTGGCCTTAAAGAGCTTTCCATGTCAAAGTCTATCTTGGAAACTGGTCAACTGCCTTCTACCCATAAGATGGTGCCTTCGAAATCTCATTTTTTCATCTGGCACTGCCTATTTTTTAAGGGTGAGAAAGTCTCCAATTGAATAATGCAGACTAAATACCATTATCTAATTGTTAATGTGTTTAATATCAGCAGAGTTATTTACACCAGCATTTTTTAGAGAAGTTGGTCACTTGATCACATTTCGTAATTTGGAAGACTATTGTTCCGCCTACTCCATCTTCTCCCTGCCCCTAGTAAGAGAAAAGAGATGCATGTGGACATGTGTTCTAGGGGCAGGTGCATCCTGCTTAGTAGGCAGAGGCCATCTGGAAACACTGGGCCAGATATTGGAATCTGCATGGTTAAAACACAACTAAATGAATGATAATATACTAGATATTTAATACCACCCAGTTCTATTTTCTTTCTTATTTGTAGTAATAAGCATGGAGTCCTGTGTACCAAAAGAGATGAAGGTAGATTTCATTTATACACTCTGGTATGGAATGGCTCTGCCCAGACCTGCCCAAACCTTGGGTTCTTCTCAGAGTAGCCCTTTTATCTCAGACCACAATGTGTGCACCTCCCTAGAAGTGAGAATTTCCCATCACATGTGTTGGATGTTACAGAACATGTCCCGGGAGGCTGGCAGCAGCTTCTTCTCCCATTCACAGCTAAGGGGTTTCCAGAAGGGGGACGCAAGCAGCTGATGTTCTCCAAAATTCTAGCAACAGTAAACTGAGCGCACTTAGGGGGAAGGGTTGCTGGTCATATTTCCTTTGCCTGGTATTTTGCCACTGTCAGATTCTAAAATGCAGCATCTCCAGCCACATCCCAGAACACTTTTAGCTCAGTTTCACAATTTCTTTAAAAAAAAAAAAAAAAAAAAAAAAAAAAAAAAAAAAAAAAAAAAACCACAACCACTAGGTTCTTATGCCCCTGCCCCCTATTCCCTTTGGGCTCAAGGTTCTTTCCCTCGGCTGCTGCTGCACTGAGATAAGGCTGTGGTATTTCCCCTGCCATTCCACAATCATACATTATCATAAGAAAGTGCCAGGCATCCATCAGCACACAGCCCCTGATTTATGCTCAAAGTTGGGATTATCTATTCTGCGCCAAATCCCTTCAAACAGCCAGCCTGATCAAAGAGAATCACATCCACCAGATAAAATTCGAATATAGCTCCATGCAATAGAATGACAGTCAGGATTTTTTTTTTTTTTTTAATCTCCAAACTCCTTCAACCTCCTCATTTTGTCAGGAATTGTTCTTTATCCACAGTGCAGGACATGCCAAGCAACCTTATTGTCCTTCTTGCATCCTTCCTGCTGGGTTCTGCGCGGGGAGCCATTTATGGAGTTTGCTTCTGGGGTAGGAGTCATTGTCCACCAATAATTCCCTGCCTGCAACTTGTAGGAACGAAGTCTAGCTCAGCCCAGAGCCAGGTAGAGGAGAAACATTACAGTACATGGATCAGTCTGACTTAACAACCAGTTGCTAACTATGACAGTGTGTAACTGGGAGAAAGCCAAGATTAGAAAGCAGTGTCTTCCATGCTGGGGACCATCTCAGGGACGAAATTAAACTGAATATCCTCTAAATCCAATCATTCAGTTCATTCACTCAGCAAATATTTATTGAATGCCTTATATGCAAGGCTCTGTTGAACCAAAGAAGTATAGCATCAAGGAACTTGATGTCTGGAAAGAAAAGACGTACCTGATTATAAAATAAATAAAGCGTAGCAGAGATCTCTAGTTCAAAAGAGGAATCTGAGCCCCATGAACTCAACTACACCTTCCTTCCACCTCCCACCCCAAATTCCTAGTGAATTGACCAAAGAATCTAGCATAGAATTTAGAGGGAAATCCACATCACTACTGGAAACTAAGGAAGGATTGTATCCACTGCCAGAAAGCTTGAGGGATTTCTAGAAAATATAAAGCAGGTAAGTCTAGAAGAAGGTCATAGCTTATTAACACACAGGTCACCACATTTGGAGGGCAAATGTACTAAAAGATTAAAGAGAAGAGAAAACCTTACCAGGAAAATAAACCACAGAGAAATTGACTGGAAGTAAGAGGGGAGAGTAGCCAACCCAACACACTCCGAGTCTATCCATCTCCCAATACCAAATAGGACCTACGGAGCCTGGAGAAAAATCACCAAACAGGAAGCATGCAGTTCTATTTCAAAAGCTAGAAGGTGATCCAAAGGCCCAAGAGTCTAGTGTTCCTTTTGCGACAGATTTCCTGAGAGAAATACAGTAAAAATTCACAATTTCAAAAACTTACACCTCCAATAGAATTTTATAGGAAGTTATATGTCTGAAACAGTAGCAAGTATACAAATTCTCTCATTCTCCATCCTGGAGACAATAGAATATTACTTTATTCGTGACACTGATACAAAAATATAAGTTCAATGTTTTGGGTTCTTTGTATTTAAAGGTTACCAAGGAAAGACTAAAAACATTCTCTAAAAATGTGTTGCCTTCGGGCTGCTAAATTCTAAGACACTGCATTCCAAATCACCAGCTTGATTCGGAATGGCAGTCCACGTCTGCATACTTGATCGCTAATCTCTCAATTCCCACTGATGTTGACCCATCCGATGATGTAAGGAAAACTGTGTATCACCACTAGAACGTAAGGAATAATTCTCCCAGTAGCTGGAATTTCATAGTGTTTCAATGGGAAAAAGTAAAGGTGACAGATCACCAAGGGGAAAAACCAAACCAACCACTCTTCAAGAAATATGAAGAACTAGCCCATTGAGGGAGATGATGAGACTCCATTTCCCATTGGTAGCATCCAATGACTTCAAATCTAGGGCTGATGTTGGCTACTTGAAGCTTTAGGCCACACAAAGCATAAGGGTGCTGAGACACCACAGCCTACACTACTACCAGAACCCAGTGGGATTGATGCTGGGCTGACCACTGGGCAGTGGGGAACTCTGTCCTCACTGGCTTTGGGTTGCTCATGGGACAGATTGTCCCAGAATAAAAAATTATAGGGAAAGTCACCTGCAAGTACCACCTACGGTGAGCAGGGACCTTCTTCTCTACGAAGGAACAGCCAGAGAAATAGCATCAGATATGAGAAGAGAAGACAAATTGTAAGGTTTACTTGAACTTTTAGAGCAAATGCCCCTCCCCAATAAAACATTACTGTAAGAAACAGAGAAAAAATATTTTTAATAAACTTTTCATTTGGAATAAGTTTAGATTTACAGAATGGTTGCAAATATAATACAGAGAGTTCCCATATACACTTCACCCAATTTCCCCTATGGTAACATTTTATGTAACTATGGTACATTTGTCAGAACTTAGGAAATCAACGCTGGTATGTTACTAACTGAACTCCATTCATTATTTGGCTTTGACCAGTTTGTCTACTAAATTCCCTTTTCTGTTCCAAGATCCAATGCAGGGGACCACATTGAATTGAGTCCTCACATCCCCTGAATCTCCCTTAGTCAGTCAGTTTCTCGGTCTTTTTCCTTGTCTTCCAAGACCTTGGAGTTTTTGAGGGGTACTTGGTATTTTGAATGAGCCTCAATTTAGGCTTGTCTCATGTTTCCTTGTGATTAGATTAAGGTTATTGGCTTTTGGTGGAAAATACCGCAGAGGTGGAATAAGGGACGTTTTCATCCCATTGCATCAGGTAGTGTATGATATCAACATGATTTCCCACTGGTGATATTAACCTTGATCTCCTGGTTAAAGTATTGGTTACCAGGTTTCTCTGCCATGAAGTTAGTTGTTTTTTCTTTCCACACTCTGTTCTTTCAAAGAGAGTCTCTGTCCAGCATATACTTAAGGGAGGGGGAACAGCAGTAAGCTCCACTTCCCAGAGGGGCTTTATCTAAATATACTATTCGGAATTTTTCTGTAAGAAAATTTCTTTTCTGTTTTCTCTGCCCGAACCCAAGAAAAATTTACTTCCCCAAGGATCCCATATTCCTTTTATTAAAGAACGGTATTTAGAAACCGAAATCTATACATTGGATATGATGTTGCTACTGGAGTATTGTTTCTAGAACCTCTCAGCAGACAGAGCTAGGATGTATGTATATGTCTACTAACCACTGTATACACACATCAATAGTAATTTCTGTAGCTATTCTCTGTGCATGTAAGCTGAACATGAGTTCATATTGTTATCTTCCCTCCAGTCCAGTGTCATATGGCTCATTCTAGCCTTTGCTCCTTGCTGATTTGTAATGTCTCTCTCCAGCAGTGAGAAACCTGGTTCTCACTATCCACCATTCATTTACTTCCTTGTTCAACCCCCCGTATATAAGTAAAGCAATTTCATAATTGTTAAACTGGATCTCCACAAAAAACAATTTTACCAACAAGAGTACAGAGTTTATATACAGTTCCTTTTGTCTTCAGCCTGACAACACCCAGTCAAAATATTGTTTTCCAAAGTTACTTAGATCAGTTTCTTGTTTTCCTCCAGCCCCTCAGTGATTCCAACTAACATGTAATACAGTTAGATTCACTTATTAGTCTACATTCCATCTTGGATCTCTTGTCACATAGGCTTATTTTCTGAATACGCATACATTGAAGTCACTTTTATGATGGATAGTTCTATGGGTTTAGACAAATGCAAAAAATTATGCATTCACCACCTTAGTATCGTAGAAAAATGGTTTCATCGCCCTAAAATTTTTTATGCACTCTGTTTGTAGTCAAGGTTGCCCGCTACCATTATTCTCTTTTCCAATTTGATGGTTTGGTCTTTTCCAGAATGTATATAAGTGGAATCAATTACTGTGTGGGCTTTTGGGTCTGGCTTCTTTCTCTTAGCTAAATGCATTTAAGATTCATCCATATTGTTGTGTGCATCAATCACTCAGTCCTTTTCATTGCTGGATAGTATCCCTTTGTATGGATGTATCGCAATTTAGCCATTGGCCTTTTCCAGTTTTTGGTGATTATAGGATCAAGCTGCTATAACTATTTTTTTTTTTTTTTTTTTGAGACGGAGTCTCGCTCTGTCGCCCAGGCTGGAGTGCAGTGGCGCGATCTCGGCTCACTGCAAGCTCCGCCTCCTAGGTTCACGCCATTCTCCTGCCTCAGCCTCCCGAGTAGCTGGGACTACAGGCGCCCACAACCGCGCCCGGCTAATTTTTTGTATTTTTTAGTAGAGACGGGGTTTCACCGTGGTCTCGAATTCCTGACCTTGTGATCCGCCCGCCTCGGCCTCCCAAAGTGCTGGGATTACAGGCGTGAGCCACCGCACCTGGCCAGTTCTATAACTATTTTTACACAGGTTTTTGTGTGGATGGAACCTTTTAATACACTTAGGAAAATATCTAAGAGTGGGATTCCTGGGCTGTATAGTAACTATATGTAGTTTATAAGAAATTATCAAACTATTTTCCAAAATGAAAATATAATTTTTCGCCAGTTCATCCACTAAATTTTTTTTTTTTGTTCCAAGATCCAATGCAGGGGACCACATTGAATTTAGTCTTTTCCTTTTTATTTCTAATCTCAGCAAAATTCAGTGTTGACAAAACAAAATCAGACCATGATGAATAAAGGAAAAAATTGGAGAATAGAAAAGAGCAAAACAACTCAAATTAGTGCATTTGACTATCAGTTCATAAAACCCCTCCAAAGAACAGATGAAGATAATAGATAAATATTATGAGAGAGAAATAATCAACTTCATGGGTAGTTCCAATTAATCTAATACATATTCTTACATAAAACAGTGTCTCCCAAAGGAAGAAGCAGACACAGGCAATACAAACAATTATAAAGTCCCTTAATTGAAGTAGAGAAGACCAGGAGAATTCATCAATTGACTTCAGAATTGTTTCCAAAAATAACTAAGCAGTGGAAGCATACATTCTACTGTAATCAGGAAATAAAAAAGAACATACGAATGCACAAATTAAAAATAAAAATGAAGGAAACAAAAATACACAAAATTAGAAAAGACATGCAGAGAAAATTTAATAAAATAGTGTATCATTCATACAAATCTATTCTGATATATTTTTAAATGTAGATAAAATAGGCAAATTTTAAAAAATTGATGTTTTTAAAAGGTACTCATAATTAAATTAAAACTCTAAATATAGCTGTAACCATAAAAGGAATCTTAAAATGTATTGAAGTGCTTCCTTTCAGAATAGCACCAGTCCAAAGGAATTTATGGGTACTTTCCATTTCAAAACTTCAAGCTCCAGATAATTCATATGCTATTTAAATTGTGCCCAGAACATATTATAAGAAAGAAGATTCTTGGTTCTCTTCCAGATCTAATAAGACTCTAATTCAGCAATTTGTCAAAGCAGAGAAAGAGAAGTTGTTCCTCCATCTTATTTGTGAATACAAATGTAAACATTTTAAATTAAACACTAACAAATTGACTCCAGACGTGGATTAATAGAAATATACATCATCGCCACAATCAGGCAAAACCAACTCCAGGATTATAAGGTGTTATGGTCTGAGTGTGTCCCCCAAAATTCGTATGTTGAAACTTAATCACCAACGTGATAGCTTTAAGAGGTGAAACTCATAGGAGGTCACGAGGGTGGAGCCTTCATGAATGGGATTTCCCCTTGTAAAAGGGCCAAGGGGAAACTAGCTAGGCTCTTTCTACCCTTCTGCCAGAGAGGACCCAGCAACAAGGCACCATCTTGCAAGCAGAGAGAACTGCCTCACCAGACATCAAATACAGGTGCCTTGATCTTGGACTTCCCTGCCTTCAGAACGGTAATAAAATTTCTATTCTTTATAAGTTACCCAATCTCAGATATTTTGTTATAGAAGGCCAAACAAAGACATACAAATATTAGAGCTTGTGGTAATATGACTCATCCTGTTATTAGATAAAGAAGAGTATATTCCATCTCTACAAAGGCTGAAGTGCGTTGGATAGAATGAAAAATCTATTTGCACTACAACAAAAAACTATTAATAAACGTGATATAATTGGGAATATGTGAAATAATAAGCCAATATTGTATTTGCAGGTGAAACATCGAATGTATTTCCACTAAATCAAAATATGATGTGCCTTCTATCGCTGGTATTTTATTAATTTAGAGGTGATATAAAATATAATAAAACAAGAAAGAATAAAAATATGAGTCAAAAAATTATATTGTCTGTTAATGTTTGTTAATTAATACACTTAATTAAGCCTTCTACTTAAGAGAAGGGCTATCTCAGTGTCCCAAACACTTGGGGCATTAACTTGCATTGTGTATCATTTCCTTGAAGGTTCAGTAATTTCAGAGAAATTGGTAAATGTACCAGATTTAAAATTGAGAGGAAGACTAATGAAAGTGTAGAAACATCGTGCTCTCATATCTATTCAGTGAATCTGTCACTTGTGAATCCATCAAGTAGAAATTACTTTTTTTCTCACTTCTTTAAGGCTGTCATTCAACTGTCACCTTACTGGACAGGCCTCCCCTGATCATCACACCCAAAATACCACCCCACATCTCCAGCACTTTCTAGCCCTTTATCCTGTTTTTTTTTTTACTTTTCTGCATAAGGACTATGATTACTTGACACAAAATACATTTCTTTTAATTTGTTGATTGCATTGCCTAACAAATCCTGTGTGAGCATCACCACCAAATATAGAAAGTAAATGCTGTCAGGATAGTGAGTGAGCCAGCTCTGCAGGCATCTCAGAGAAGACTGTTATGGACCAAGGAAACAGCAATGATGTCCCTGAGGTGGGACAGCACCCACGATGATCGAGAAAAAGTCTAAGGGACAAGGTGCTTAGCGTGAGCCAGATAGAGATTTGTGGGACATGAGGTCACAGAAGCCAGCAGCAAGTTTATGTAGGACCTTGTAAGCAATGCTGAGGAATGTAGAACTTAATCTAGATGAGATGGGAAGTATGTCCATTTGCTTATGTTTTCATTTGAGGAAAAGTAAGCAGAAATCAAGAGTGAAGTTTTAATTAGATAAATCTTGACATGTTGACATGTCTGTGTTACATCCAAACGGAGATGTCCAAAAGACAATTGGATACAGCCGTCTCAAGTGGAGGAAAGAGGACGGGATTGAGAGACAAATTTTGGAGTTATCAGCTTTTAGATATAAAACCACAAGAATAGATTAAGTCAAGAGGAATGAATGTGACCAGAGAAGAGGTCCCAGGACTGAGCCATGAATCACTCCTCCCTTTAGATAGGGATGAGAAAGTGGATCATCAAAGGAAACAGAAAAGAGGAGAACCCAGGAGCACGTGGTGCCTGGAAGTATCTCAGGGGAAGAGAGAGTGATTAACTGCACTGAAGCCTGTGGACACATTTAGTGAGATGAAAACAAGCAAACGACCTGGGATTTGGCAATGCAGAGGTTAATGACAGCCTAACAAGAGAAATTTCAGTGGAGCGGTCTGATTGGAGTTGATTCCAGAGAGAATGCAAGGAGACTGTAGATACAGGCACTACACAAAACTCTCCCAGAGAAACTTGGTTATAGGAGTTTGTAGAGAAACAGGACAGTAGCTGAGAAGTCTGCATAGTTCATGGAGGTTCTCGTAAGATTGAAGATATGGTGTTCTCATATGCTGAAGGGAATGAGCCAGCAGATGGGAAAATGATCATCTAAGAGAGGGAAGGGAGGCAGTTGTAGAAGCAATCCTCCTAAGTAGGCAAGAGGACCTGAGATTCAGTGCACAAATGGAGGCGGACACCTGGGATCAGGAAACAGTCAGTTCACCTCTCACATCAGAAAAAAAGTGGGATGTATGGGTAGAGGTGCAGGTTGGCTGGCGGATTAGGAGGTAGAGTATGTGGGCATCTTGCTTGCTTCTCTTCTTTGAGAAAAAGAAAAGGAAAGAGGAAAAGTGAAATAGCTCTTAGGGAGCTTGAATTGACTAAAGACACATAGGATCATTCACCCGTTTGATATTTACAATCCTTTGTTTAAAACGAACTGAGTTGGCATTGTTCTGAGCTCTTCTCTAGCCACGTTGATTTGCATACAGACAGGCATGACGTTTGTTCTTAAATGTAAATTTAGTAGGTGATGTTGTCTCCATTTCACAAATGTCATTACCGAGGGGAGAGAGGTGACCGAGCCTGTCCATGTCCCATTCATACTAGTAAAACTTGGTTTTCAACTCCTATTCAGATTGTACTTTGTATAACCAAACACCACAGGAGTGTTGTCCGTATATACTTTTGATTTTTATGCCATTTATTTTACTGTTTTAATGCTACCCAATTTTCTTACCCAGGAAATAAAGAGTAGACTCAGACCACTCAGAGTAATGATTCTCTGTGTATCATCACTGCCATGTTCAACTTTCTTTTGGATTACTTTATGTAGGGCAACCATAAGATATGTCACAGGCAAAAGGAGCCAAACCACCATTTATAACATTACTCTAAATTCCATGTTCCAAATCACTGGCTTTGAAATAAACTGTTGGTGTTAAATTCATGGGTAGGAGATCGCTATATATGGAAATCCAGTTAAGCACAAGTGCCCACTACATCATGATTCTGGCTCCTTTCCAGTATATTATCTTCTTCCATTCCAGTGAATGTGTCTCTTTCTACATCAAATAGTCCAGACCAATCTGGGACGCAGACATCTGAAGCTCTATAAGATTCCTCCTTATGGTTTCCCCGGGGTCAGAAAAAAAACAAACTCATTTACTAATGGGTACTAAACAATCAACATTAATCCAAAAATCATTAGGTATATTTACATCAAACTTCATTGTTTTCATTTTGAAAAGAAATTTCTTGCATATAGCGTATTTTTTTCTCCAGCTTAAATGAAACCAAAAGTTGCACATCTATGCGTATACTTTTCACATCCCGGGGACTGTCAGAGGAGGAGTTATGTAGGTTACGGGGTCAGGATGAGAATGATGATAATGATCCTAAGTACTGGAATTGATTTTTAGTTATTAAAAAAATGCCTGGGCTGCAGGGTATATAGACAGGATAGATCGCAGGCTTCACAGTAAAAATATACAGGATGAGACAGAGGCTTTAGGGTAAAAAGCAGAGGATAAGGAGTATTGGTAGGCAACAACGCACATATCTCACCTCCTCATGCACAGTGCTCACATGGCCTCCCCATTTAACCAGTTAAACTGAATATGGGCAACAATCTGGTTTCCAGAAAGTATCCATCCACTAAAGCGTGTGCCCTTAATAATGTCCTTATCATAGCCTTTCAATTTAAGTATGTCAGATTTCTTTTCATCCCTACCTAGTACTAATAGAAAAAAAGTAAGAGTCCAGAGATTTTAAAGATGAAGACTAGAGTCGAGATGATTGGGAGTGAGTTTAAGTGACAGGCAGTGGTTGGTTAGAGTTTGACACTCTGCTCTGAGGGGGTCTTGGTGGCAGTGCCTATAAGTGGTTTTCAGAATATTTCTTTTAGCAGCAAAAGCTCTTTAAATTTGCATTTTACACAGATCCTCAAAATAGAAAATAGAAAAAAAGCAGCATTCATCATTTTTTTTTTAGTTCAAATCTGTATCACTAATGAAAGAATGAAGCCATTTTTATAAATAGAAATATTTAAAATCAGAGCTTAAGATCAAGTTGTGGCAACCAGTTTGTCTCCATATTTTGGTTGGTTGTGCAGAAAAATCCAAAATTACATGGAAGAGTCATTGTATATAACAGGTCTGCCTGCTTGTTTTTGACATGTTGAGTCAGCGAGCTCAAGACAGTCTTCAATAAAACAGGTCCAGGGGCCTGAATGGGGAGCAGCAGAGCTTGATTTGTTAAGAATATTTAAAATTTGCTCATATTTCTTATTTCTTTTTTTTTAAAAAAAGCAAGAAAGTTAAATAACAAGCACCTAAAACTGACAAGAAAATCAGTGAAATAATAATATCATTACAGGACCTGTTATTACACAACTGATTAGCACACAATGCTTAACACATGTAGCATGGGGTACACAGGTACAAGAATGTGCCACCTATCACAGTCATATCTAAGTGGGCTTGTGTGGGTTTCATCTTCCCTTTTTTTTTTTTTTTGAGACAGAGTCTCACTCTGTCGCCCAGACTGGAGTGCAGTGGCACGATCTCGGCTCACTGCAAGCTTCCGCCTTCTGGGTTGAGGTCATTCTCCTGCCTCAGCCTCCTGAGTAGCTGGGACTACAGGCGCCCGCCACCACGCCTGGCTAATTTTTTTTTTTTTTTTTTTTTTTTTGGTATTTTTAGTAGAGACAGGATTTCACCGTGTTAGCCAGGATGGTCTTGATCTCCTGACCTCGTGATCCGCCCGCCTCGGCCTCCCAAAGTGCTGGGATTACAGGCTTGAGCCACCGCGCCCGGCCTGATCTTTTTTAACTCAGTTCCAAGACACTACATACTTTACCAAAGACAGATCTATGGCGTTTTCACATATAAGCAGATAGATGGTAGGCAGTGTCTCATGCAGAGGAATGAGGAGACACAGGAGCAAAAATTAGTACGCTTATTTCCATTTTGTTGCATTTGCCATCAAACAGTTTTCACCTGGTGTATAGGTTTCGTTATCAATTACAGGTGACCCTTAAACAACAAGGGCTTAAACCGCATGGGTCCACTTACAGGTGGATTTTCTTTCGCCTCTACCACCCCCGAGAGAGCAAGACCAAGCCCTCCTCATCCTCCTCAGCCTACCCAACGTTGGGTAGGTAGACTGAGCTTGCATGAAACACTGTCCACTGCAATTTGGTTGAAATCAGAGGAAGGAAGGAAATCAGAAGAAAGGAAGGAGAAAAAACCAGTTCCACCAGGACCTTCTGAGACATGAGAACTTCATTATGAGCCACTTCCGCTTAATGAATAGTAAATACATTTTCTCTTCCTTATAATTTTCTTAATTACATTTCGTTTTTTCTAGCTTACTTTATTATTATTATTATTATTATTATTATTATTATTATTATTTTAAGATGGAGTCTCGGGCTGTCACCCAGACTGGAGAGCAGCGGCGCGATCTCGGCTCACTGCGAGCTCCGCCTCCCAGGTTCACGCCATTCTCCTGCCTCAGCCTCCCGAGTAGCTGGGACTGCAGGTGCCTGCCACCATGCCCGGCTATTTTTTTTTTTTTTCTGTATTTTTAGTAGAGACGGGGTTTCACCATGTTAGCCTGGATGGTCTCGATCTCCTGACCTCGTGATCCGCCTGCCGTGGCCTCCCAAAGTGCTGGGATTACAGGCGTGAGCCACCGCACCCAGCCAGCTTACTTTATTTAAAAATATAGTATATAATACATATAACATGCATAATATGGGTTGTTTTCCTTATCAGTAAGGCTTTGGGTAAACAGTAGACTATTAGTAGTTCAGTTTTGGGGGAGTCAACAGGAATATGCAAATTTTTGACTGTGAGAGGGGCTGGTTCCCCTAACCAACCCCTGCCTTTTTCAAAGGTCAACTGTAGTTTGAAAGAGTCAAATCATTAAAAAAGTGAAACATGGCCGGGCACAGTGGCTCACGCCTGTAATCCCAGCACTTTGGGAGGCCGAGGCCAGCAGATTGTGTGAGGTGAGGAGTTCGTGACCAGTCTGCCAATATGGTGAAACCCCATCTCTACTAAAAATACAAAAGAAATTAGCTGGGCGTGGTGGCAGGTGCCTGTAATCCCAGCTACTCTGGAGGCTGAGTCAGGGGAATTGCTTGAACCAGGGAGGTAGAGGTTGCAGTGAACCGAGATCGCGCCACTGCACTCCAGCCTGAGCGACAAAGCGAGACTCTGTCTCAAAAAAACAAATAAACAAACAAAAAGAAACATAAATCAGACACTTGGAAAACAGGCTCCATAAAACAACTGAAAGAACCTCTGGCAGGAAGATTTGGTGATGGAATTTCTACCTCAAGGCCAGAATCAGCTCATGTGCCCTCAGCTGGGGGTGGAGGTGGGTCTGGCCTCTGAGGGAAACATCTTTCTTTACCTCTCATTATTCTGTGCACCGCTTGAACTGTGCAGCTGCGAACAAGAGCAAATCCAAGGTTTAGGAACCATGTGAGAAGAGAAATACCTTGGACCTCCAACTTCTAGATTTTCCTACTCACAGAAAAAAAAAAAAAAAACAGTCTTAGGCAAGACTCACAGAGAAGTTAATTTAAAGAAGAAGAAGAAGACGACGAAGCAGAAGAAGGAGAAGGAGAAGAAGGAGAAGAAGGAGAAGGAGAAGAGCAGCTTTGGTGCAGCCAGAACAAGAATCTAAGTTCGACTCCTAATCAAACGCCAACACAATCATATTGGACAGGAAATTGCTTCGGTAACTCGCCATCATGTTTACATGAACACTCTACTTGTTTAAAATTGGGTTTCCTCAAAAGCAAAGCCTGAGACAAGGGAATTCATGTGGGAGGTGATCCCAGGAAGCAACAATGAGAGAGCAGGAAGAGTGACAACACAGGGAAGGAGAAAAAACCAATTCCACCAGAACCTTCTGACGCAAGCAAAATGCTTCTAGAATGGACCACCAGCAGGGCAGCAACTGGAGTGTTATCCATGCCTCCTGCCCCTCATGATGGTGGGATGCCTCCAGGGATGCCAGCTTAGCTGCATCTGCCAGGTCAGTCTAGGGCAGAAAGAGAAAAGCCCTCCTCAGTGCTCTTAAGATAGGTAAACCGAACTTGCGTGAAATGCTGTCCACTGCAGCTTGGTTGAAATCAGAGATGGGCCAAGGAGTTGTGCTGGGGGCACCAGACATAGCTGTTGCCCCATCCAGTTCTGCATGTGTCCTAGAGAGCCCCAGAAAACATCAACTGGGCTCCCCCATTATAAGTCAGTAATTTGTCACCAAGCCTGTTTTGGTTTTGTGGTTCTTGACAGAGGCATGCACCCATCCATCCATTCATTCATTCATTCATTCCTTAGTTCTGATTTGAATGTCTGCTCTGTGCCTGGCACTGTCCAAGGCACTAGGGATGCAGCAGTGAACAAAACAAACAAGTCCTTGTCATTATGGTGGAAGACAAAGAAATAAACAAATGAAATATATAATTTGTCATATTGTGATAAGTACCAGGAAGAAAAATAAGGCAGAAAAGGCATCCAAGGGGCTGCTCTAATGGTGCTTCAGGAAGGTGGGAAGATCAACAGAAGACACCTGGTATTTCATCCAGCTTGAATCTGTTTAACTTAGCAAATTACCCCCATCTGGCTGATCCTCGGAAAAACAATAAACAAGTTTATAGAAAAGTATAACTCTGTGTTGTCTCATATAAAGATATTGGCTGATATTCAGGCAGATTCTACCCACAGAAATTGGTGTAATCCTGAGCGCGAATCCAAGGTGCAGATTCTCCAAACAAAGTCAAGAAGTCACACCTTCAGCCATCTGAGCCTTTTGTGCATTTTTGAAATTAGGATTTCAGTTTCATGCACAATATTCTGGTATCAAAGGCCACCCTGCAAAAAGATTTTTAAAATAATATCTCACATGTTGATTAATTATCAGTGAACATCAAGATTCTATTCTGTGCTGAAGTTGAGCCTGGTTGCTGTCTTCAGTAAAAGCCACAAGTGAGTTGTGGCCAGATGACCCGATAAGAGTAAACAATATCAAAGAGAGCACAATTGTGCTTTAAAAAATATATATATATGGACTGATTAAAAGTAAGTTCTAAAAAATTTGAACAAAGGCAGATTGTACAAAAAAACGTTTCTCCAAAGAGCTGGGTTCTGAGAAGGATCTTAAAGAATGGATCAATTCTAGCAGAATGATTGCATATTTTATTACTCAGGCCTGGCATAGATAGCAGTCAGGGAGATCTGCTGCCTGATTGATGGCTTCTGTTATGGAAAGCTGCACGCATTGGGTAAGACTGTGGTATGGTAGGTCTTGAGAAGCCATCCAACATTCACTCACCAAACAGTGGTTGAGCACCTGATCTACCCCAGGCTGAAGATGTGACTTCTTGGCTTTCTTTGGAGAATCTGCACCTTGGATTCACACTGAGGATTACATCAGTTTCTATGGGTAGAATGTGCCTGAATATCAGCCAGTGTCTTTAAATAAGACAACACAGGCAGTGTGCTGAAACATGGGGAAATCACCTGTAGCTAAGGGGCAGGGGCTGAGAGAGGCTGTGAGTGAGGAAAACAGAGGTCACTTGCAGGGTAGGAGGGATCAGGGAGTCTGCCTGGGTCACACCAGCATGACATCAGGGTAAGGACAAAACTCAAAGTGTGGCAGTGGAAATGGAGAGGAAAAGAGAATGGTAGTCATTCTATGTAAAAAAGAAGTCAACAGAATTGATGTCGGACTGTACGTGGGGACTGAGGGAGACATACACTGATGGTAATTCATTGTTTAAGCCTGAGAAAATATTGGTACAGTTGATAGAAACAGAAAGAGATCACTTCCGGGATCGCTCAGGAGGAAATGAGAGCACATTACTTGGAAGCCATACTTCCAGAGAATGAACACTGTGCCCGGCACTAAGGTGACTACCTAGAGTAAATCACCACATATCCTCACAACCACCAAGGGAACCAAGGGAACCCAGGGAAGTTCACAGTTGCCATCTCCATTTTACAGATGACGAAACCTGAGCTTGAGGAAAGGAACTTAATGTATATCATTCAGCTAGACAGACAAGGGGAGGGTGGGATTCTATGCAAAGTTCATCTCATTCGAAAGCCCACATTCTCTAAGAACCACCACTGCTGCAGAGGTTAAGAAACTAATGTTCTTTTCTGGCTATAAAGTAATTTAGTATAGCTAGTAATTATTAACATTAAATATTTATATTTTTTCTGCATGCAATAGTAACCCATGTGACTTGTAAAAATGCTCAAATATAAAAGATAATGTAAAGGGTAAAAAATTCCAATAACCTCCTTCCCTCAGAAAATCATTATAAGTAGCATTTAAATATTATTGTAGATTAAAGTCTCTATTAATTCCAGTTTTCAAGTAAATCTTATTACCTTACTGCTACATCTTGTTTCTTTGTATAAAAGATCATCCACTTGGGTCTTTGAAATGAGTATTTCACATTTATCATGGCATAGCCTTAGGTACGTGTCAGTGATTCAGTTCTTAATGCTCTGAGTTCCCATTCTCTGGATAATCTAACTCTCTAGATTTAACTCATTTCTACCAATTTCCACATGTTCAGCCTTCAAGTCAAAGAATCAGCATCATAAATTCTGATCTTGCTCACTGGGCATGGATGGGCATTTATTTATTCATATCTGAATTTGTATGAACCTTCGGGATGAACTTTCTAATTATTATCCAGCCTATATCCCTAGACTTACAACCTCAGGAAAAAAAAAAAAAAACTGATTCAGATGGAAAATACCAGGTATAAGGAATGTGTTGACATGAAAACTATGAATGTCAGTAGGGAGAATGCAGGGTTATTTTCTTAGTGGTGAACTCACCCTGATAGGATAAAAGGGTTAAAAAAAATGCATTGGGTAAAAAAGTTCTAAGCTTCATTCAACCCATGCTCTTTGTCAGTCAGTGCACTAAGCACAGGGGATGTGGCAGTGAATACAATGAACAGTCCTGTGCAGGGGAAGCTTGCTTTTTATGGGGAAAGACAAGTGAAGCAGCATGATATGGACAAATTGTGATCATGCAATGAAGGAAACAGTCAGCAGAGAAAATAGAATGAGTCAGGAAAGTCTCTTTAGAAAAAATGACTAGAAATAGTTCCTTTTAGCCAAGACCCGAAGCATACAAACAAGTTTGGTCTTCCACTTATCACCTACTCGCTTCTTCAGTCTCCATCTTGACTGATCCTGATCTGTTCTCCATTCCTGCAACAATGCAGCTGAAATTCACCAGATCAGATCATGTCTTCAGAGTGCCCAGAGTCACTTTAAATCCATGAGCACCAATGTCAAAGGAGCAACCCTAGAAATCCCTAGACATTCTAGAAATCCTACTCAGTCCCCAAATAAAGAGTGTGGTTTCTCACTCAACTCGTCAAGGTCCTAGCAGAAATAGAGTACAACGTAGATGTCTCAGAAAACTTGAATGAAAAAACCTCTCAAAGAGATGTGGGCAAAATTAAGAGAAGCACTAGGGATGTTAGGGCACTCAGAGATGAGCAGGAGTGGTCAGTTGTTCCATCCTTAAATCTGAACAGGCAAGGGGAGAAGGAACCAGTATTATTGAATCATGGAGAGTTCTGGAACCATGGATAAAACGTCATCTGGTAGGAGCACCAGTTTGGGAGGGACACAGCCACTGACATGGAGGAACCAGGGAAAAAACACCTAGAATTTTTTCTCTCCCACCCCAGTCTCCCACTGGTGCCTCTGTTGACAAATCCCACCAAGAGCCAGCCAACAAAGACCTTAAGATGATGCCATCAGTGGGGGCAGGATTCCAAGGCATAGAGCCTGGCAAAGGATGGAGATAGGGATGGGGGATAAACAGAGAATAAGGAACCTTGCAGTCCAAGATGCCAATTTCATGCCTTCTCCTTTCACCTTAAAACCTCATAACCGTGGTATGGTCTCTTTGGAAATCAGTTCAGCCGTTTTCTATAACTGTAAACATAAATGTACCACATGACCCACTGATCCTCTTCCCAAGTAGAATCTTTCCTTTCCCAAGAAAGATGAAAATGAATGTTCACTCAAAATCTGCAATAAAGACTGACTTTATTCAGAATCCTCCGAAGCTGGAAATAACCCAAATCTATACAATGGTATTGCACTCAGCAATACACGTTGATGAACTACTGATACATGTGAAATGCAGATGAAGTTCAAATGCTCCATAGTATAGGATCCCTTTCATACAACATTCTCAAAGAGGCAGAATAAGGATATAAATCAGCTCCGTGACTGCCTGGGGGCCCAAGGGGATGTGGGATCCTGAAAGTCACCCCCTTGGTTGTTCCATTTTTTTTCCCCAAGACCCCTAGGGATCGCCCCTTTTGCACATAAGCTCATTTTGGGGTGTGGCTTTCTTATCCAAACTGCCTGGGTCTGGGGAGTGGAGAGGGGTTGACTATAAAGGGGTACAAGGGATTTGTGAGGGGATCATGAAACAGTTCTATATACTGATGGTAGCAAAGACTGTGTGTGTGTGTCAAACCTCATGAAACTCGGCATGAAAAGGGGCGAATTTTAACAGATGTAAATAATACCTCGATAAACCTGACAACCACAAGAAAGCCATCCCCATACCACCCCGCCCACTCTCAGATGATGATTTTACTTTTCATGTCAATGATAAAATCGAATACATCTTGGGAAGGCTGTTTTATAGTCTGCTCATCAAATTCTGAAAAACCTAAGGATCTGTAATTTCACCTGTCCTTCCTGACATTCAAGAGGAAGAAGTGACATCCTGTTGATTCGAAAGGCAAATGCTCCTTCAGGTGTTCTGTGTCAGGGATAAAATTCTTTCTCCTTCCCATCTTAGGTTCATGGCTGATGCTCCTATCACAAAAGACAAATTAACAAAAAAGTGTACGAATGTATTGAATATAAATTTTATGTGACACAGGAATGAAGACTCAATGAGACAGGGAAACCTGTGTTTTTTATGCTGAGTGTGATGAAGAAGTGGATGGTCTTGGAGAAGAACGATTGGACAAGGCGGGTAGAGTCTAATGGTAGTTGACTGGTAGGAAAGTAGCAAGATCTGTTTGTTAAAATTGTTCTGTGTCCCTGCATCTTCAGGGATAATAAAGATGTTTCTTTCCTCTGGGTGTAGGGAAGGCCTCTCACCTCTCACACGAGGGTCCTGTGAACTGCTTCGGGGGAGAAGGGTGAAGGTGACCTTCTGGCTCTGCTGTTTTCTCAAATGCCACATTTGGTGCTATGTTTCAGGGTAGTGTGTCCTGTACACTGTTGCATGCACTCCTGTCACTCCTCCAATTGGCCCTCCCTTCCTCCATCTCAGTCCCCCCCGTTACCAGATTATTTCCTTCAGTATGTAGACAAGTCTCTCTCGATCCCATCACCCATCCCAATTTCTGTCCGAAGTCTCTGCCCCTTCCACAACAAATATCTCAAGTACTTATCTACTCAATGCTTTCTCCACTTCTTCATTTCTAATCCACTCTTTAAAATAATTCTGAAAAATTTCCAATGTAAAGGAAATGATAAGTAATAGTATAATCATTATTCCTGTTTTCAATACCCAGATTTCACAGATGTTAACACTTAGTTATATTTGCTCAAGATCCTTATCTTTTCGTTTTTAAGAAATAAAACATTACCTGTATAATTGAATCCCCTTTTGGACTTCTTCCCAATCGTGTTATCCCCTCATTCCCCAGAGGTGACCTCTATTCTGAGTTTGATACATACCATTCCCTCCATGGCCTTGTATTTTACCACATCCACTTATGTCCAGAAATGACATGTAGAATTGTATAGCATGCATTTAAACTTGATACAACTAGTGTCTTATCATACTTTGTCACTTGCATCTTCAGTTACTTTTTGCATCCCATTTCTTTCTTTGGTTTTATTTCTTTGTTTATATGTATTTATTTTGCTGGAATATGTTCTTTCATAATTGTTTCAAAAAGAGTGGGTAGGGGGGATCAACATTGTTATTTCTTGCATGTCAGAAAAATTATATATTTCCTGTAGACTTAAATCATAGTTTTTGAATACAGAATCATATTTTCAGGTTACTTTCCTCAGATGATTAAACGTATTGCTCAGTTGTCTTTCTGTAGCCAGTGCTGCCAGTGACGTGTGATCTGATTCTAAGTTCACACTGGGTTTCTCTCTCTCTTTCTCTCTCTCTCTCTCTCTCTGCACATGTGTGTTGTGTGTTTTGGCCTCTTTTTCACCTTACACTACTTTTTACATTTGAAGAAATTTCTTTCCTTAATTTGGGGAAATTATACCCTATTATTGCTTAAGAATTTCTTCCCGTGAATTTCACTATTCCTTCCTTCTGAAATGCCTATTAACTTGACATTGGTCATCCTGGAGCTGTCTGTCCTTCCTTCTCTTTACTTTTTTACTAGACATTTCATGCCTGTGGCCTTGTGGTCTGTGAGGATTCTTGGGATCTATTCCCCATTTTCACAAATTCTGCTTTCCAGCCCATTCATTGAATGGAAGATGCTTTTGGTTTTTGTTTTTTAAATTTTGACGAGGTTTTCAGTTCTGAGATCTCTGTTTCATCCTTCCATGAACAGAATATCCTCTGACATTTCTTGGAAAACCATTGCCCTGTTCATCTCCCATTAATTCTGTTTTCTCAGGCTGGTTGCACCTGGCAACTGTCTTCAGGTTGTTGGTTTTCCTTACGTGTGTGATCCCCAAGTGCCTACATGAGACCATGGTACAAATGCCTGATTTCAGCCTTCCTCATAAAGGAAACAGTGGGGCCCGCTGCCCCATGGAAGGTACCAGTAGCTGTTCTTCCACATGGATGAGCTCTCTGTTTGTTCTGGGTGTTACCATCATGTTGATGCTGGGTCTCTGTCCCAGGCACTCCCGGGCACTCTTCTGTACTCTCTGCCTACTCCAAAGTTCCGTGGGGGCCCGAGGGGATTCAGGATGCTGAAGGGTCACCCCCTTGGTTGTTCCATCCTTCCCCAAGACACCTCCAGATTGCCCCTTTTGCACACAACCACATTTGGGGGTGTAGCTTTCTTATCCAAACTGAACTCCTGTTCTTTTCCCATCTGTCAGGGGTTCCACACAGTTTTAGCTAAAAGGGGCGCTGCTTTTTTTTTTTTTCCCCTTTCCAAACTATGATGAATTTGTTCAGTGCTCTTTTCTACAATCTTTATGGATACAAATAAAAGGCAAAGGACTGAAGCATGTGTGCAACTATCTCAAATCCTAATTCTCTACGTTTGTTTTATAAGGGACTCCTTAACAAATTGTCCTATTAGAGTTAAAAGGTTTCATTGGCCGGGTACGGTGGCCCACACCTGTAATCCCAGCACTTTGGGAGGCCGAGGCGGGCGGATCACTAGGTCAAGAGATCGAGACTATCCTGGTCAACATGGTGAACCCTGTCTCTACTTAAAAAATACAAAAATTAGCTGGGTGTGGTGACACATGCCTGTAGTCCCAGCTGTTTGGGAGGCTGAGGCAGGAGAATCACTTGAACCTGGGAGGCAGAGGTTGCAATGAGCAGAGATGGCGTCACTGCACTCCAGCCTGGTGACAGAGCGAGACTCCGTCTCAAAAAAAAAAAAAAAAAAAAAGGTTTTTTTCTACTGGACCATTTTAGCATTTCACAGTGAGTGTGTGGTGTGTGTGTGTATTTTATCCTTCACCTTTCTCAGTTAGCACTTCCGGAACTATTTCAAATAACCTCAGTCAGGGTGGGTGGCCTGCTCAATCCCCTTTTCTCACCATTCTGGCTCCTCCCCATCGTCCACAAAAAATAAGGAGGCTTCCAACTGCTGCAGTCTCCTGTGCCCCTGAATAGCGCTCATTAGATTAAGGAGAGACCCTGACACAGGTTGCATGCATGTGCGTCAGGGCCTCTTTTTCTAGAAATCTGAAGTAACAACCACATAGATACATAATTAAAAATTGCAATAAGTAAAATGAAAATCAATGTCAAGGAGCAGTAAGAGGCTGAGTTCTGAAGGACTTCACCTGGTTAAAGAGAGGAGAAGGGTTCCAGGCAGGAAGAGTGCAGGTGAGGGCCATGGGAGAGGAGAAGAACACACGCCACCACTAAGGGACTGAAGGAAGTCCAGGAGGTCTGGTGGGTGGAGCCCCAGGAAGAATACCTTCCTCCTCTTCTTCTCCCTCCTCCTCCTCCTCCTCCTCCTCCTCAATACCATTGAGTGTCTGTACCCTACATTGCCCCAAAGACCTTACAGGTCTCAACCCATATAAGTAAGGAAGAAAAACTGAAGAAGAACCACACTCTGCAGGACACTGATACCACATTAAAGACCTGGTTCTCTTGCATAAGAACAAAAGGAATTAATTACAGGTATGAAGAATGTGACAAGATGTGCACATTAAAGGATTCTGACCTTCAGAGAATGGGAAGAAGTTAGGTGAGATGAGAAGCAGGGAGACCAATCCTGTAGCTGTTTCAGGGGCAGTACCCTGATCTACTGCTGACTTTAAGGGGAATACCCTATTGTTACAAAACTAAATGTGGTAGGTGATTGTTCATTTCAGATAATTCTGTGAACCCTGTGAATGAAGGGCACCTATTTTGCTAGATTACTCAGTCTTTTGCTTATATTTGAAGTCAGGCATGGAATCGAATTCTATAAAATTGACATTTTTTTGGAAATGATTTTATTTATAAATAAAAGAAATTATAAATATGCTAAAATACATTTCTCATAAATCTAGGGGGAACCTCGTTGGCCATGTGGTATATTTTATTTGCTGAGATGAGAGAACTTCTAAGATTTATATTAATAAGAGAAACTGATAAACAGTTTTCTTTGGACAAGCATTCTCTGTCCAGTTTCTTTTTTCTTTTTTTGAGATGGAGTCTCTCTCTGTCACCCCTCCTAGAGTGCAGTGGCGTGATCTCAGCTCACTGCAGCCTCCACCTCCCAGGTTCACTCGATCCTCCTGCCTCAGCGTCCCGAGTAGCTGGTACTACAGGCGCATACCACTACATCCACACAGCTAATTCTTTTTTTATATATATTTTAGTAGAAATGGAGTTTCACCATGTTGGCCAGACTGGTCTCGAACTGCTGAGCTCATGATCCACCCACCTCTGCCTCCCAAAGTGCTGGGATTATAGGTGTGGGCCACCATGCCCAGCCAATGCTAGCTTTTTAAAACAGATTGGGTTGCATTCCTTCTTTCTCTCTGCCCAGTAGCAATTTAAATAGCAAAGGAATTTTATTGAATCCTGAAAAGAATTTATCCATGAAACCACCTAGGTGCAGACCTTTTGGCAGGAGGGAAAAGGGTCCTTTGAAAACTTTGCTTATTTTTCCCTTTATTATTTATCTTATTTTCCTTTAATAAGATCTGAAGTCTTTGTAAGTTGCCCATATCTTCCAGCTTTTTAAAACTATTAACATAGACTGGAAAATAAATGTGGAAACTAAATTTTTCTTTCCTTAGTCTCTTCTACATATATAAATTCCTTCTCTCAGTCTTAATTTGCCCTTATTCTTTTTTCCCTTGATTAATCTTTCTAGAACTATGTCTATCTCATTATTGTTTGCAAAGAAGCCAGTTCTTAGAATTATCAATTATGCAGTTTTTTCTGTGAAATGTATACATTTCTGCACACCTTCCTCCAGTCTCCTTATTGAAGTTACTTTTCTACCATCTTGAGTTGAATATTTATTTACATTCATTTTTTATATATGTAATTAATTCATTTAAAACTATGCATCTTCCTGTGGTTACCGCCTTGACCATATCTTATATTTTGATACACACTGTATTTAATAGCCTTTTAAAATCTAAAATCACCTGCCTATTTCTTAATGTGTAGACAATATCAATTTTATTATTCTGACATTTCTTGATTTCTAATCCCCACAGTTTCAATGCAGGCTTAAAATACCATGTATTATAAGGCCCTTCATTCTTCTGCCTTGAGAGTAAAGCAGATTATGCTTCTCCTGTCTTCTTTTTCTTGCCTTTATTTTCATCGCATTACACCGATCATGTCTTGGTGTCCTCTTCACAAGATTTTGGTTAGGAGTCATCATGCCCTCAATGTCCCAGCTCAGAGGTGAAACATCCTCTGTAGAGTAATGTCCAGACACACCTTTTTCTCATCAGTTGCTCTTAAAGTGTGCTGAAACCCATGATAAAAATAGGTACTTTTATTTTTTAAGGTTTCAATACTCAATATTCTAAGAATGAAGTGACATCAGGAAAGTAATTGCTATGGTGCAAGATGTTGAAAGGGTAAATAATAAAAATCAGATGGATTTCTTGGAAGGAAAATACGTTTACAGTTCAAACACAGGGCCTGGGTGGAGATACAGAACCAGGGGAAGAAATTAAAACATGTGAGAGTCAAGGGTAACGGTCCGAACAGCTCGGAATGTGGGACTGATTGAGCATGAGGGTTGGAGGGCCAGAAGGACAGAGTTTCACTGTGTGGTAGGCCCTTCAAAGGTCTTGTTCACCTGAAGATATTACAGTAACTGAAATTGCATATTAATTGGACTTGCATATTAAATCCAATTAAGCCTGTTTGCTTTATTCTATGTTTACTTATATTTGCATTACCATTTGGCAGCCTCTGGGTCTTTATGACGCATCCTTTGCTGCTGGATAAGCTTGAATCTATAAAAGTTGTGAATAAAAATTCTCAAAAGAATGAGGGGATAGTCCTCAGCCAGTGGAATAGGTAGCCATGCCCTAATCCAGAAAACACTCATTCTTGGATACATTCTGCTAACTTGACATCTTTTACTCTCCGTCTTTCTGGTAGTGCTCTCCAAAGTAGCCTTTGTCAATTCAGCCCATTCCCGTACATGCTTGCTGCTTCTTCAGTAAAAAAGTGGATGCTGATTGCCCTCTCCTTGGCCTTAGTGACTTGCTTAACCCACAGAACGCAGTAGAAGCGGGACTTCTATGACATCCCAGGCTGAGTCATAAGGAGCCTTGCAGTTTCCACTTGAGACTCTTGGATTGCTCACTCCCGTAAAACATCCACCATGACATAAGGAGGCTGTACCACATGAAAATGCCATGTGTATGTGTGCCTGTTCTCAACCTCGGCTGAATTCTCATCTGGCATTGACTGCCAGCCTTTGAGTGGGCCTTCTTGGCCGTTCAACTCAGTTGGAACTTCAGTTGAGGACAGCTTGATCTGACATTTGTCTGCAACCATGTAAGCGTCATCAAATGAGAAACCAGCCAAACCCAATCAATGCATAGAACCATGAGAAATAATAATAAATATTTTATACCACACAGGTTTGAGGTAGTTTTTTGATATATATACAATACATAACCAGAATAATCATCTATGTTTCAACCACCCAAATAAGTACCTTTCTGAGGGATGCATACATATCTTACTTCTTTAGATATATAACTTATTCTTTCAGGTTTAAGTCAAATCATGCTTACTTGGAGCAATTACACCTTCAGTATTTCTGCTTTGATCCATTATTATGCTATTTATTGCTTGAATAGTGATATCATTTTTAGATTCTTATTGAAGATGAAGATACCTTATTTTCGTTCCCATTGATCACCTAATGGTAATTATGGTGAAACTCCAGGCTCTGATTTTAGTGAACTGCTGAATTTACTGTTCAATTGAGTTGCTGCTCAACTCAATAGATATTTATTAACTGTCTTTTATGCTCTGTGATTGTGGCTATACGACTTGCAAAATGAATGTATTTCTGTTCTCAAGGACCTTTTAGATCAGGAGAGAAGATAACTCAAATATAAAAGCATTGTAATTCAAGGAAGAATGTGATAGGTCCTAAGTACAAGGGGCACATGTAAAGTCACACTAGGGCTCAAGAGAGGAAGAAGGCAAGTATCATTCAGAATACTTGCAAAGGGGAGGAGAAAGTAGAGAAAGACCTAGTTTGAATCCTAGATATGCCACTAACCTGAACAAGCTATTTAAACTTCCGCATTTATAATACAGGGAAAATGAGAGTACATTAGCAAACATTCTTTTAGGGTTTTTGTTTTTGTTTTTGTTTTTTGAAAAACTACTTTACAGAATTGTGAGAATTAGATAAAATACAGGAAAGAAACTAGTAGTAATCTAAAAAAAAAGATATTTTATTGATGGTGGCTGGTGTTATCATCGTTATTATCACCCCTTTCAATATTTAATTAGCATTTGAGAAAAAACTTAATGGAGAAATGGCATATGAGCCGAGACTTTAAAAATGTTCTTACCTCACACCATATACAAAAATTAACTCAAAATGGATCAAAGACCTAAAAGTAAGAGCCAAAACTATAAATTTATTAGAAAAAAACAAAGTTTTTGTGATCTTTGTAAATCTTTGTGACCTTAGATTTGACAATGGATTCTCAGATATGACACCAAAAGCACAAGCAACAAAAGAAAAAAATAGATATATTAAACTCAATCCAAATTAAAACTTTGTGATTCAGAGGGCACTGTCAAGAAAGTAAAAACGAAATCCTACAAAATAGAAGAAATTATTTTCAAATGATTTATATGATGAGATTCATATTTAAAATATGAATAATTACAACTCAATAATAAAACAATAATTCAGCCAATTAAAAATAGGTAAAGTATCTGAATAAACTTTTTTTTCCAAAAATATATACAAATGTCCAACAAGCACATGCAAAAATATTTACCATCACTTGTCTTCAGGAAAATGAAAATCAACTACAATGAGATACTACTTTACACCCACTGGGATGACTGTCATAAAAAAGTAAGGGGATAACAAATATTGATGAGGAAATTGGAACCCTCATACATGACTGATAGGAGCATAAAATGATGCAGATGTCTTAGAAAACAGACTTGCAGTTCCTCAAGTGGTTAAACAGAGTTACCATATGACCCAACAATTCCATTCCTTGGGATATACCCAAAAGAACTGAAAACATGTATACAAATAAAAATTTGTACATGAATGTTTATAGCAGTGTTATTCACAATATTTAAAAGGTGGAAACAACCCAAATCCCATCAACTAATGAATGAATAAATAAAATGTGGTCTACCATACTATGGAATATCATTAGGCTACAAAAAAGAATGAGGTATTGACATATGAGATAATATGGATATACCTTGAAAATATTACGTGAAGTGAAAGAAGCTAACCAAAAGACCATATATTATGTAATTCCATTTACAGAAAATGTCCAAAATAGGCAAATCTGTAGAGATAGAAATCAGGTTAGTGGTTTCCTAAAAGTGGAGGGAATCAGAAGTTCGGTGATACTTAAAGAATACAGGGTTTTTTTAACGAAGTGTTTAAAATGTTCTATAATTGATTATAGTGATGACTGCACAAGTCTGTGAACATACACAAAAAACATTGAATTGTACACTTTAGGTGTGAATCATACAGTTTAGAGGTAAATCATTTAGAGGTGAATCATACGGTGAGTTATATCTCAGTAAAGCTGTAACCAAAAAATGATGTCAAATACCTCAATATGTGGGGGTAAGGAGTAGTGAGAGGAGGTGGGACACCAGGGATCCAGTTAGAGACCGTATGTGCAATGAGTAGTGGTGGGACATTATCAAGCAGAATATATTTGTCGGTGAAAAAGTTGGAAATTAGCCTCAGGCAAGACAATACGTTAGAACACTGTGAGAGCCACACACTCATTAAAGATTGAACCTACAACTGGCACAGCAAAAAAGCACCGGGGACCTGAAGGAGTGTGGTGACCATAGAAATGGAAAGGAGGGGACACACCTAGGAAATACTGACTGCCATTCTTGAATTAACAGGACATTAATTATGTCTGTTGAGTGGAGGCTAAAGTGTGTAGGAAACCCAGGTATGATTGTACAGTTTGGAATCTGAAAACAGGAAAAATGATATTTAATAGAATGCGAAAGTCAGGAGAAGATGCTGCTTTGGCAAAGTGGGGCGGTTAAGTCAGTTTGGACAGACAGACCGGAAGTGGAGAAAGTGAGAGAGAGATGAACACAGACAGAACCCTGAAAACACTCACATGCCCAGTCTGTGAAATGGGCCAACAATACCTCATTCTCAAAGGGCTTTTTAAAGGTGTTGTTTGTTTTGGTAGGTGATTTGGGGGGTGGGTGGGGGTTGGAAGAGACTGACATTTATTGTTGACCATGTGATATGGTTTGAATATTTTTCCCCTCCAAATTGCATGTTGAAATTTGATCTCCAGTGTTGGAAGCGGGGCCTTGTGGGAGGTGTTGGTTCATGTAGGCTGATCCCTCATGAATGGCTTGGTGCTGTCCCAGCGGTACTGAATGAGTTCTCTCTCTGTTAGTTTCCATGAGAGCTGGTTGTTTTAAAAAGCCTGAAACCTCCTCCCCTCTCCTTGCTCCCTCTCTCACCATAAGACATACCCGCTCCCCTTCCCTTTCGGCCAGGATCAAAAGCTCCCAGGAGCCCTCATCAGAAGAAGATGCTGGTGCCATGCTTCTTGTACAGCCTGCAGAATCATGAGCCAAATAAACCTCTTTTCTTTATAAATTACCCAGCCTCAGGGATTCCTTTATACCAGTACAAAAGGAACTAATATACTATGCATCCAGCATTCCCCTATGTTGTTTAACCTTTTTTTTTTTAATATGGATTGTTTTACTTTCTCACAGCAGCCCCATGGAGCACATATTACTTTTGTTACCTTCTGATTTTGAAATCAGATCTATTTGGTTAATGATTATTTCTACTGTCTTTTGTTGTAAAACCAATGAGGCGGCATGTCTGAGAGCCTAGCCTAGGGTCTGGCAATCATAGGTGCTCAAAAAACACTAACTTTCTTCCCTGTACCTGAATCAACCTGCCCTCCATTGTTGCTGATTTTGTATAAAAGCCAGGATTTACATTTACTAACCAGAATCTCCCTGCTCCCTCACCTCTGTCTTTGGCACAAGGCAGCTGGTACCTCAAAGCTTCATTTCTCTGCATGGGTAACTTCCTTATCTCTGATCACTCCATTCCTTGTACATCTGCACTTCCCCTGTTCCTTTTAGTCCCTCCTCCCGACTCCACCAATATCTCTTTCAGCTTTGGCTGAACCAGCGGGGTTTCATAAAGACAAATGTGTATCGGATTTGAGGCTACGGTTAAGTGCTTGTTGGGAATTTGGTGAGGCCCACCCACACTCCCATCTCCTTTATAACTAACGTCACTGGAATCAAGACTGCTAAAAACAGACAGATGATGATCCTCCACCACCCTCTCCAACTAATCTCAAACACAAGAGAGCAAATGGCAGAAGGCTCATCTCTGTGAGATTTTACAACAGTAAATTGTAGCTCATCAGAGCCAATTCCTCAAGCTATTTGCTGTAATCTAAACCAGAATTTCTCATCTCCCCTTTTATGATTCCATTTCGGGGCTCTGTGATGAAGCTGAGCAGCGTGTCCATATGTTATCGTCCTCATGAAAACAACCAGAGCCTGGTGATTATTAATCACTTGGCCTTATCATCCATTAAAGGAAAGTCTTATTAACCAAAAGGCATACACTTTGGTCAGAAATTCCAAAGATAAAAACCCAAAAGAGATGAGAGAAGTGAACTAAAAATTCAATTGCATTGAAATTTTTAAAATGAGCAGTATCGTGTCAATGACTTCTTTAACTGAACAGTCATGGAGTTCGAAATAAAATACTCAGCCCTAGATGTGGTTGTCTCAGTGTGTTTCTCTTTTTGTTCTTGTCATTCTCATAGTTTAACATGGGTTCTGGAATTCCAGAAAATGAAGTAGCTTTAACCAGCTTTGTAAAGAAATTATAAGGTCTCATAGAAACCATTCATAAACACCTAGTTGTATTCAGTTTAAGTTTTTCATAAAAGGAAAACAATGTATAAACCATTTAAGAAACGTGCTTTGATTAGAAGCCTGGTAGATAAGTCATAGAATAATTGTAAGTGATTTTACAATTCTAATCTCCTTAGGTAAGAGCTGAAAGCAGGGCAAAATGATTTCAAAGCAAGAAAATCTCTTGGTTAGAGACAAATTATCAGAGCAAAGACATGTACGCCGTGCACTTCTGTATCTCTAGTTCACCACCAACTAAACTAGACATTTAGGCAAAGGAAAGTTACATGGAAAATAATTGAGTACCCACATATTATTTTGTTTTGCTTGCTATTTTAATGGAAAGTACATTGTATTTGAATCAGCATTTCTAAAAATGAGTTCCACAGAGCACAAGTATAATGTAATAATTCATGGGAGGAAATGTTTGGGGACAATTCACAGTCAAAAGTGTTTGGGAAACTGTTACATTCTTTACTCTTCATTGAATAGATCGCTCACATTCACATGGTAGGGACTTTGAGAAGTCTTTCAGCAGAAAAAAACTTCCAAGTTTGAATTTTATTATTATTATTATTTATTTATTTATTTATTTTTTTAGAGGGAGTCTCGCTCTGTCGCCCAGGCTGGAGGGCTGTGGCACAATCTCAGTTCACTGCAAGCTCCACCTCCCGGGTTCACGCCATTCTCCTGTCTCAGCTTCCCGAGTAGCTGGGACTACAGGCGCCCGCCACCATACCCAGCTAAGTTTTTTTTTTTTTTTTTTTTTTTTTGTATTTTTAGTAGAGACGGGGTTTCATTGTGTTAGCCAGGATGGTCTCGATCTCCTGACCCCATGATCCACTCGCCTCAGCCTCCCCAAATGCTGTGATTATAGGTATGAGCCAAGTTTGAATTTTTACTCAAGTTCTCTGAAACTTATTTGACAGAGAAAATGTGTGTCCTTGTAACATCTATTAAAACGTTCTGGAAATAGTGTGTGTTCCATAAGGTCCAGTTAGAAAAACATCTGCCCACCCAGCATGCTGTGATGGAAGAAAGCGTGCAGAAGTTGTCCACGTACCCACAGCCAGGCACTGGTATTCATCCTGTGACAGTGACCTAATTTTCAGACACAGCAACTCAGGGAGGTACAATGATGGGCACATAGTAGGCACTTACTCTTGGTTCCATGGGATAAAATTCAAGTTAATAAAGCTATTTAAATGACCCAGCCCAACTGCTGCTTTCACTGGGACACATGTAAACTGTATTCTAATTGGTGACCTGACTACCACCTGACACAAATGGGCTTTGTCCCCAAATCTCTGAGACACCAGCAATCTCAGTGAGCTCTACGTTAGGTTGAAGTCCTGGACAGCTAGACGAGAAGATAAACAAACCATAAAGCTAGAAGATGTTCGGTGCAACAACACTTAATCATCCTCAGTCTTGGGCATTCTCCTACATTTGGACACACGTTTGATCCCTTTCTGGCCCACTGTATAGTGGGGAAAGAGCCTGTGCTTAGGCATCAAACAAAACCTCACTCTGAGTTCAGGTTTTGCTATTTATAATCTTGCAAGCTCTGGCAAGTGACTTACACAATCTGAGCCTCACTCTCATCATCTGTAAAGTGGGAATAAAAACAGAACCTATGCCGGGCGCAGTGGCTCACACCTGTAATCCAGCACTTTGGGAGGCCGAGGCAGGTGGATCACCTGAGGTCAAGAGTTTGAGACAAGCCTGGCCAACATGGAGAAATCTCGATTCTACTAAAAATACAAAAATTAGCCGGGCGTGGTGGCAGGCACCTGTAATCCCAGCTACTCAGGAGGTTGAGGCAGGAGATTCACTTGAACCCGGGAGGCGGAGGTTGCAGTGAGCTGAGATCGCGCCATTGCACTCCAGACTGGGTGACGAGAGTGGAACTCCGTCTCAAAATAAAAATAAAAATAAATAAATAAATAAAATAAAAAATTTTTTAAAAACCCAGAACCTACTTCATAAAGTTGCGAGGAATAAAAATTAAAAAGACCACATGTGTATGAAAAAAAAAAACAGTGCCCAAAAGACAAACGGCCGGGCAATTTTAGGTGATGTTGACCACAGTGAAGATGATGACCCTTTGGCTGGGAATACCATGAAATCAGAAGTTCACAGTGGCCTTTGAGATCTAGTGAGAATATTAACCAAACAGGCTATGCGGAATTTCCAGCCAGTATCACATGGCATTGCAAAAATTTCCACTCCTTCCATTGACAGGGACTACAAGATATACAGAGGCCCAGAGAAAGGGAGAATAGCAAGAGGAAAGTAAGTTAAGCAGTGCTCAGTCAGGCCTTCTGGGACTTCCAGATCATCTATGAGGGAGAAGCTTGAAGCTTTCACACTGAAACAAGAATTTGTCCCCAGGTACAGAAGTGTGCCGGGTTGTATAGCCTGAGCCCTGCCCCAAACAGTAAGGCTGGATTGGGTCACCTCTGGGCTGCTGAGCATAATAAGTAATGTCCGGGTGCATTTGAAGGGAGATATCTAAAGGTTAGCAAGACAGAGAGCAGGGACTACCCTTCCCCAGCAGATCTGCAGGAACATGAAAATGTAACACATATTAGCTGGAACTTTGACCCAGACCCCTTTATGGAATCGAATGAACTGGGCTGGCCCCTCGGAGAGAGCTTTTAGCTAAGCGAGGTCAGTGTAAGAGGCCAAGAAGAAAGGGATGTCTGCCCTGAAAAGCAGAGTGTGTGAGAGTGAGAGTGTGAGAGTGAGCAGTGGAGCACCACGAAGCTCACACCAGTGGCAGAATAGGCACCCAGTGTGTGCTTCCTGGGACGGGGCAGAGTGGGGGCCGAGCTGCTTCCAGTCTCAGCTTATGTGGACATATTAGAGAAGGAGGAGTATCCAAAGGGGGAAAAAAAGAGGAAAACAGGACTAGGCCTTCCCCCAGAAGTAGCTGGCTCAGACTTTCACTTATTCATTGATTCATTCATTCATTTCCTCAACAAATATTTACTGAATACCACAAAACAGTTCTAGTCTCTGTGACTATATCAGTCGATACAACAATTACCTAAAACCCATCCTTTTGTAGAGCTTACATTCTGTTGGGTGTGGAAAATCAACAATAAACATAACAAACCCGTATATGTATATTATATATTGTATGTATATTATATTTTGCACTAGACGGTGACCCATGTTATGGAAAAACAAATAAGCATGGTAAGAGAGATTGAGAAATACAGTTAGCCTCTTTAAATAAGGTAGTAAGCATGGACCTCCCTGAAAGGCAATGTCTGAGCAAAGACTTGAAGGAGCTGAAACAGCAGGCCATGTAAACATGGGGAAGGACATTCCTGGCATAGGGAACAAAGGACACAAAGACAAAAGTCTTGGGTCTGGAGAATCCTTAGAGGTTATAAGGATGCTCTATTATGAGGATGCTCTATAATATAACCTAGAGGTTATAGGGTGTTTCTCAATGCCTATTACATAGGCTCCAGACTAAAGAAGGGAAGTCAGAGGAACAAGATGGATCACGTCATCAGCTCCAGTGAAATGTCCTGGCCTTGACCACGCCCACAGCACTCCTCCCAGGGCAGGGGTAGGGGTAGGGTGGTAAGGCGCAGGGAGGCTAGCCTCAAGCCCCTACAAAGTTCAGTAGCGAAGAGAGGAGAGCAAGCTGCACCTTGGAGAAACAAGAGTCCTTGATCCTGACCCTCCAGAACATGGGCACTTGAGTTTTCAATTGGATGTGCTACGTGGAGCTGAAACTAGCAACAGCAGTGGATGGAAACAGGCTGCGTCTCAAGGCAGTTCCATAGGAAAGGTGCCAGCCCCAGATAGTAAACCTGCAGTTGTTTGGAGCTAGTTGCAAAGCTTTGCTCTCCCTTTGAATGAGGCAATCTAAGCCTCTGCTTAAAACCTGGGAATGTTTAAAACTCCTTCCCTGGTGATTTGATTCAATAATGCTGGGGTCAGGCCCAAGAGTCTTAATTTTTACAAAGGGAATTTAATGTGCGTTCAGGCATAGAGCTGTACGTCCACACCCTGTGGTCAGCTGCGTGAGGACCTCCAAAAAGGGTTGTCTCTAGCCTGCCACCAGCTTACCCCTTGATAGTATTATTCATGTCTCATTCTCCAATGAAAAGCTTTTGACCTTAGGGATGGAGGAATTTAATATAATCTAGAAGAGCCAAGGACTTTGTATTTTAGTTTCTTTGGCTCTAAATATTTCCCGTAAGTAAGATATCCAAATATTACGTTTTCCTGTGCTTTGCCCTTTATGTTTTAATTCACAACATCTCTCTGTAGCCCTCGTTGAATATCTGGGTGACAATACATTTCTCAACACTTAGAAATAAGTCCTCCACAGCCATTACAACTATAAAGTACAGCTGCTAATAGCATACGATCCAAGTTCCCAAGGCTCTCAGAAAACATCAAAGTTTTTTGTTGCCAGAAACTTTGGGTGGAAGGAAAAGTGAAAAGGAGCCTTCTGATCCAACGTGTGAGCTGAGGAATGGTGAGTGGGTTAGATTTATGAACTGTTAGCCGTCGTCCTTGGATGCCTGGATGGCCAAGAGTGAGGTCATCAGAAAGCAGGTGCGCGGCTCCCTAACAGGTGTTTAAAAAGAGCCTTTTAGCCTTTTCTGGGCTGCTACCTGGAGTCAAGAGGTGCAGACATCGGGCACAGGAATTCTCAGCAATGGTGCTAAATCAACACAAATGTTCTCCTAAAGGAAATTGCTAAGACTTAAAATCGTGGTCATGTGATTGGAAAAGTTATTTCAGAAAACTGACATGAATTTGAGTGTGTGCCAAGAATGAAGTCTGAGAATGTTATAAAAATTAGGAGAGTTCTTCAAACTACAAAGAATACATTTCTAAAAACGTGTGGCTTTGTTGCTCTTGCCTTCTCTAGGGTTTGGGTATGAATGTGGAAGGGGATATAAAAGTCCAAAGTCATGGGTGTTCTACCCATGAAGAGGGTACATGTGGTTCAATCTGCCAAGCCTGTCTTTGAGCCATCCACTGTCTTTCTCCCATTCTCAGTCTGTAGGGTTTGAGAGAGCTGACTCTACACCTGTGCTCCAAGACTGCACGTACAACCTGCTATCCAACTGCAATCTGCAGTCCCCTGAACATTTTGCAGAATTATTGGAAAAGGGCTCCTGAGCCACTTGGAAAGGAACCTTAATTAACTGGGCCTATCTCTGGTACCATGGGTAGAAGGCCACCTTGAGGGCAAAGCCAATACAGAGAACACTAGAGGTGACAGAGAGAGAGAGCAGCAGAATCCTGAAAGTACTGTTTCAGGCCCTGGTTCTGGCCATGCCTAATGATTCATCTCTGATTTGATTTTCATGAGATTCCTCTGTTGGCATAAGGCACCATTACTGACCAGAAGATCCAGACTTCATCATTTATCCCTCGAACAAAAAATCTGGGATGGAGCCCTGGCTTTTTGACTCCTGTGGCACTCTTGGCTAATCATTTATAGTTTGAATGCATCAGGTGTCCTCATTTATTAAACCAGAGAGTAGATCAAGGTCAATTCTCAGTTCCTCAATTCTGTTATCTTACTATGAACTCCATGATCTTATAACCTAACACCATCTTTAAATTCATAATACAAATATAATTTCTTCTCTATACTTAATTGCCTGATGATATGGCTCACTTTAAATGTGTTCATTTATTGAAGGAATAAAAAACTTGACCTTGTAAGTTTTAGCAGCATTACTCTTTATTTACGATTAATTCTAATTCCTGACGGCTAGTAGGAGAAAAAAACAAGGATACTTCCAACAAAATCCATTACTGGACGCAGCTGTCTTGTCAAAGAGCAAGTAGGATGTATCTGGAGATGTTTGATTGGGGTTCCTTTTCCTATACCCACATTTAGAGCCTCTCTCTCATCCCTAGACTCAAATCTTAGCCGCATTCTTCACCTATCTTTGAGCCAAGCGGGACAAAAATTCTCTGCGGACAAATGCAGTAGTGCCAGGAAGCCTTTCTGCCTGTCTTTCACCCAGCTTCCGTATTCAGAGCAAAAAGATATCTTTTCTGTTAACAGCTTACAAAGTATTAATGTCCACTTGTTTCTTCACCTGCTGTCTCTAACCCTAGAATCCTGGAAGTATATCCTTATCGGATTAGTGGCAGCTAAATGTCTCAAAACTAATAAAATTACCCTAGTAGGAATTGTTCATAGGTCATTTGTAAAATGAGGATGCCCTGACATCTTTTCCCTTGTCATTAGACAGCTGGAGAGACAGAGCCTGGCTTTCGTTTTAATAACAAACAAAGCTCCACGCAATTCCTCTAAACACCCTCACAGGAGGAACTAAACAACCCTACAGACCAGCAATAAATGTGGACTCACCTCACTGAATAGGCCTTTTCCCACTTATAAATCAGAGATAATAAAATTTCAGGTTTCTACTTTAAGCTCCAAATGGGGGTGGAATTGAGGGTCGGAGAGTAAATTGCTATATAAATGCAATACATTGATTTGTGAGCATTTCACATTTGGTTTGGGAAAGGGAAAAAGGGGGCTAATTGAATTTGTACTAAGTGTTTTCTTTCTCCTTTAAGTTGATCATTGGAAATTCTGGCAGTTGCTAGGCAAAACTTTGGCTGTTCTGAAAAATCTACCAGGAGGCTAAGGTAAGGAATTGCCAAGTCCTGCGGGGGACAAGTTTGACAACTGAATGTGCAGCAAACACTTGAGGTCACAGCATTTATTCCCTGCTGGGCCGTGGTTTGCAATGGCTGTGTGCCTCTGCCCACGGCCATGTATCTATGATGTGGGTCCTTCCCATTAGCAGCAGCTCTCTCACTTTGCCCCTTTGCACGTGGAGCTGTTAATGACTTTCTGCTTCCGGTCATCCCTGATGTACGGCTCTCCTCTGTTAGTTCACCCTTCAACTCTTTCGGGATATTTGGACCACCACATATGAACACATATTAATGTCATAGATAAAAATTGTGAGCCACAAAACCCAGAGGTAAGAAGTCAGAAGAGCTGTCACTAGTACGTCCCTCACTATCTAAGTTGTAAATGGATCTCTTTCCACCTTCTGTGTCTGTAACCTGCATCATCAAAGATAGTTTTCTCAATTCCATGTGGTTTCAGCCCCAGCACACCTGTGAGCACACATGCACACACCCACACATTTCTAATTTAAAGCTGTTTGCAAACACCATGATGTTCAGTGACACTACCCACCCCCTCTACACCCTCCAACCCCACCAACATCAAAGAACAAACACTCTGTCAATTACCAATCTTCCCAAACTTTAGTTTAGGTAATCCACCCACAAGCCCCAGGTTGCCCCATGCTTCATCTTTTACCCAAAAAGACTGTGATCATTAATTTTATGTGTCAACTCCACCAGATCATGGGATGCTGGGATATCCGCCTAAACAGTATTTCTGGGTGAGTCTGTGAGGGTGCTTTCCTGAGAGATTATTAGCATTTGAATCAGTAGACTGAGCCAAGCAGTTTGCCCTCCCTAATGTGGGTGGACATTATAGAGCAAACGGGTAGAGGAAGACAGGATTCACCCTCTCTCCCTGCCTGACTGCTTCTTCTTCTGCCCTTAGCACTCCTGGTTCTCAGGCCCTCAGGCTCAGACTGGAATCTCCACCATCAGTTCTCAAGCCTTCCATCTACACTGCTGGCCATGGGACTCCAGGTTGCCGAGAGCAGGTAGTGAGACCACTTAGCCTCCATAAGCTCAAAAGCCAACAATACCTTATAACGAATTTATTTATATGTATTCTATTGGTTTTGGATCTCTGGAGGACTCTCACTAGCACAAAATGTGGATGTCTCAAGACCCAAAGGACCTGGAGAAGCAGACACAGTGGACTGTGGCACCATGCTATAATCACTGCACCAGAGAGCATGAACAGCTCCTGTCAGGGTACAGGAAGGTAAGTGAGGCGGGAGAATAGAGATAGGATAACGTGAGACCAGTGGCACAAAGAGCAGTCTCCATCAAAATTGCCTCTGTGTACTTGGCACCTAAGAGCCAAAGATAGGGTGAAGATAATGCCTTATTATAAAACCGGATGTCGGCTAGGTGTGTTGACTCACACCTGTAATCCTAGCATTTTGGGAGGCTGAGGCGGGCAGATTGCCTGAGCTCAGGAGTTTGAGCCCAGCCTGGGCAACACGGTGAAACTCCATCTCTACTAAATACAAAAAAATTAGCCGGGTATGGTGGTGTGTGCCTGTAGTCCCAGCTACTCGGGAGGCTGAGGCAGAAGAATTGCTTGAACCCGGGAGGCGGAGCTTGCAGTGAGCCGAGACCACATCACTGCACTCCAGCCTGTGCTTCAAAGCGAGACTATGGTGCCAAAATAAATAAACAAACAAACAAATAAATAAATAAATAATTTTTAAAAAAAGTAAAATCCGACACCTGCGTAGACGTGCTGTGGGAAGCCAGGAAATCAGATGGCTAGCAGGAGCTGTGGTCTCCGAAAGAATAGATCGGGAAGAGGTGAAGAAAGGTGCCTGCAGAGAAGCACCAGAATCAGGAAACAGGATATGGGACTTAGGTAAGCCCTTAACATTTTCAGGCTTGAAATCCAGTGCTTAGCAAGCTTGCCTACATGCACGTGGTAGTCTTTCTTTTCCCTTAGCCTCAATGACCCTTTCCTTTTAGAGCCAACTTTGACTACGCATTGAAACCATCCCAGTGGGGAGGCTTAAAAACACTGACACCAGAGTCTCACTCCTCCTCCTCTCAGATTTTAACCCATCTGTGATGCGGCTTTGGCTATTTGGATTTTTAAAAGTTTCTTCCAGGCGATCCCAATATGCAGCCAGAGTTAAGCATCACTGTGTTAGAAATGTCAGCCAACTCACCTGTACTCAGGAAAGTACAGAAAGGGCTTCTTAGCCATCTTTGCGTGGGTAAGAATAGCTACTACTGACCGGGCGCGGTGGCTCACGCCTGTAATCCCAGCACTTTGGGAGGCCAAGGCGGGTGGATCACGAGGTCAGGAGATCAAGATCATCCTGGCTGACACGGTGAAACCCCATCTCTACTAAAAATACAAAACATTAGCTGGGCGTGGCGGCGGGCGCCCGTAGTCCCAGCTACTCGAGGAGGCTGAGGCAGGAGAATCGCTTGAACCCGGAAGGCGGAAGTTGCAGTGAGCCGAGTTTGCGCCACCGCAGTCCAGCCTGAGCGACAGAGCAAGGCTCCGTTAAAAAAAAAAAAAAAAAAAAAAAAAAGGATAGATACTACCATAATCCTTAAGCTGGACTTAGTGGCAAAGGGATCAAAATGAGACTATAGCGCAGAGGAAATACAAAAGTTGCATCTGAAGAATGCCCAGTGCTGCTCTTTCCCCTCTGAGCAGATTATTTTCCTTTTGGGCAGTGGTTCTCAAATGTTGGCAGCATCCAAATCATCTGGAGGGCCAGGGCTTGTCAAAACACAGACTGCCGGGCTCCACCCCAGGAGTTTCTGATTCCGAGAGTTGGACAGGACCTTAGGCATTGCGAAGCTGCTGGTGCTGATGCAGGGCCACACTTTGAGAACCACTACTCTAGAGAAAGTTTCTCTCCATCCATCCCTTACTCTTCCCTGTTTTATGCGGTTAAGGGAGCTCTTTCTTTACAGTTCCTTGGGAGCCTTCCCACTCTGTGACCACACAGAGGGAAACATCCATCATCCTGGGCCAGAAAGGGCAGCAAAATCTTATCTATTCCCCATCAGGTGTTTGCATACACAGCTGCCCCGGGCCATGCAAACGCTCACTGGGAACTTGGGGTTTACGTGGCTGTCACTGAAAATCTTGGAGCCTACACAGCAAAGAACGCCCATGTGTCAGCAAGAACATTTCTTCCTATGATCACAAATGGTTTCCATTCCTGAAGAAAACCCAGGAGACATGTGGGAAGAAAAACTGCCAAGTCTTAGTCCATCCCAGAAATGAAACGGAAAGGAAAACTATGGAAATATATTGGCTTTTCTCTACCCATTCTTGCACTCTTCTTTGGAATAAGTAGATTTTTCTTGTATGTCTCATTTTCAATATTTGCAAGGAAACAGTCCTTTGAGAAGTAGGTAGAGTATTTGGAGAAGATTCACTTTTATTAATACCTGAGTAGCCCATTTTTTTTCCTTTCTCACAAACACAAACATCTTATACTTTTTTAATTATTTAGTTTCTTTTCTTTGTATACATGGAAACACATTTTAGAGACAGAAAATACCAGTGGTGCTAATTTCCCTAGCCTCTGTGGAAGAAAATGTAGCAGCTGAGACAAGGGCACGAACTCTACTGGGCTCTTCCACAGTCACCTCTTTACAAAGGCTCAGCTTAGCCACCCTGACCCCCCAGCCCAGGTGAAGGTCACTGTGATGGTTAATATTGAGTATCAACTTGACTGGACCGAAGGATACAAAGTACTATTCCTGGGTGTGTCTGTGAGGGTGTTGCCAAAGGAGATTAACATTTGAGTCCGTGGACTGGGAGAGCCAGAACCACCCTCAGTCTGGGTGAGCACCCTCTAATCAGCTGCCAGTACAGCTGGAATAAAGCAAGCAGGAGAAGATGGAAGAACAGACTTGCTGAGTCTTTCGGCCTCCGTCTTTCTCCCATGCTGGATACTTCCTGCCCTTGAACTTCAAACTCCAAGTTCTTCAGCTGTTGGACTCTTGAACTTACACTATGATTTCCCAAGGGCTCTCAGGCCTTCAGCCACAGACTGAAGGCTGCACTGTCAGTTTCCCTACTTTTGAGGTTTAGGGACTCGAACTGGTTTCCTTGTTTTTCAGCTTGCAGACAGCCTATCATAGGACTTCAGCTTGTGATCATGTGAGTCAGTTCTCCTATTAAACTCCCCTTCATATATACATTCATCCTACTACTTCTGCCCCTCTGGAGAACCCTAATACAGCCATGATATCATGTTTCTTTTCATCTCAAACACATGCTGAAGCTGTGAGTTCACAGGGGTCTGAATCTAAAAGTTGTGACTTACAAATGGCAGGCTGCATCACTAGGTTCCTGAAGTTGCCACATATATGTGCCTAGGCCGCCGAGACCAGGGATAATGGACACTGAACCAGAATGGACATGGTTCTGCAGGCATGATGAATTAGCCCTGTGTAGCCTGAAATCTACTGCATGGAACACTGATTCCATGAATGTCAGCTGTCACTGGAAAAAAAAAGGATGCCATGGACACAGAAGTTTGGGAAATACTCATTGAGTTAAAGAAAGTGAATCATACTGGTTTCTTTATTTTAGGACTCCTCAGGACTTTTAAGATATCAATGTGCATGATAAAGTTTCAAGAGGGGATTTATTTGACAACAGGAAATCTATGAGATCAGAGAGTGAAAAAGAGGGGGATTCTCTTGGGATATTTCTGAGGACTGCTTTGGGAAAAACAATATATTAGGTAATATCTACTTTGGGGCTGGACATGGTGGCTCATGCCTGTAATCTTAGCACTTTGGGAGGCCTAAGCGGATGGATCACTTGAGGTCAGGAGTTCAAGATCAGCTTGGCCAACATGGGGAAACTAAAATTCAAAAATTAGCCAGGTGCAGTGGCATGTGCCTGTAATCCCAGCTACTCGGGAGGCTGAGGCAGGAGAATCACTTGAGCCCAGGAGGTGGAGGTTGCAATGAGCTGAGATTGTGTAACTGAACTCCACCCTGGGCGACACAGTGAGACTCCATCTCAAAAAAAAAAAAAAAAAAAATCTACTTTGGTCTTTTCTCACATAAATTCTGTGTTCCAAGTTCTATGTTTCTGTGATGTGAAAATAAGTCTTAATGAACCAACAAAACTTAAAGGTGAGGTCTGAGCCAACCACAAGTCATGTACTTATGACCTAAGAAGCAAAGCATGGTAAAACTTTCTCAGTGTTTCTCCTTCTCCCTTTCCATCTCCTCGCTGAGCTAAGAAAAGGATTCTGGTGAGAAAAAAAAAAGAAAAATTCAAGAGAGAATTTTAAAACACTAAGTTTCAACTTTTATAGGCATATTTTAAACATTTTCTTTCACTATCTTACATATAAAATATTTGGGTGAGAATATTCTTTCCAAGAACTCTATGCTGCCTAGTGACCCTTATACAGGCCAATGCATCTTGGTGGAAATCACTTTTTCTTAAAGAAATATGTAAATGAGTATTCATATGCAAAGCCCAGAATCAGACTGAGCTATCTCTTGTTTACTAATTATCCTCGCTGACCTCTTGTGCTGTAGTAATACATCATTTAGTTTGACACCTGACCAAATCCATTAGTGTAAAATGTTTTTGCTAATTAGTTATATTGTTTTCTAACAGTTTAAATGCTTTCACGCTCCAAAATTCTATATCATGCTGTATTCATTACATCATGCTATATTAATTATATCATATTACCATAATGTTATTTAATTATAAAATTATATCATTGAATTCTCATAATATTATACTTATAAACTAACCATTGTCAAAGTATTCTCCTTTTATAGGTAAGAAAACAAAAGTCAGAACAAAGTTAAATAATTATCTCAGGTCTAACAATTAGTAATGGCTGCAGCCAGGACTTAGATCAAAATCCACCTGAAACCAAAGCCTCTGTTCTTCACCATCACCTCAAGTTCCCTTTCATAACTATTGGAGTAAGACTGACAAAGAGGAAAAATGGAATCTTTAAGATAACTTCTTAAATATCGAAATGCCTTTAACTTAATTCATCATTAAAAATGGGAAATAAATAGATTCTCCTAACACCAGGGTATACGGTAACACACAAGAACAGATTGAAAAAATACAGTGTTTTATGATCTGCAAATAATTACATCTCACTGATAATAGATTTTATACCAAATAAATAAATAGCTCTATAGATAAAATCTTATACAATGGGGGTGTAACTCCTCAAAATGTACACTTTTTTTTTTTTTTTTTGAAACGGAGTCTCACTCTGTCGTCCAGGCTGGAGTGCAGTGGCACAATCTCGGCTCACTGCAAGCTCCACTTCCTGGGTTCACACCATTCTCCTCCCTCAGCCTCCCGAGTAGCTGGGACTACAGGTTCCCACCACCACGCCTGGCTAATTTTTTGTATTTTTAGTAGAGACAGGGTTTCACCATGTTAGCCAGGATGGTCTCGATCTCCTGACCTTGTGATCCGTCCACCTCGGCCTCCCAAAGTGCTGAGATTACAGGCATGAGCAACCACGCCCGGCCCCAAAATGTACACTTTAAAAGATGCACTCAAAAATCTTAGAATCAAGGGATTTAGAAAAAAAAAAATACCACCAAATTGGTGGGAGGAGAAAAGAACTTTACGGTTAACAAAATGCAATTAATCTTCAACTATGGTAAAACACACTCATTTGTACCAATTAACTTCATTATTCTATTTGGAAGATTTCTCTCCCTCTCTGTATTCTAACCTTCTTTTAAGTTTTTAGTCCGAGCAATCTTTACTACCTTATTTCTAGTTAAGATTGCAATAATTTGTCATTGGTGTGCAGGCACTTTCTTAACTATTCCTGTGTTGCAAATAAAAAAGCCAGTATTGCTCGGGAGGTTATCTCAAGGGCCCTGCAAAGCCAAGCACTATAAAATGGTTAGACATTAAAGATGCGAAGAAAACCCATAAAACAACACATAAAAATGTGTCTTCCCATGCCATTTATACGGAAAGATGGTGCAGTTCAATCTTTCAAGCCAAAGACTATTTTAGAGTTCAAATTTCAATCAGAACTTTCAGAAAGGAAGAGGTTTCCCTCTTTCTCTTTGACTCTCTTCCTTTGGTTGTAAAACTGCCAAAGTTAAAATCATGTGCTTTCTTGGCCTTTCCATTGGCCTTTTTTTTTTTTTTGAGACGGAGTCTCGCTCTGTCGCCCAGGCTGGAGTGCAGTGGTGCGATCTCCGCTCACTGCAAGCTCCGCCTCCTGGGTTCACGCCATTCTCCTGTCTCAGCCTCTGGAGTAGCTGGGACTACAGGCGCCCGCCACCACGCCTGGCTAGTTTTTTGTATTTTTTAGTAGAGACGGGGTTTCACCGTGTTAGCCAGGATGGTCTCGATCTCCTGACCTCGTGATCCGCCCGCCTCAGCCTCCCAAAGTGCTGGGATTACAGGCGTGAGACACGGCACCCGGCCTCCACTGGCCTTTTGATCTCTCTCTCTTTCTCTCTTTCTCTCCCTCTCAGTGAAATCAGCTTTTTCTAGCTAATATTATTTCTAGAAAATACTTGCTAAATCAGACCTCCAACTCCTGGAGAAAAAATATATTTATTTAGGCAGATTTATAATTAGAAAAAAATCTGAGAAATATAGAGGTTCATAGTCACTTGAAGAGCCGTTGAATTAACCATTCAAGGGAGTTGTTTTTTCTTTAAAAGACTGCAATTCTCTGAGTGCATAATAGATAGTTATCATTCTAGACAACAGTAATAATTTAACTCTGCCAGGCAGTAATCCGTGTGAACACCAGAAGCAAAATTAAGGATGGCATCACCAGGTAGAGAAGAAATCAAATCCCAGGTGTCATAGTTTTAATCTCACGATGTCCAAAGACAATTGTGTCAGAGGGAGTCAGAGATAGCATCCAGAGGGAGTAAAGGACATCAAAGGTGAGTGAACTCTGGTCCTAGAGCAGAGAAGGTCTATTTTCTGTCATTTGTTTACACCGCATTCCTTGTTAGTTCTGAACATAGATCATGATGGCCAGGAAGATGGCAATGATTTCCTGGTATGCTGTAGTAGATGCTGCTATGCTGTTGGTACCCTTCCCCCTTGTATTCTCTTAGCTCTTACCATTTCTACACACATCAGTCTGACAGCTTCCAACCACGAACACCTATGTCTCTTTGAGCGCTTTCTCTAGTTATCTGAACCTTCCCAGAAAGCTGGAAGTGCCAAGGAGTTAACAGCTCCCCAGCCACCCTCAAGCAATAACTGACCGAAGTTAATACCTTGGAGGCATCTTCCACACTGCCGCTGAGAGTACGCCAGCAGGAAGGCCTTAGCTGTGCATGGTGTGTATTTGCTTCATTTCCTTGCCTGCCTTATATCCCCACTCTTTACTGATGTTTCTTAGAATCACCTGCCAGATAAACTTCTTGCACTGGAATCCTTGTGCCTCCAGAAATGCAGCTGAAAACATAGGCCCACACTGATATAGAAAGGAAGGGAAATTAGAAATTCTAGAGTTATCACAAGATCCTAAAAGTGCCCCAATGTCAACGATCCTATTTTTGTGTCAGACATGTTAGTACAGATACCATAAAACATAGGTAATTCTAGAGGAGCTAGGTCCAATCTGTGGATTACCAAGACCAATTTTCTGAGCCATGCCCCATCCAGGCAATCAGATGAAAAGAGTGTCTTTCTGTCATTTAGGGAAAACCATGAATCCATTGGTTCATGGAGACCAACGAGGTCTTTGCACGTGATCAGGATGACTGGTCAGGATGCCTATCATGTATGCCATGTAAATGTTTCAACTGTGGGGCTCTGCAAAGGGTTTTAGGTCAGTAAGTGTAGAGTGCATTCAAGAATGAAAATTATCAAGTATTCAGAAGGAGATGGATTCTGGGGCTCTGAGAAATGTTCTTTGTGAGTCCTTTGAGAGTCAGGAGCCAGAGTTTCAAATCCTACATGTGGCTCAGTTTTCAGTCTGAACAAAAAATACGTGGGGTACTAGACAAGAGCAGTGCCTGGGAGACTCGGGGGACTCAAAACCAGGACATGAACAAGGTACTTTGTTTATAAGGAACTCCCATGGCAACCTTCAGAAAGAAAAATGTGGTCTAACAGTAATTGCATAGTTGAGGCCGGAGTAGAGCACCAGCAAGCAGCAAACCCATAGGAATGGGGTCCATTCAACCATCTGCAAATGGCAGGTGATGGAGAAAGGTAGAGGATCAGACCCTGTGGGGAAGTTTTGGGACATTTTCATGGCTGCAGAAGTTGCTGGGACATTTGAGGAATATAAAGGAAGTCAATGTGGTAAGAAAAATAAACACAAGGAAACTGACAGAAAATTAGATTGCAAAGTAACGTAAGAACCAGACATATAAAGACTCATAAGCCATGATAAGTAGTTTGGGTCACAAATCAACTGCAATGGGAGACCATAGGGGCAGTTTTGAGTAGAAGAATGATATGTTCACATCTAAATTTTGAGATCACTTTGGCTATAGAAGAAGATTGACCTGACATTTACCAAATATACCAGAAACTGTGCTTATGATACACTAGACATTGTGCTAAAGCTCTCAGTGCATGTAATCCTCACTATATCTTGACAAAACAGGTCATTTTTATTATCTCCATGGCTCCGAAAAGATGTGTCTAACCCTGAGTCACCCACTGGTAAATGATGGAGTTAGGAACTGAATCCAGACAGAGCTCATTGCAAAGGCTGAACTCAAAATAAACCTCAGAGTACTCACGAGAGCCTGTATGCAAATTCCCTCTCTCCAACCTATCACCTAATGCTTTTGATGTTCTCATGGGTTCAGTAAGTTATATCACAGAATCCACTATCTGTTCAATGGCTGCCCAGTATGAACGTGGAGTTTTCATGGAACAGGTTTTTGTTTGGGGGCCCCACTTCTCTAGCGTGACAGGTGTGCCTTTTTCTATGCATTAAATCTATGGATACTACTACTGAACTGAATTTGGGTCTGCCTGCTCAGTGCAGAAAAGCCAAACACTGACATTGGGATTTGCAGCGAGAGAAAGTGAGGCGTTTATTGCAGGGAATCAACCAAGGAGAATCCAGCAGCTCGTTCTTGAGAAAAGAATTCCCCAGTGGCTTACATGTAAGGGTTTTCTTTGAGACACAGTCTCGCTCTGTCACCCAGGCTGCAGTGCAGTGGCACGATCTCAGCTCACTGCAACCTCCGCCTCCCGGGTTCAAGCAATTCTCCTGCCTCAGCCTCCCAAGTAGCTAGGATTGCAGGTGCGTGCCACCACACCCAGCTGATTTTTTTGTAGTTTTAGTAGAGATGGGGTTTCACCGTGTTAGCCAGGATGGTCTCGATCTCCTGACCTCGTGATCTATCCGCCTCGGCCTCCCACAGTGCTGGGATTACAGGTGTGAGCCACCGCGCTTGGCCACAGGTAAGGGTTTTTAAGGTGAGGAAGCAGAGGTTACGGGCAGCGTCATAAACCAATACGTGGAGGCTATCCATTAGTTTGACCTAAAAAGGCAGGACATCTTCAATCAGGGGTTTATAGGTCACAGGTAGATTCAAAGATTTTCTGGTTCGTAATTGATTAAGGAAGTGAAACTGTGTCTGAAGACTTGAGATCAGCAGAAAAGATGTTAGGTCTGAACCTGTAAGCATGACCTCCTCCAGGCCTCTTGGGAAGAAATTTAGAACAAAGAATGGCAGTCCGGAGTTCAGTCCTCAGTTCCTTCTTACCTGGGGTGTATGCACCAGGGGATCCATTTGGTGGGGGTCTAGGTTTCTAGAGAACAACTCAGGGACACATGTTAAAATATAATCTTGGTCGGGCACTGTGGCTCACACCTGTAATCCCAGCACTTTTTGGGAGGCTGAGGCGGGCAGTTCATTTGAGGCTGAGGAGTTCGAGAGCAGCCTGACCAACATGGTGAAACCCTCTCTCTACTAAAAATACAACAACAACAACAAAAAATAGCCAGATGTGGTGGTGTACACCTGTAATCCTAGCTACTCGGGAGGCTGAGGCAGGAGAATTACTTAAATCTGGGTGGCTGAGGTTGCAGTGAGCTGAGATCTCACCACTGCACTCCAGCCTGGGTGACAGAGTGAGACTCCATCTCAAAAAAAAAAAGAAAAGAAAAGAAAAGAAAAGATGTTACCTTTATGTCCATCGATGGTGGACTGCATACAGAAAATATGGTACATATACACCATGGACTACTACACAGCCATAAAAAAGAATCAAATCATGTCCTTATTGCAGCCGCATAGATGGAGCTGGAGGCCATTATCCTAAGTGGTTTAACATAGGAACAGAAAACCAAACAGAGCATTTTCTCACTTTTAAGTGGGAGCTACAAACTGAGTACACATGGACACGAAGAAGGGAACAGTAGACCCTGGGGCCTACCTGAGGGTGGAGGATAGTGAGGAATGAAAACCTACCCATTGGGTGCTATGCTGATTAGGTGACAAAATTATCTGCACACCAAACCCCTGCAGCACACAATTCACCCATGTAACAAACCTGCACATGTGCCTCTTGAACCTAAAATAAAAGAAAAAAAAAAATCTGTTATCTTTAGTTTCTGTAGGGAACCAAACATCTCCTGACGCTAACTTCCTTGGTTATTGTTTTAAGCCACTGTTACCTTCTTGATTAATCGAGTTGCTCATTTTCTTCTCTGGGCTAGCTAGGTGTCTGGAATTTCCCTTGGAGGAACTCAAGATATTCCTTTATTTCCATGGTTGGGGGTTCCACAGGCCCGTACGTGGGGGTCTGTACTCCTTCTCATTACCTGTTTATAGGTGCTACATTCTCACTGAGTTTTAAGGGTGGGCTGGAGGGACAGCAGGACATAGCCTGGGGCCAATGTCACTTGGGGCCCTAGGGTCTCAGGATCTCTTTCAGCAGGCTCAGGCTGATGCTAGGCTCTTCACTGGGACCTTAGCCGTGTCCTTGTAAAACCCTACAAGAGTCATAAGGGGTTCTTAAGGGGACATTTGCCCAGAACAATTTAAGTGCACTTTGGGGCATCTATCCCTGCTTCCTGCAGACTTGCATTTTTTTTTCATCTATTCCAGACAAGCATGTATCAACCCTGTCCTAAAATCTTTTCAGAAAGTGATCCCACAAGTTTTGCATTACAGGAAAGTACTTCCATTTGGTACTTACAGAAACATCCCTTTACCCACTGCCACTTAGGAATAAGCAAACCCAGATCCACACTGCAACTTCTACAAATCCTTGCATGTCTCCCCCACATCCCAGGTGCCCTCATTTACTGTCTTGTTTATTTCATCATCTCAAATTCTTCACAAGTTTGATTGTAATAATGAACACAAGTTGAGACTGCCTCCTAGCTCACAATGATTCTCTCAGTGGTGATCATTCTTCCACCATAGCCTCCCTTCTTATAAGATGTTCTGACCCTTGGCCACAAGCGGTAAAGAAATGACCCAAGCAGAGTTATTAACAGCACCTCACCACCATCCCCTGCCATGGTTCAAGGCATGAATGTGTGATTTAAGCCTGGCCAATCAGCGTACTCTCTAGGAAGTTTTTTTCTAGTTAAATTGGAAGAGGTACCTGGGTGCATTGGCTTGTGCCTGCAGTTCCAGCTACTATGGAGGCTGAAGTGGGAAGACTCCTGGAGCCTAGGAGTTTCAGGCCAGCCTGGGCAATATAGTAAGACCCACCTCTAAAAGAAAATGATAGAAGCCTTTTCCCTTTTCCAGACATGGAGATGTTGCCAAGCTGGAGACCATATTATCAACCATGCAATTGTGTTGCACTGTGATGATGTAGCCACAGGAAGATGGAAGCAGAGAAGGGAAACCAACAGGTTCCCCATGGTGTCTAACTCCCTCGTTACTGAGGTTACTACCCCTCCTCTGGGTTTGTTCATGTGAGCCACTGAATTTTTTCTTCCTTCTTTAAACTGATTTTAATCCTGACAAGATCCAACTTTTCATTAAATAGCAAAGAAATAAATTGAAGAGAAAGGGGAAAGAAACAGCTCTACAGGAAGGGGCACCCTGATGGTGGAAATGATGGTTGATAATGCCACACTGAGGGAGAGAACTGGAGAGGCAAGGAGCAGGCAGAGCACGCAGTTCCGAAGCGCGGTGCGGGATGTTAATAACTCTGACCCTGAATCTGTGCCAAAAGTTCAATAGACTCTGTGTAAATGAGGGATAAAATAATAGCTATTTTAGAGATATTTAAATCCAAATGGTGAATTCTTTTTAGAGCTCAGGTATTTGAAGGACTGGATTTGCTTATGAAGAACTACATGCTGAATTCCAGACAAATAAAGCACTTTAGAAAGGATTTTTACCATATCAGATTCATAATTTTACCCAACACTCTAAAATTATTTTCTCTTACAGATTCTATTTTCTATTCCAAAAGCAAACACTTGTATAAACACAGATTTCCTTTCATTTCTTTTCCATTTTCTTTTTCTTGCTGTTTGATTCATTCCTGTTTCCGTCATTTGGGCCTGTTTGTCCACAACTTGCTCTACCTTCAGCACTGGCCATATCCCAGTCCTCAGAATTGAGGTGCTTTTGTTGTTGTTTTTGTTTTACCAAAGGTGCATTCATTCAAAACGCAAAGCCTCTACCTTCTGGTAGTTTATCTCCTGTGCTTGCCCTACAGCCCTACGGTCACGACCCCAGCTTGCTGCCCAGGAAGTGGTAAGGCAGATCCGTGAGTTAACAGACTGTCCTGAGTCATGGTTCTAACCAATACTCATCCTCCTGGGACAGAGGCTCCTGCCCATCCCCCAAAGACGTACCTTTGATAAATTCCACTTCAGTCGCTGAACTCCTGTGCTAGCTCTATAGCTCTCCAATTATCGCCTTTCCCTCCTGGGTGCCCTGGGCCCCTGCCTATCCAGCAGGAGAGCCTCAAAGCAGGGCTTAGCCCATGAGAGTTCTTGGTTTTGGCCAGGAAAGAGTTCAAAGGCAAGCCAGTGGTAGGGTGGAAGAAAACAGCTTTATTGAAGGGGCAGTGTTACACCTCCAGCAGTTACAGCTCTGTGACGGCTCCTGCAGAGCAGGGCTACTGCACAAGGTAATGTGCCGGGAGGAGCAACTCAGGGCAGTTCCCAATCATATTTATACCCACTTTTCATTACATGTGCATCAAAGGGCGGTTTATGCAAAAGGATGATTGCCATGGAAAGGGGCCATAACTCCAGGGGACATGGCAATGGTAAACTGATGTGGCACACTGGTGGGCGTGTCTTATGGAAAGCTGCTTCCACTCCATTTCTGTCTTAGCCAGTCCTCAATTTGGTCTGGTGTCTGAGCCCTACCTCGAGTCTAGTCCCACCTCGAGTCTAGTCCCACCTCCTACCTCACCACGTCCTGCCAGATCACCTTGGGACAACCTGTTTGAGTCCAGTTTTTCCTGTCATCTCCCACTAGGTCATATGGACCCCTGCTTACTTACTCGGAGTGTCTTTCTCCCGTTACCTGCTACTCTCCACCTCCTGCTAACCCCCATCAGGGCCCATCTGGGCCTATCATACAGCTGCTGATGCAGGTAACATTGATTTCTCTGACTTGAAGCCCTTTGCCCTCTTGATCCACGCTCCAAGTTTTTCTAACTGTGTGCATTTCTACCATCCCACTGACCCCCAAATAGCCAAATAGTCCCACAGGTATTTCTAATATACAATCCAGCTTCTTGTCTCCATTGGTGTTGAATATTATATATGCTCCTTTTATTAGTATAGTTTCCTAAGTATATGACTTCCATACCTTTTGGCATGTGAATCTCTAAGATTTTTTTTTCTAATTCTTCTAAGCTTTATGCTGAATTTTACCAATGACTTGTAATTTTTTTTTTTTTTTTTTTTTTTTTTTAAGACAGAGTCTCACTCTGTCGCCCAGGCCAGAGTGCAGTGGGTCGATCTCAGCTCACTGCAAGCTCCATCTCCCAGGTTCACGTCTTTCTCCCACCTCAGCTGGGTATTACAGCTGGGATTACAGGCGCATGCCACCATGCCCGGCTAATTTTGTGTTTGTATTTTTAGTAGAGATGGGGTTTCACCGTGTTAGCCAGGATGGTCTCTATCTCCTGACCTTGTGATCCGCCCGTCTCGGCCTCCCAAAGTGCTGGGATTACAGGCGTGAGACACTGCGCCCGGCCATGACTTGTAATTTATATTGTGTTATATCTATGCCACCACCCCTTTAAGATCTTTGCGTAGTTCTGCCATTCCACTTCTATTGTATACTTGTGTTTTTGTGTAATATCTGTATATAACTTCCCCGCTTTTGAATGTTCTTACTTTTTCAACATTCTGCCATTCTTGCCGAATTATGCATTTTGTAATTCTGTTTCTTTCTCAAAGAGGGACTCCTACCCTTCAGTGTTTTATCTTAGGTAAATAAAATTTAAATTTTTTGAGAATTTAAAAATTAACTGAGAACTTGTCCTTTCTTCCTAGTCAAACCATAATTTAATCAATTGAAAATAATTGTACATTTATTATTTGTAGCTTGCTCTTACTCTAGTTTTCCAGTGGTAGCGATGTGAACTGTCTTTGGGCTACATTCTTCTTATTATTGCGTAAAATATTAAAAACAGTCTTCATCAGTGAGACCACTTAACTGACATCCAGAAAGCAGCAGAATTGTTTCACCCAACTTGTCTGATATTTTCAAAATCTTTCGACATAATAATTCGTCCCCTTCTTATTTTAATTTTTCAATTATTTTCCCATACCTATAATAATTAATATCTATCCATATATCAGATACTGCTGGCTCCTGAGTTTCCTTCCTGCTCCAGCCGTTGGACCCCGCATGTGATCCCTCTTTGCTTTGAGTCACCCGCTCTCAGCTTCACCTGTCAGTGCAGCAGAGGCTGCCATGAACAGTCCCTGGGGGGGGCTTCACCTTACTTTCCAATAACAGTCTCACTCAGAGCAGGCAGTGCAATTTTTTTTTTCCTTTCTAGATACATTTTCGTATTGTATGAATACAGAAGAAAAGAATGGTTTTTCTTAAAGGAAGCGAAAAAATGAAAACTGAACAGTAATAGAAAAATGGTCAAAGAACATGAAGAGGTAATTGACAAAAGAAATTCCCATGGACAATAAACATATGAAAAATGTTCAATACCAGATTAACAAGGAAAATTAAAATCATGAGATGCCCCTTTCATCTAACAGATTGGCAAGATTAAATACATTCTCAATGTCAGAATTCAAAAAATTTTCTAAAACATTGCATTTGCATTGCCGGAAAAGAAGATGAATTGCAACACTCTAAAAGCTAGCTCAGCAAAATGTATCAAATGCCTTAGGTTTCAAGTAACATTTATCCATACGTCTCTGGAAATTTAACTTCTTGGTTAAAAGGAATAAAGAGTAACAGTAAACTTTTATCCATATGCATAATTATAACAACATTATTTAGAATAGTATAAAAAGAGAAACAGTCTAAATGTTCATCCATTGAGGATTGTCTGTATCCATTTTATTCTGTCCATGATGGAAGCCACCAGGCCCTTAGAAATCACACACTATACGAATACAAAGAAAAATTTTACAGTATGCTGCTAAGAGAATAAATCAAGTGTGGAAATAATATGGATGGCTTAAATCAAACTATAAATTATTTTTGAGAAGTTGTTTAGATGCATAGGACAAAATACCAAAAGATGACAAAATGAAAAGTTATTGGTGGCTATTTCTGGGGGTTCCAATGTGGAGATTTTTTCTCTCTTGTGCTTTTCTATGTTCTCCAAATTGCTTATAATTTTAAAAAACTTAACTTTTTAAAAAGAGTCAACCTTTGGAAACACTGAACGTGTCCCATAACTCAACGTCAGTACCTATCTGTTTCCTGTTTCCTCTAATTCATCTTATTTTTCCTAAACAGTAATGCTGTGGGGTGGGGTGGGGTGGGGGAAATGCCATCTACTACTTTTTTTCTCCGTTGTTTTGTTGTTAATACTCCTTCAGTATTGCTCTTTGTTCACTGAAATATGAATCAGTGGTTGAAATAGATCCAGCAACTTGCCAGTTACTAGAACCAAGAATGACAGCAGACAACCACATGGTGTTTCCTGAGTTCCAGGAACTGTTCTAATAATGCACGTGTGTGTGTGTGCACGTGCACCTGTGTGTATTTAAATTCTCACACAACAGCTCCGTGAAATAGATCTTAATACCATGCCCCTTTTATGAATGAAGAAACTGAGAAGCCAAGTGACCTGCCCAAAGTCACACAGTAAGTGCGTGTCCAAGCCTGGATTCAAGCACAGTCAGTCTGCCCCAGAAGCTGTGCCCATCATCACCATGAGATGCCACTTCTACAAGGATACAAGATGCACACAGTGTGACTTTTATGTTTTCCGCTCTTTGCCGTTGCACTATTTCAACCGAGGTCTGGGTTAAGTAAGAATTTTTGGACTGGCTTTGATCCTTAACTGCCATTTATAACATGACTTCTATAGGAAGAAATCACTACGCATTCTAAAGAACTGACCTTCAGATGAAATTTCTGAAAAGTCTATTTATAAGTTGGGGTGTGCCTGCTTATCTCCCAAGGAGATTATTGCCAAGGGAAAGACATGTGTTTCCATCCAAAAGAAATGTCTGGAAATTATTTGGCCTTTGGATCAACTCAGGCCATCCACCTTTAGCCAGGAGTTTACTCTGAGGACTCTTCATGAAGTGCTTAAACCATGAATAAAGACTCCGGAATGCTAACATCAAGTCACAGGCATGGTTTTGGAAGCCCTAGAATTTTCAAACGGGCACACACATACGTCTGGGAAAAGAGTCCTTCTTGGCCACTTGGCACTCTTGAAGAGAAGGCAGAAAAGCATGGAAGTCGAGCATTTCTTCATCCTTTCAGAAGTAGATGAATGTTCAGTGAAGATAAAATGTTCTAGAAGAGAGAAAAGGCTGAGGGGCAGGAGAGATATAAACTTGCATAATTTTCATTGTTCCCAAATATATTCTAATATATGCTTGGATTTGCCTGCTAGAAGTAGACCACATAATCAACAGGTTGCAAAAATTGCTTACTGAGCTATTTCAATCCAATTTCTAATAGCAATAGACAGAATACAATTTTGCTCCATTTCCCTTTCCAAAAGGTAAAGCTGTCAGAGAAGTTTATATTTATGTAAAAGCAATACAGCAATATCATACTGTATCCTTAGAAAAACGCATATTTGTACACATTTTCTCCTTCATCAGTAAGAGAAAATGGGGAGACTCAGACATAACAGGAGAAATCTCCCTAGCTGAGAATTAAACCAAGAAAAACTAAAGATACAGTTTAAAAGCTTTTTATACAAAACCATCTCACTGGGAAAACCAAAACAAGCGACCATTCCCAAATTGCAAGGACATGAACCACATTGTCACAAACTGGAAATCGTACAAGATTAGGAAATGACAAAATCTAATCTTCTCATGGAAAAAGAAATCATAGTCTTCTGAAGTTCCACAAAGAACACTGTCCAGCTTTATTACTCTAAGGAAAAATTCTGAATAGAAAGTAGTCACATTTTCTGGTCATGGCGATAAAGCTCATTCTTTACATGTGGTGTACATTCAGTAAGTGTTTGAAAACAGATCCTATTATAGGCACATAATTTTGATACATGTGTTTATCACTGATTAGGTTTTACACATAGCAGACTTGTATTACGTCTGGTTCTTAAAGCTGAGGGACTCATAAATAATCTGCATACTGAGTTGTTGGTTCCTTTTGTTCTGTTTGATGAAAAGAAAGTGTGTTTTTAGAAGGAGAAAAAGACTTTTTAATCATTCATCAGCTCTGTTAATAAGCACTCTAAATCCTAGAATGCGGGCTTAGATTTCCTGAAGACTTTAATGGCATATTCTTTTACAACTATTCTTCACTAAGATATCATTTTATTGTATTGACCTTTTTTTTATTTCCATGTTTAAGTCCAATGATACTGATAACAGACTAGAACTATAGAACTACACTTTTCAAGGTAATAGCCCCTGGACACATATGGCTATTAAGCTACAGAAATGTGGCTGGTGTGAATTCAAATACACTAGGAGAGTAAAATACACGCTAGATTTGAAGGCTTAGTACAAAAAAAGAAGAATGCAAATCATCAACATCATAATTTTTATATCACTGACGTGTTGAAATGATACTCTTTTGGATATACTGTAACATAGAAAATATATTTTTAAAATTCATGTTATCCATTGTCTATTCTCGGTCCTGTCCCCGGCCCCAGCAGGCTGACCTCTGAGGACTGAGCCCCCCAGGCTTCATTGATGGGAGGTTCTTGGTTGAGTTCAGCCAATGAGTGGCCCTCACAGAAGATCTGAATGTGAGAAAAAGGAGCAGGCAAGACAAGCCTTTACTCTTCTCCCCTCCCTACCTTAGGTCCATGTTTCTCAGAGAAGCTGGGCATCACGGTAACAACAGCTCTAACTTGGTGGCTCCTCCCCTGGGACTCCACCTTCCCTGGGCTCTGAAAACACAACGTCCTGCTTCATCACTTAGGGAAGTAGCACTTCCCACTGTTACTGTTCTCTGGGTGCCTTGTCACCCACCCTTGGTTGGTTTCCTTAACCCTGCCACTCTTTTTTTTTTGAGACAGTGTTGCACTGTTGCCCAGGCTGGAGTGCAGTGGCACGATCTTGGCTCACTGCGAGCTCCGCCTCCCAGGTTCACGCCATTCTCCTGCCTCAGCCTCCTGAGTAGCTGGGACTACAGGGGCCCGCCCCCACGCCCGGCTAATTTTTTTTTTTTAATTTCTTTTTTATTTTTAGTAGGGATGGGGTTTCACTGTGTTAGCCAGGATGGTCTCGATCTCCTGACCTCATGATCCACCCGCCTCGGCCTCCCAAAGTGCTGGGATTACAGGTGTGAGCCACCATGCGCGGCCTAGCCCTGCCAGTCTTTAGTTCATCCCTGTATTAATTAACCTATTAATGCATTAGGCTTTTATGCATTAATAGGTGCATTTGAAACACATGGGGTGAATTCCGCCCCCTGCTGGCACCCTGCCTGATATATAAACCCATTCTTTTCTCCTATATAACAGTAGAAAAAGCCAAGATCCAATACCCACGGACAAGATATCTTAGATTATGTTAAGATGAGTTTGATGCATTGAAATCAGCATATGCACTCTTTTTCTCAATGATCCAAGAGCTCCTTGGTGACACAAGAAAGTCAATATGATTTAAACCCTGCCCACAGTGGCCAAGCCACCATCTCACTTCAAGAATGTGAGCAAATGAGGAAAGCCCACAGAAAACAAAACCGTGCAGCTGAAATAGTAAGTGCCCACAGAGCTGCAAGCATAGTATTTGAGAGTTTAGAGGAAGAAGAAATGTACGGATGTGGTCTGCATTTCCCACTCTGTCTTGCAATCATTTTTCTAGCAAACAGCAGGAAATGTGAACATTGCCTGGAGCATAAAATCTGGGTATCATGCAAGGTGTTGCAGACCTGTAGTCCTGGCTACTCAGGAGGCTGAGGGGAGAGGACACCCTGAGTCCAGGAATGCAAGTTTGCAGTGAGCAGTGATTGCACCACCGTGCTCCAGCCTAGGTGACAGAGTGAGACTTCATTTCTAAAAACAAACAAACAAAACAAAACAAAACATGCTGGCTAAGGCAATAACAGGTGGTCATAATAATAAGTGTAGCTAATGACTATCTAGTAGCTCCTATTAGCCTAACATTCTGCTAAATACTTTACACAACTATTGCTATCACTTCCGAATAGTACTTGTCATTTTCCAGGTACTTTTTATACTAACCACTTTACCTCTATTAACTCATATAATCTTCATAACAACCTTAGAGACAAATACTATGGTAGTCTTCATTTTACAGATGCAAAAACTGGGGTGCAGACTTTAATCAACTTGCCCAAGGTCCCACAGACAATAACTGGTGGAACTGGAGTTTGAGTGAGGCAGCCCGGCCCCAGACTTCATTTGTGGCCATTATGCCCTACACCTTCTCAAAGGCTGAGTTAATCTTCACAACACCCCATGAAGCTCTGAGGAGAGCAAAGGTTCAGAATTGCTTCCCAAACTCACCCAAGATAGTAAGACTAGTCCCCATGACACTAGACTGCCTCCCAAATAGACCTGGAAAATGAACTGGGGCCAAACTGTAGAGAGCTTAGATGAATACCTTAGTGCAAAGATGAATACTTTAGTCAATCTGTCCTTACTCCTTAACTTTGCTCTTCATTGTCCCCCATGCTTCGTGCTCTGTGTAAGCCACCCAATTGTTATCTTTGACTCCTTTTCTACATCTCGTTCTGTTATCTGCCTTCCTCTCTCCAACAGTTTACCTTCCATCCTCATCTTCCTGCATTAACTTCAACAGTACCAGACATTTCTCAATTGGCCAACTGCTCTCCACTTTCTCCATCCCTACCTTACATGTGGAAGAATGGAACTAACCCCAACCATCTTCGACAGCCACCCTTGATTTCCCTCAGCCAATCAGCAGGGCTTATCTACCTATTCACAGGAACTGGTTGAGAGACAGATCTAGCAGATTGCTGGAACCAGCTCCCAGGGGCTTCAGAGTCCACTGCGGCCCCCTCTACCCCACGCTGGGTCCAGGGACATCACATTGGTAGTCTGAAATCAGCCATGGTGAGAGAGTTTGTGCCATAAAAATCAAACGCTGCGTATCAGGGTTTTTTTTTTTTTTTTTTTCATTTTTACCTCTTTTCTTTTTCTTTTTCTTATTTGAGAAAGAGAGACAGGGAGAGGGAATTGCTAGATATTCATCTGTACACTACTTGGATGAACAAGACCTAATTTAGGTCCATGAGACGTGAGGAGATATTTAATCAGGGTTTGGAGAAATCATTGAAGAAGATTCTATTCTTTTGTGTAGGGAGAGTTATAAAGAAATTGGATCTGAGACTACTAAAGCCATTTTGGCCATCAAAGGACCTAACCGGAGGATAGAGTTGACATACAGAGAAGAGCTGCTCTGAAAGGATCAAAGAGGTCTGGAGCCAGAGAGCACTGATGGTGTGGACTTCTGAATCCACCCCCAAAGCCCGTATGCCTCTTCACTCTTCAGTTAAATGAGACAATAAAGTCCCCCTGTTTTAAAAACCAGTTTGAATTGGGACTTTTATGGCCATCAATTGAAAGATGTTGAGTGGATACACAGAGTTATGACTTAGGAGCAAGGCCACCCCTATTGCACAAGCCCAGGGGCACCATTCACTTGAAGTCTTTGTAAAGGGGAGTCCTTCCTTGGAGTCGGCAGGGCCCAGCCTGTGCAGCCACATGTGGCAAATGTAATGTTGTGCCTAAGAAACAGCCTATTCCCCCCTATCATTCAGCAGGAAGCCCAGATTCCCTGCTAGTACCCCATTGATTCCTTTTATTTCGCTGCCCATTTTCATTCATCTCTTCTTATTACCCTGCTGCATATAACACACCATTGCCCTGTTTTTATTTTCTCACTTCTTCCAACAGCTGACTTTTACTGCTTTCTACCCTTATTCTCTGTCTTCTGTAGCCTTTGGGAATTTCTAAAAAGAGTAAACAGATTTTTTAAATCCAGGCCAGCTCCATCGATTAATCAAAGCTTTCCCATCAGTCTTCCAAGTGTTTATCCTGTTATTTTGCTTTCTGTTCAACCCATATTGACCAAGCTGGCTCATTCCTCATGTGCCAAATATGTCCAACAAGTACGTGTTTCAGCACCTTTATGTGTGATGCTTTCCTTGCCTTGAATTCCAAGATCCTTTCATCTTCCCATATTGAAATCTCGTTTCCAGCAATTCCCAATTCAAATCCCTCCCCATTATGATTGTCTTACTCCAATATTATTATAAGAAACAGACCTCTTCAGCCAAAAAAGCTAAATGTGTTGAATTAAAAGAATACAGGCCTAACTCACAGAACCTAAGGCATAAAATGCAGCCAGGTCTCATATGAAATTGGAGTAAGAGAAACCAGAAAATCAGGAATGGAAGTTACTCTGTCCATCTCTGGAACACCCCATTCTCACTTGTCTGCCTCTCTATTCATATCTGTCTCGTTGTCGTTGCTCTCTTCACATCTGCTCTCTGGATTTTGTGTATGTCTGGTGGTTTGTTTGTTTCATCGATTCCAGAGTCCGGTGGAAACTGAGTAGGTTCTCACTATGTCTCAATTTCGAATGTCTTGGAGGAAAAGCTAATAGGTTGTTTTCCCCTGGGTCTGATGTCCACCCCGTGACAAGTCAACTGCAAAAGAAGGTACATGACTACATGGCACCTTTGACTGTTCCTTCCAGGGATGTAGAAAGATCAGACTCTCTAAAGAGGAGGTGTAAGGGCATGGAAGAAGGGATTGGCATCCCTAATATGCTAATCATGCCTTACAGTGATTCCACATCCCCCACTTCTTACTACATGTATCTAATACTGTTGTAACTTAGATTCATGCCCCACTTTCCCCACTAAGGTACTGGGAACAGAGATCAGTTTATCTGCATCTTATGTAAGGATCACTATTGTAGTTGGATTTTCCAGAAAGCAGACACAGGTTAGCATGCAGAATATTTATTAAATAATATCATTTGTATCAAGTTCTGTAGAAGGAAGGGGAAGAAAGCAGGAATGGTCAGAAGGAAACTGTGAGCAAATTCATGACAATGAAGGCCAAATCCAAATGACAGCCTCAGCCTACCCTATGGGGAGCTCTGGAGAAAATTTAGCGTTATCCTAGTAAGGCTGAGATCACCAGGCCTGTATCCTGCATCTACCAGTCACTGGATGTGAACTATCCCAGGGATGCGGGCATGTATTTGTGTGAGGGATCCTTCCGCAACTGAGGCAATCTGGAAGTGCTAACAGCTGGATACTGGGTGCTGACAACAAGCCCAGCAGCTGAAGCAGTAAGTATTTTAATGAAAGGGGGTCTGGATGGCACACCACAATGACCACAATGACGACTGCAGCCACCATTGTGCCTTACACAATGCATGTGCTTACACATCTGTTAGCCACTTCAAAGCAGGGGTGGGAGGAAGAATAAGAATAACTGTTAAATGAAAGATTAGAACGGATTTTTTTAAAATCCCAAGATTTGAGGCTAGCAATGTATACAAATTCCACATCTGCCTCTTACTACGTTACCGAGCTTCTCTGTAACTTCCCTTCACTCCCCTGAGATGATAGCAAATATGCTCCATGTATATCTGTCCCTAATATTTGCGTGACCCAGAGAAGGAATACAAATGATGTTCCCACCCCTCGTTAGTGTGTAAGCACCTCAACCCACATGCTCAAGTCCTGTTCACACCCTTTCCCCAGCACCCCTCTTAACAGCAGCCCCTTGGATCACTCTCTGCTAAACAGACTTGGAAAAGAAGCCCTTGCAGTCTTTGGAAATGGGGTTGAGGCCATTTTCTTAGGGAACCTAATACCCCAGTGCCTGAAGTGGGGTCTAGAAAGAGCAGCATAGCTCTGAGCGGGACTCCCCTGGGCCCCAATCTCCTCACTTCACAAGGAGAAGACTGGGATGCCAAAGTTAAAATAGGTCTCCCAGGCCAGGCGTGGTGGCTCGCGCCTGTAATTCCAGCATTTTGGGAGGCCGAGGCGGGCAAATCACCTGAGCTTAGGAGTTTGAGACCAGTCTGACCAACATGGAGAAATCCCGTCCCCACTAAAATTATTAAAAATACAAAATTAGCTGGGCGCGGTGGTGCATGCCTGTGATCCCAGCTACTCAGGAGACTGAGGAAGGAGAATCGCTTGAACCCGCGAGGCGGAGATTGCAGTGAGTGGAGATTGGGCCATTGCACTCCAGCCTGGGCAAGAAGAGCAAAACTCCGTCTCAAACAAAACAAAACAAAACAAAACAAAACATAGGTTTCCCTAAAGCACAGGGCCCAAGAAAGGAGTCCTGGATGCAACAATCAAAGGCCGTAGGCAGTTCAATAGCTCATCCCATCTGAACCTGGAATGAAGGACGCATTTAGGCCAGCTATTAGTGTTCTTTAATTCTATAAAAAGTCCCGGCCGGGCGCGATGGCTCACGCCTGTAACCCCAGCTCTTTGGGAAGCCAAGGCTGGAAGATCATGAGGTCAGGAGTTTGAGACCAGCCTGGCCAACATGGTGAAACCCCGTCTCTATTAAAAATACAAATATTAGCCAGGCGTGGTGGCGGGCGCCTGTAATCCCAGCCACTTGGGGGGCTGAGGCAGGAGAATTGCTTGAACTCGGGAGGCAGAGGTTGCAGTGAGTCGAGATGGTGCCACTGCACTCCAGCCTGGGTGACAGAGCAAGACTCCGTCTGGAAAGAAAGAAAAAAAAAGTACCCAAATGAATTTTCCCTTAAAAAGTTCTTTCCGGCCAGGCTCGGTGGCTCACGCCTGTAATCCCAGCACTTTGGGAGGCCGAGGCGGGCAGATCACGAGGTCAGGAGATGGAGACCATCCTGGCTAACACGGTGAAACCCCGTCTCTACTGAAAATACAAAAAAATTAGCCCGGCGTGGTGGTGGGCGCCTGCAGTCCCAACTACTCGGGAGGCTAAGACAGGAGAATGGCGTGAACCCGGGAGGCGGAGCTTGCAGTGAGCCAAGATTGCGCCACTGCACTCCAGCCTGGGCGACAGAGCGAGACTCCGTCTCAAAAAAAAAAAAAAAAGAAAGTTATTTCCTCTCTTTGTCGTCCTCAAAAGTATGCATTGGGTTGGGCACAGTGGCCCACACCTGTAATCCCAGCACTCCAGCACTTTGGGAGGCCAGGGAGAGTGGATCACGAGGTCAGGGGTTCCAGACCAGCCTGACCAACATGGTGAAATCCTATCTCCACTACAAATACAAAAATTAGCCAGGCATGGTGGCGGGTACCTGTAATCCCAGTTACTCAAGAGGCTGAGGCAGGAGAATTGCTTGAACCGGGAGGAGGAGGTTCCAGTGGGCGGAGATCATGTCATTGCTCTCCAGCCCTGGGCGACAGAGTAAGACTGTCTCAAAAAAAAAAAAAAAAAAAAAAAAAAAAAAAAAAGAGAGAGTAGAAGATTCATTTACCTCTGTTTCTATGCCTTTTTCTGTAAGTATATTTATCTTGGTTGATGTTTGCTGATTTTATGAGTCTGTAAATTTATGTGTTTTAACCAATTTAGGAAATTATCAGCCATTAGTCTTTGTTTTATGTTTTTGTTGTTGTTGTTGTTGTTGTTGTTGTTGTTGTTTTTCTTTGAGACAGAGTCTCGCTCTGTCTCCCAGGCTGGAGTGCAGTGGCACGATCTCAGCTCACTGCAAGCTCCGCCTCCCGGGTTCACGCCATTCTCCTGTTTCAGCCCCCGGAGTTGCTGGGACTACAGGCGCCCGCCCCCACGCCCGGCTAATTTTTCGTATTTTTTAGTAGAGACGGGGTTTCTCCGTGTTAGACAGGATAGTCTCTATCTCCTGACCTCGTTGATCCGCCTGCCTCGGCCTCCCCAAGTGCTGGGATTACAGGTGTGAGCCACTGCGCCGGGCCTAGTTTTTTAATTTTTTTTTTCCCCTGCCCTATTATCTCCCTCTTCTTCTTCCGGGATTCCAGTCACATGTAGGTTAAACCTTATGACATTGTCTGTGGGTCACTGAGCCTCCGTTTTTATTTTTTAATCTTTTTCTCCTTTTATTTTTCAGACTGGAATTTTTATTAATGTATCTTTAGAGTCACTGATGCTTTCCTCATTCACTTTCATGAAGCCCATCCAGTGATTTTTTTTTTTTTTTAATTTCAGATATTGTATTTCTGGTTCTAGAATTTAACTTGTGGTTTTTATTAATAGTTTCTATTTGTCTGCTGAGATTTCCTTTCTGTTTATTGATTATTTGTATATCAGCATTGAGCATAGTTATAACTGCTTTAAAATCCTCATCTGTGAATCCCAACTTCTGAGTTCTCTTAAGGTTGGACTCATTGCTGTGTTTTCTCTTAAGAATAGATTAAATTTTCCTGTTTCTTTATGTATTGAGTAATTTGTAATTATATCCTGGATGTTGTGAATATTATGTTGTGGTGACTCTGGATTGTTATATTCTTCCAAAGTATGTAAATTGTCCCTTTCAATAGGCAATATACTTGGTTGCTCAAGTTGCAGATTAGGTCTCTTGGGTAGCATCTCAAATCTCAGTTCAGTTCTTTTATACGTAAGCAGCATTGAGTCAACCGTACATACCTAGTTGAGGGGGTTAGCCAGAGATATGGGCAGAGTTTATGTGTAAAATTTGGACTTCTTCTCTCTGGTTCTCTCTTTTCTTGAATTCCATGTGCCATCCCTCTTCCTGTCTAGTGGCAGTAGTTATCCCAAATTCTGTTCTCTGGTTTTTGGGGCCAGAGAGATTATGGGTTTTCTCTTGGAATTCAGTCAATCTGCATGAGCATGACACTGATCTAGCGTACTCACAGACTAGAAGCCTTGGAAACTCACCGGGTGCCATTTCCTTCCTCCAAGTGCCAACTCCCCTTTAGAATCAGCTATTTTGGCAGTTACTTCAGTGAACTGCTTTCTGTAATGTTTCTAAAAGCTATAGTGAAGATGTTCAGGAGGATCTGTCCAGTGGGAGTTTCCCGAGCCATACCAGAAATGGCGCCATCTTCTACAGCTACATTAACAAGAAAAGAGGACTCGCCTCGTTTCCTTTTCCCTGGCCTTTCTTTCTCCATTTTTTTTTCTCTTGGAGTTGTATCTCCCCCCTTATGGAGGTCTGCAGCCTTTTTAGGTGGATCCTTCCCCCATTTCAACAAGAGTACCTGAGGAACTCAGGTATGTATATATGTATACTTCCTGATATTAGATCCCCCAAGGCACACAATCCTGGTTGGCCACTGCTCTTCTTGTCTCTTTTTACCTGGCTAAGTGATAAGATTTTTATCTCCTCTACCTCCTTCTCTAGATATGCCTCCCCAAGCTGTTACACAAACTTCTGTGATCTCCGAACCTTCTCACTAAAGCAGTTAGTGCACCAGTTTTTGTTTCTTGACACTAATGAGAGAAAAACAGTTTTTCCAGATAAGTATACTTGGGGTAGACATAGGGTATATTCTTTTCTGAATGTATCTTTCCACCAGTAATCTAAGAATAGTGTTGAGGTTATGACTTCTATTTCATTTCAGATACTCAAGAGGAGTTTATGAAGCTCTTTCCTTTCTAGGTCATCCATGACCCCCAAGTACGTTTATTCTGCAGGAACTCACATCTGTAGAAAGCTGACAGTCACCTTTCATCTGTAAGTTTTAGAAAATAAAACTTTTTTTTTTCTTAGTCTCAATGCCTGTAAAATGATTCTTCATTCATTATCACATTTGGCTGCCACTTCTTACTCAGGGACTCCGAGCTGCTTCATTGGGGAAAAAGAAACTACTCTGTATATTCGAACAGTAGGAATTCAATCAAGGGATTTGTCATAGAGGTAGTGGTAGACCAGAAATACAAGTTCAGGAAGCCACTACAATCTCTGTGTCTGGAGGGACAAAGAAGGTGGTATTACTGAAGCTCAGGTCCTGCAGAAACTGGAACAAAGCTGGAGCATGAAAGAAAAGACAGACGCACTGTCTGGGAAGCGGCAAAGAGGGAAAAATACCCTGGATTCTACCTGCCTGCCACCCTCCAATCTCTCTTCAACATCTCTCATTAAATATAGCTGCAATACAGAGCAGAGCAAGGGAAGTGTCAAAAAATTATTTGAAATCAAATATTAAGATAAATGACCAGCATAAGGAGTATAACGAATGTCACTGGAAATATGAATTTACTTAAGCTGAAAGATCTTAACACGAATCTAAAGTCAAACTGTAGGCCAGATGTGGTGTCTTGTACCCATACTCCCAGCACTTTGAGAGTCCAAGGCAATAGGATCACGTGAGGCCAGGAGTTTGAGACCAGCCTAGGCAACATAGCAAGACCTTACCTTTAAAGACGAATAAATAATAACAAAATAAAAATAAATAAAGTCAAACTGTAGTCTCTGGAGGGAAAATCTATGGCTAATTTTGAACTATTTTAGTCTCTCCTTGCTCCTAACAGAAAACCAGGATGTGGTTCCTCCAGCATTCTCTTGGTTGAGATGATCACTTCCATACTTTTTCAAAAACCTCTCAAGTTATCTTCACCTACAGGTGCTATGAAAGAAGAGCCCTCCCTTTCTCTCTCGCTCAGACGCTCAGACACACAGAAAACTGAGCTGTAGGATGCTTGCATTCCCCCTCCTCTGCCTCAGAATGATTGCATTTGGTTCAGTTACAGAATCAGAATCCCGGTTTCTATGCATTTAAAGCACAGGAGGAGTGCACATCCCATTTCTGTATGTCTGTCCTTCCCTGCAGCCCCTGTGTAAATGTGTAGAACTACAAATCCTTAGGGCTGGCAGGGAGTTGAGGTCCTGCTGGAGTGATGGAAAGAGTTGGACTGCACCCCATTCAGTAAGGATATTTGGGAACTCGAAGCTCCTTTAGACTTCTCGCTGAATCAGGAAATGTACTTCTACTCAGATTACCCTGCCTGCCTCAGTTGGGGGAACCCAGGAAACCACTAATCCCATCATGCAAAGGGTTACTTGGTACACATGGGCTGCAAGGAAATACCCAGCCAGGATCTTCTTGTGAAGACCAGAAGATCTTCAGAACAAGGATTTCAGCATTGGCAAAGGGCAGCCTTTAGTGAAATCGAGAAACCCTGATCCTCTGGGAGGACAGAGAGTCATACCTGGGAGTACCCTGCAAGGAGTCGGGCACACAGCACCACACAGGCAGCCTGAGTCTCCTGTGTCCCGTGTGCCCCTGCCATGTGTGTGAAATGGCTAAGCATTTCTGCCTGTCCCGCCTCATGGGATTGGAATGGGTTTACAACAGAAGTGAATGTGGAAGCAATTTGTGAATTCAAAAGAACTGTATGAATGCCAGCACTATTAGTTCCTCGTTTACTCTTCATTAAGGAGCATGAGTCATTACTGAGACATTTCTTTTTCAGCAACTCGAAGTCACTGGTGCTCTTTTTTTGTGTGCTCTTATCTCATTGGAAAATAAGAATAAGTCCACTTATTTGCTGGTGTGAACATACTCTCCATGAACTGTCCCCTAAATACTTTGAAAACTGATGTCAAGTCAACCTTTAAGGACTTCTTTATAAACCTTTGGAAGACTTGCTTAATCTTGTGTCATTATGCCATTTGATCTGAAAGAAGGAAGAAAAGAAGGAAGGAAAGAAAGAGACGGCGGGGAGGGAGGGAAGAAAGGAAGACAGGGATGGTTGAAGGAATGAGGTAGGAAAGAAGGAAACAAGAAAAACATTTCAATATACCTTTTGTGTGATATCTTCGATTCCCAAGTTGATAATGAAATAGATTTAAAATATGGATTCTATCTATAGAAAAATAGGATTCTTCCTTCTTCAAAAGCTCTATTGTCCTTCTCCACAAAATAACTGAGATCACCTTCTGAAGACTGCATTCTTCTGGTGAGTTCAAGGATACTAATAGGGTCTCTGCCAGGATAGGGCCAGTATCATGCTCTGTGGATATGTGATGACATGAGTCAATTTGACTTACACATTCCTGAGTTTCTCATCACAGCAGCTTCCAGGGAAAGCACCTGGAATTAAATTTCCATGAATCTACCAGAATGGCAAAGATATCAGGAAGTAGGTTGACTGCTTTGTCAGTGCCTACATATGAAGATGGTATCCCCTCTGTTCCCATATCTACCCTGCCACACATCCACAGACTTCTCTAGGCATCACACCCCTTCCTGATATCTCATTATCTGAGGGGTCTGGACCCCACAAACAGGCTACAAGCCATGAATCCACTTAACAGAGCCTAAACTCATGTAGTCAATAGAAAAATAAAGTAATTAATTTTATTCTATATTTAACAATTTAGTTTAAAATTATATAATGATTTATTTCTTAGAACAAAGAATATATCAAGTTTTGATTTGTAGGTTTAGGGGGTATAATTTCCCCTTAAAAAACTGAAAGGTAGTATGCCAAGACTTCCTCACCCAATGCTTAACGTGATTTTTAAAAGAGTTGTTCATTTTTTCTTTGCAAACGTATTCAAGGGCTTCATCAATGTTCTCAATGATCTACCTTTTCAAATGGATTCATATTTAAATCATTTTCTAATGAAGTCCTTCCATGATATTATCCTTGCTTGTTTTCATTTCTTCAGTTGTTAACTGGTTTAAATATTTTAGATACTCATGTATCAGTGGCTTTGCTTCATTCCGGGAGTTCATTGACTTGATCCAGTCCTGGATATTTGGCAAATTTTGCAACTTTGCTTCAAAACACATTTGTAGTGTATACAACTGTATTAACCATTTCATGCATGTATTAACCATGCAAGAAGTCAATTTCCAATAAGCAGGGCAACAGATCCATTCCTAAAGTTAAACTGGGAAGGGTGTTGAAACAGGGACTGATTTCATGCATGGTTAATACAATGGCAGATATTCTTGTGATACACTTCGTTTCCCTATGCGCCTCGAACATGTAGGAACTAAAATAAGATAGCCACGGACAATGAGCACCCTTAGACGTTAGATGCTGCCTTTACGTGGATAAAGTGGCTGTTGAACCGGGATGCCCATTCTGGCCCAACAGACTAGAAAGGGAACCTTCTAGGGTTAGTTCTCTGAAGCTGCCTTATGGTTTGGGCCAGGAGGAGATATGGATAGGAGCTAAAAGAGAGGGATTTTTAAGAGCAAATGAAGCAAAACACTTTGTCAGATAAAGAAAAGGCATCCACATTTCCTACTTGCACCACAAATGGTACTAGTGAGTCCTACTTTTGAGAAACGATGGTCTTGCCTCCAGCAACCACTTGTCCCTTGTTTCTAATGAATGTGTCACGTAAAGAAAAGACACCATCACAGCCAACACTTGCTTCCACTGGCAACGTCTGCAGCTGAATTCGAATTTTAAAAATATATATATTAGAAGAGTATTGAGAAAAGTAAAGAAAAAAGAAATTGCATTTAGATTTCAACCTCTCACAAAGTCCATACTTCCCTCTGGTGTTGCAATGAAGTAGCTCTCTGGGGGATCCCGAGAAAGCCCACAACCTCCAAATGCAGACACAAAGGAGAAGGTAGTTGCTGACTTCCATTCAAACAGAAAAGTCAACAATTCCTTTCTTTTTTTTTTTTTTTTTTTTTGGAATGCAGTCGTGTGATCTCGGCTCACTGCAAGCTCCACCTCCCGGGTTCACGCCATTCTCCTGCCTCAGCCTCCAGAGTACCTGTGACTACAGGTGCCCGCCACCACGCCCGGCTAATTTTGTTTTGGTATTTTTAGTAGAGATGGGGTTTCACCGTGTTAACCAGGATGGTCTCGATCTCCTGACCTCGTGATCCGCCCGTCTCGGCCTCCCAAAGTGCTGGGATTACAAGCGTGAGCCACCGCACCCGGCAGCAATTCCTTTTTAAGTGAGCAGACTAAAAAGCAAGTTTACAGGACACAGACAGGGTGAACGCCTCTCCTTACCTTGCCCCTGCCTACCGTGCCAACCCTTGACTTGTCCTAGTTGAATGAAGTCATTTTCCATTTTTGTGTTAATAAGCGAAGTCTGGGAGCTTACTCATGCCTGACTTGCCATGCCATGTGAGTCCACTGCGTAAGTGACGGGGTCTGAGTTAAATTATTGGCTCTTCTGTTACTGCCTATTTGATCTTAGGTAAGCTACCAGCCTCTCTGGCCTCAGTTTGCTCACCTTGAAAATGCAAACACTATCAGTACTTTCTTTACAGAGTAGTTTTAGGGAGTAAATGAACTAATATATGCAAAGTGTATAATGCTCTTTCTCAACGAGTGATAGTTATTATGACTAGATAATATGTGGAAAAATACAATATGGAATATATAAGATATGAGAAAGTTAAAAAGAAATATTGAGAGCATATCATTCGGGACCTCAGTTTTCTTAAGTGTGAAACAGGGGTGAAAATATCTATTCCAAAGGTTATTTTGATGTTGAAATATTAAATGGGGCCAGTCTTTCACTAAATGCTTAGGAAGTTATAGCCCTTATTTTTATTGCATTAACTGGCTCTGGAGCATAAATTTTTTTTTTTTTTTTTTTTTTTTTGAGGCGGAGTCTCACGCTGTTGCCCAGGCTGGAGTGCAGTGGCGCGATCTCGGCTCACTGCAAGCTCCGCCTCCCGGGTTCCCGCCATTCTCCTGCCTCAGTCTCCTGAGTAGCTGGGACTACAGGCGCCCGCCACCGCGCCCGGCTAATTTTTTGTATTTTTAGTAGAGACGGGGTTTCACTGTGGTCTCGATCTCCTGACCTTGTGATCCGCCCGCCTCGGCCTCCCAAAGTGCTGGGATTACAGGCTTGAGCCACCGCGCCCGGCCTGGAGCATAAAATTTTGAACTTGGTTGTTTTCTCTGATGTTTCTCACCATCCGGAGTCCCACGGGCTAGGGAACTGGAATTCCTGGTGTTGTCACACCACTGTGTACAATTGTGCAGTGCACAACCTCCAAGGCAGTTCTACATTTTGTCTGAAACCTAGATGTGGGTCTTATTCAGCCGTTCTCCCTGCTCCGAGTCCTGTGCTCTCAGGAGAGTAACCTCGCTGGGCCTCCTCCAGGAGCCCCTGAACTCCCCAGCACACAATGTGGGCTCCTCACCCATAGGTTCCCCACCTTCCAGGCAGGGAGCTCAGAAAAGCCTCAGCCCTGGACTGTAGGTGTGGGAGGGGGCAAGCAGGGAGCTTTGGCCCCTGCTGAGTCTGAGTCAATCTCCCTTTCTCTCAATGATGGAAATGTGAACATGTGAGAAAGAAAAGAAGTCACCACCACCCACACTATCTGTCAAAACGGACAATGCTACTGTGTGCAGTAGAAGGTTGTTGAATTGAGGGTCCAGGAGGCCTGGATCTTGGCTTTGGTTTAGCTTGAGCCAGCACCATAACCTGGAGAAAGCACACAGACAGACGCCTCACTTTCCTGTTCTCACCTGTGAGATGAACTTACCTCTGCGTCCTGGGGAGTATTCGTGTGCCAGGGTACCATCTAGACCTTCCACAGAATGGTACTGTGGTATTCCATGGAAAAGAATGTTGTGAGATGGGAGATGTCATTATGCCACATCAAACAAAATACAACATATTTCTTCACAGATGGATTTTTAAGAGGGAGGATGGTTTGTCATTACCCAAACTTACTTTGCCACATTACCCTTTACATTTGTTTAATGGAAGATCTGTCAACATCTTGAAGACGTCCACTAAGAGTAGCTTGGGCAATGACGAGTTACACCTCTTTACAGTCCCTCTTGGTCTAAAAATATAGTGTCTCCTCAATATCAGAGAAATAACTTCAAAAAGAAAAACTAAAGTATTAGTTGGCCTGAGTAATCATTGTAATCAATGAGAGTAACTGATGAAACCTGCTTCAAACCTGTTAAAGTGGCATGTGTTTATCATTCATTGGGTCAAATTAACCTTTTCGTGTATAATTTTGTTAAGATATAATAATTTTTACGTTTATACAGCATTTTAGACGGGTAACATCGTTAGACCAATGACAGACAAATTAGAAGAAAATCGGACAAGACATTAAATTTGTTAAATAATTAAAGAAGTACCTTATGGTTATATTTTATTCAAAAGTTAATTTCTGATTTGTTATGTCTTTTGAAGGTTCTAAGCTAGTGAAAGAGACTTTGTTACTTGACAGTGGTGAATTACAAATACAAAATTTCTAGATTACAGATGAAGACTCAAGCCATGCTAGATTACTAAAATTCTAAGACAAGCGTTAGTTAAAACAGGAGTCCATCATCAAGAATACCTACTTGGGGCCAGGCGCAGTGGTTCACGCCTGTAATCCCAGCACTCTGGGAGGCCAAGGCAGGCGGATCACCTGAGGTCAGGAGTTCGAGATCAGCCTGGCCAACATAGTGAAACCTGGTCTCTACTAAAAATACAAAAATTAGCTGTGCATGGTGGCACGCACCTGTTAATCCCAGCTACTTGGGAGGCTTAGGCAGGAGAATCGCTTGAACTTGGGAGGTGGAGGTTGCAGTGAGCCAAGATCATGCCACTGTATTCCAGCCTGGCCAACAGAGTGAGATCAAAAAAATAAAAATAAAAATAAAGGAATACCTACCTAATAACCCTACACTCGGATACAGCAGGACACTTCTAACAAAGCACATTCAAATTTCAATTCCAGTTTTCACTCAGTCAACTCTTCCTACTCCTCTGGCCTCTCTCAGGGAATGGTTACCAGCGTCCTGAGCCCCAGACCCAGGGAGCAGCCCAGACTCTTCCCCACCTCTCCACACACACCCAAGAAAACACAAAGCCTGGAAATTCTTTTTACCACCTCTCCAGTCAGCCCACCTCTCTCCATCATCGCTGCTGTTTCCCCTGTTCCAGGCACCATAATCTTTGCCCTGAAATACAGCTACTTCAGTGACGGCTGCACCTCCAGCCTTGCCCGCATCTATCCCTTTGCCACACTGCAGCCATGGAGATCTTTCCTACGAGAAGATGCAGTCATTTACCTTCCTATCTAAAAGCCCTTCGTGGCTCCCTGCTGCCCTGAGGATGAAGTCCAAACTCCTCAGCAAAAAAAACATAAAAGGTCTTTTTTTTGTGTCTCTTACTTGGAATTGCTGGCTTAAAAACTGAATGCATCGGCCGGGCGTGGTGGCTCGTGCCACATAATCCCAGCACTTTGGCAGGCTGAGGAGGGCGGATTACCTGAGGTCAGGAGTTCAAGACCAGCTTGACCAACATGGTGAAACCCCATCTCTACTAAAGATACAAACTTAGATGGGCGTGGTGGGGGGCGCCTGTAATCCCAGCTACTTGGGAGACTGAGACAGGAGAATCGCTTGAAAGTAAGAGGCAGAGATTGCAGTGAGCTGAGATTACGCCCTTGCACTCCAGCCTGGGCAACAAGAGTAAAACTCTATCTCAAAAAAGAAAAAAAAATGCATTACACATACGTATTTATTATATAATATATCCTACAAATAAATGTATAATGTATAGGCACACACATTTCCACATACAATTAAGTACAAAGAAAATATTACAGACCCCAATGTACTATGATTTGGATTTCACAAACGTTACCATTCTGTCATATTTATTTATATAATTTTAGATACTATTTTAAAGACATAAAATATTATTGATACAGCTAAACGTTCTACACCCCAGCCACAAATCCCACCTATTCCAGGCCAGACATTGCCAGAGGGAATCTACCTTTACTGTTTTCATTAACAAAGTCAATTAGTCCAGCATCCTTTGGTGAACAGTTCATCCCTTCCTCGCAAATCTGGAGTGCCTTCTCTGTCCTGTATCAGCTATTTCTCAATGTTCAATTATATAATTCTGTTCTATTGGTCTCTCTCTTTCAAGACAAGCTTCTCTTTATTATTCTTAAAAGATGACTTGCTTATTTTTGGCTCTTTATTTCAATTAGATGTTTGTTATTTTTAGTAGAACCTGGCTACTAATTTAATGGCTTTGCACATTATAGGGACATTCAGTCTTTCTCTTATTTTCTTGAGAAAATAACTATAGTTATTTTTATTAGAATATGTTCATTTGTCTATGGGTTCAGATTTATCAACACCATTTACATTGTTTTAATAAACTCTGTAAGTTTTTCTAGTTGATTCATTTATGCTTTTATCTTTATTATTGCCTTTCATTTACTTTTAGAGAGTTTATGCTTTTATTGTTTTTCCAACTTCTTTTTGGTTTTTGTTTATGAATACTATTCGTATTGATATATAACAGTTGTGCCTATTTTGGGGGTACATGTGACATTTTGATACATGTGTACAATGTATAATGATCAAATCAGGTAATTGAAATATCAACCTCAAACATTTATATTTACCTTTTCTTTGTGTTGTGAACTTTCCAATTCTGCTCTTCTAGCTATTTTGAAATATATAATAAAGAATTATGATCTCCCTACTGTACCATCAAATACTAGAACTTACTCCTTATATCTAACTGTATTTTTGTATCCATTTACCAACTTCTTTTCATCCTCTTCTTAGCCTCTAGTAGCCACTATTGCTTTTTCAACTTCTTGGGACAAATGCTTAATTGGTTAATTTTTAGTCTCTTGTTTTTAATATAAGCATTTATCATATTTAGGGTTACAAATGTCCCTATAAACATCAGTTTAACTGTACAAGTTGTGGTGTGAACTGTCTGCAATTTCTATTGTTCTTAATATTTTGTAACTATCAATTTGAATTCTTTTTTAACCCATCAATTATTTACAAGTATTTTTAGCTTCCTAGTGAATAGAATTTCTTAAAATTATCTTTTAGTCATTAACTTATAATCTTACTTCATCTTTGTTAGAAGACATAAATTGGGTTATATCGTTTTCTTGATGTTTATTTAGACTTACTTTGTAATCAAGTATATGGACAATGTTTATAAGTGTTCTTTACTTAAAATATGAAGATGCTTTTTTATTGGAAATGGATTATTTTATATTGAGTGGACATTCTAAATATGTTCATCATATGAAGCTTTATAAATGCATTATGTAAAACATTTACATCCTTAGAAAATGTTTATCTCCATTTTTCAGTAACTCATAGAGATGTGTTCAAACTTCCACTATAATGTTGGATTCACTTTGTATTCAGGCAATTTTTGCATTACATATTTTTAGGCCATCTAATTCAAGATTGTTAGAACTTCCAAGTGACTTGTGTTTATCTGTAAGAAAAGACTCCCGTTATCTCTAATGCAGTTGATTTTGTCTGATATTCAAGTCACTATATCAGCCTTCTTTTCTTTTTTGCCCACTGTATCTTTTTTCATGCCACTACTTTAAACATTTTTGTATCATATTTTAGATGGATCTCTTAAAAAAACTTATAATTGAGTTTTTTATTTGATTGTTTTATTGCAGTGTGAGAATCTTTGTCATTTAATAAAACAGTGTAATACATTTACACTTAGAACTACTGGCATATCTGAACACTTTACTACCTTCTAATTTTTTAATTACCATTCTCTATTTATTTTCCTCTTTTTTGCTTTTTGTTGAATTATGTGGGAATTTTGTTTTCTTCTTTTGATTTGTTCAAAAGTTGTACATTCTTTCTGTACTTCTCAGTTCATTATCCTTATATTTTTAGCAAACTTATTCAACATAGTTTTATCAACCTCTCTGCCTTCTTCAAACAATGAAATGATCTTAGGTCTTCCTTTTAATCTTCTTCACGTGGTTTTCTTGCTATGTTTCTAATTCTCGGGGTTTTAGTTCGCCTATCTACTGCCTTAATAATTCTCTTTCATGGCTTCTTTGCCTGTATTGTAATTTTCTTATTATGAGTTCTTCCTTGATGAACCCTCATTATTGAAGGTTTCTTGAATAGTCTGAGTGGTGTTCTATAAGAATAGTGTCCTATTGGCTTCTCCCAGGTGAACAGTGAGTTCTGGACCACTTTATGTTAATTTCTCAGTTTGGGATTATCACACCATGCATATAAACTCAGAATTTATACCCATGTTTAGTGCAGACTTGGCATTTAGATTTCTCAAAGGACATTGTCTGATTTTTAAAGATTCACTTAGAGCCTGAGACAGACCCTGTGCTTTCTTACCATGTCTGCAAAGTAGAAGATACAGTTTATTATTATTATTATTATTATTATTATTATTATTATTCTAAACTTGGAAGCTCTTTGAGGATCGTGGCTATGTAGAAGGGATCTCAATTACAGCCACCCACTTCAAGCAATGCCAAAGATACATCTCCTTTCCTCCAGTTCCATTAGGGCAATAAAACCTTAGTCCCAGCTCACAGCCGCATGCGCAGGTCTGATGGCCCCAGCCTTCAGCAAGGCTGCTAGAGGCTGCTGAGGGTGAGAGGGGTACTATGACTAGATATCTATTATTATTGGCATCAAGGGACTTCCATCTACTTCTGTTATTAAACGATATGTGTAGATTCTACTAAGCATTTCCATGTTGTTTAACAAGGGAGGAAAATCCATATTAGTGTACCATAACACAAAAATCAGATTCTGAGTGCATTATTCTCCTTTTCCTGTTTCCTCCTAATCTTTCCTCCCTTTCTACTCCTGACCTCCACTTAAACTATTTTATGCTCATTCTCTCAACTCCCAGGTCTCCCCTTAGAAGCCAGGTAGAGTAACAGCTCTATGAAGTTTGAGAAAACCTGCCCACTTACTGATTCCTTGTGGTTGAGCCCTGTGGCTTTGAGTAGAAAAAAGAAAAAAAAAAAAAAAGATTCAGGCAAAAATGGGGATAGAAAAGAGCAAATCATCAAAGAAACTTACAGATATCATCAAATGTATTTTTGGTGAGTCCTCAGCTCCTCAGTAGAGTAAATCTCTCAGTAACATTTCAGAATCAAACAAGGCTTCATCTTTGGAATGATCCTGTCAAATTGGTGAAAAACCAAACCAATTTATATCTCCAAATCAGCTTTGCTTCTTTTCTATTTGAGGGGTAAAAAAAAAAAAAATTCCTTGGACTAAGAATATCCCTCACCAAGAGAAAAGAAGCAGAAAGCACTGATAATTAGATGCAAAGAACATTCCCCCAAATGTTCTTAACTTTCATAGCCAGATACTTTTCTAAATGTTTTCTCACATTTTCTAGGGAAGCATTTTCTGACATTTCCTCCTGTTGAGACAGTTTCCTTTCAGTGATTCTTTCTGCAGTAACTTTAAGAGGCAGTCTCCAACAGTGTCCCTCTTCAGGTGGCTTTCCTTCTTTGGATAATTTGCCAATGGCAATTGCATTCCTTATGTACTCAGTGACCTACCAGTCTGCCCTGGGTCCCACAGAGTAAATACTCAAACTCTCCCCTGAGGATCAGTTTTCTTTAATTTTCAATTTTTTACATCTCTTCATCCAGCTGTATTACTTTTGATCATCAAGTCTAGGTGAGATTGACAGGTGCTGACAGTTGTTACAGCTGCTGCTAACCACTGGTTGCCTTAGAAATGGAGGTAAAACAAACACAGGAATTCCAAGGAACCATACCTCACCTCTAGGTTTCTGAAAACATCGTAGAGTAAATAAATCGCGACTCTTACTCCCATCTATCAGGCTGATTTTGTGGCTGGATTTACAAGAAGAAGCAGAGGAAAGAGAGACAGTAGCAGGGGAGAAATGAAAGTCAGTTGTTACCAATAGTTCGGAGACAGAAAGCTCTGGGCTTCCATTAAGCAGTTTGATTTATAGCTTCGGATATTACGTGCAAGAGCGCCCACAACCCAAAGTGTTTTGTGTCTTGACCTGTAAAAAATAAGTCTATTAACCCTAATCAATCTCCTATTATGCTGAGGTGCCTGAAATCTAGCAAGCAAAAGGGTGACTGAGGTCTTGCAGCCCAGGAACTAACCATCGTCTTTGGTAATCTACAGTGGCTGGGGTCTTTGCAGAAGCAAAATTATCGTTCAGAGTAAGGCACTTGGGGAGGGGCTTTCATCTTTTAATGAGAAAATGGAGGATTGTTTTCATTTTTAATTGCTGGGGCTAATTAAGGCCTGGGGCTCTTGTGTGAACCTGGACCCTTGCGGATGCCTGTTCACAGACACCTCTGCCTGTGCTTCACCCCAGCTGTGGGTAACCCGCCTGCCCTGACTTCCTGCTGTAATTAGTAAAGGCTTCTATGCTGATTAAGTACTTTATTACAGAAGCTAATTATGAAGTCTAGCTGGTTCGCTGTGCCTTAGAAGGGATTTCCTTGTGCTTTGTGAGGGGAATTCTAAGGGTGGGTGTTGTTTTAACCTTTGAAGGGCAAAATAGAAATTGACATATCGCACGGATGGTCAAATGTTAATATGGGCATGGAAAATGGAAATATTTTAAATCCACACCAGGAAAACCAAGCAAACAAAGCTTCTTTTTAACTCAGATTTGGAGAGGGGGTTAGAAAGGAAATAAATGCTATCACTCTATCAACACCTACAAACTGTTATAATAGATCCGTATTGGATCCCCAAACAAACCCAACCCTAGGTTGCAGAATCTGTACTTTGCCTTATGTATTGGTCCAGAGTGAAACTGTGTAGTAGAAGGCTTACAGCAGTGACCACATATTTTTCCTTGCAATAGTCTGTTCATTCGTGTGTATGTTGTAAGGGTCACTGAGTCTTTCTAACTCAAATTTAAAACATTATGTGTGAGTGTAGTTGGGAAGTAGGGTAAAATGAGCTAATGATTGAAATAACCCAGCCTGTTCCTTTTACCAAATTTGGGGCAACAGTAAAGTGGAGACTCCTAGATCTTGCCTCCTGTGGCCAGGAGGACTCTTTCTACCTCCACTCCTGTGAGCCGCCTTGGTTACCTCTTGTGCTTAGGGGTGGGCACACCTATAGAACAGCATACCTTTGTGACAGAAATCCAAGAAAGAGACTCTAGTAGGCCCTGGAAGCAGGTTTGAGGCTGTCTTGACAGATAATTTCCCATGTCCGGTACCTGGAGCTTAGTGGGGTGGGGATGTGGGGAGGTTGCTGTAGGTGGACATGAACCTTTGGCCTTGGGGACTCCTCAGTCCATGAGGATTGTGGCAAGAGGAGAAAGAGTGAGCCTGTTAAATCTCCAGGTACAGGGCAAGGTCCTGGGTGTCCAGCTCTAAGGGTGATACTATAAATAACATTAAAAATTAGGTGATATATGTTCATTCATTTATTCATCAAATGTATTTTGACTTTCTACAATGTCTTATGAACTAGGCTGGGTACCAAGAATATGTAGGTGGCTAATTATGCAAGATGATGTGAATACTTTTTAAATAAACTTTCCAGAACTTATACAACCAAATGAATGCAGTTTCTACTGCTTCCATTATTGTGGAACTATTACTCTCTTTAGAAATTTTGCTTCAGATTTAGAATATATATAAGAAGACTATGTATAGGTATATAATGTATGTGTGTATATATGTGTGTGCATCTGTGTGTATAATATTCAGAGATTTTAAGGGTCCCCCCTTTCTCTTTGTAGATGAAGAAACTGAAGTTCAGGAATGGTAAATGTTCTGATCGAGGGTGTTCTGCTGGAGTGGTGATTGATCTCAAGCTTCCTGCAAGCCTGTTGACTACAGCATTGATCAGTTCGCCTAAGTTTCCTGACTGTAAATATCATGGCTGATTCTTACATCGTGCACAAAGCCTGTCATTCAGAGAGATGGTGCTACAAATTGTTTTGCAATTTCAGTTGTGTTCAAATCAACCAAGTATAAATCAGAATGTCATCAAGGCTATGAGCTCCACCTCTCTAAATCTGGGTATTCCACGTCTGAGAAGGGTTTTGTGCCTGAGAGGTTCATATCTGCAACTGTCTCAAGGCTCTAACTTTTCATAAACACTATTACAAACTAGTTTAGGTTGTACAAGAGAAGACTTTCTTTTAAAAATCAAAAATATAGGTTTTGGTTCATCTTTGCAAGGTGGGGGAAAAAAGCAGAATAAAGAAGTCTAGCCCTCCTAGATGACCTCAATATTTGAAATGACCCATGCAAGCACTTTCACTGAGAAGTGAATAAAACTAGGAGAAATTGCTGCCAGATTGAGTGTACAATAGGTCTGATTTTGTTGCTTCACAACTTTTTTTCTCATCAAACAGTAGAGTGGACTTCGAAGTGGAGAAGATCCTGTCAAAACTTCACTCACACTCCTTAATTCAGAGGAGTGAGGGCAGGTAGTGGGGCAAAGAGCCATGATACACAAAGTGCAGGCCAAATGGAGACTTTTCTAGCTGTGATTGCCTACTCATCACCTCTCAACATCCACTCACACCCCCAAGCTACTGAAAGCCTAATATAAATGCATAGCAAAATGTAAATTTTCTGTTTTTCTGTCATCTGGGACTACAGAATTTGGGCAGGAACCCCCCCCCACACACCAATTTTTGACAGAACATATTATCATTCTTATTGCTTAAGAAAGCAAAGAACTCCCTCTACAAGAAGAGGACCAAAAAAGAAAAATTTAAAGACTTAGAAAAGATATCGCATTCAAAGAATGGTACCTCACCGAAAAATGGAAGCAAATCCTTCTCTGTTAAGTAAATTTGCTACAAGAAAGAGCAGAAAGTTTTAGAAAACTGCTACTCTGTGGGCTTAATTTTCAAGTGCCTATTAAATTTATCAATCCTCATTAAGCATTCCTGAGGAGAAAATCATCTCCAAGCAAGAGAGATGGGCATTAAAAGATAAGATGACTGGATTAAAAATCACTATGTTGGCTACAAACAGAATATTAGATTCTATAGAAAATTGAATTAAATAGATGACAAATCCCGGACATTTATCCAATGCTCATAGGCAAAAAATGGAATAGGTAAAAGTTGGGAAAGGTAAGAAAGGTGGAGGAGTCAGATCTATAAGATATTACTAGGAATATTAGGACAGACTGAGAAAATTGATAGAAAATAAAACGAGTACTAATGTAGCCACTTAGACATAGTCTCCAAGTTATACAGATTCTATCACTTCCTACCATTTCTGATGCCACATCTTCCTCATACTTCTATTCTTTATTTGTTTCATTTGTCTATTGGCCAGAGTACTTTTTCTAGTAAACGCCTAGAATGTGTCCAACAGTATCCCCATCTCACCAGAAACATAATGTGCATTTATCTCCTGGGCTACTGCTGTGTGTCAGGATCCATACCAAGAGTTGGACCTATAGCCTCAGCCTGGGAATCCATTTCAAGATGTAACATTGAGTCCCCGGTTTTAATTCCCTCCTCTCCTCCATCCTGAACTCCCACTGACATCTCCAAAAAAATATGAAAACAGGAAAATGTGAATGAGAGTGTATTGGGAAAAAAAGATATATGTCATCAAGGGATCCCAGAACTTTGGGGAACCGAGGTGGGAAGCTCACTTGAGCCCAGGAGTTTAAGACCAGCCTGGGTAACATAGTGAGACCCTATCTCTGCAAAAGATAAAAAGTAAAAATTAGTCAGGTGTGGTGGCACACACCTGTAATCCCAGCTACTCAGGAGACTGACGTGGGAGGATTACTTGTGCCTATGAGTCTGAGGCTGCAGTCAGCCATGATCATGCCACTATACTCTAACCTGGGTGACAAAGCAGGATATATATGTGGAGAACATCTGTAAGTTACAGGTAAACATGGGACCAAACTCAGACAGGTACACAAATGTCAGTACATCGCAAGAAACACCCATCTGAAGAACAAGCAGACAGCAGTAGTGCTCCATCACACAGACACCCAAAACAAACAAATAAAGGAGGAACTGCAACAGCTGAGAGTGAATAACTCACACTAAATGAATTGTTCCAAGGAATAAGGGCCAATGTTCCTTCTATACTTCACTCACTCAAAGAAACACAAGTGTACTACATACAGAAAAAGAAAAACACCTAAGATCAGGAAAGACTGAAGATTAACGAATTTAAAAACAATGGCAATGGTCATCAGCACATCAGGTATAACACAAAACACTGATTAATGGATTAGGCTGTGGCAAACCTACCATGTTTAACACTAGGAGTAAATCATGTTTTAAGCAGCTGCATAATATAACAAAATTATTTTTATTAGTACTCATGAAATAAAACAATGAGCCAGGCGCGGTGGCTCACATCTATAATCCCAGCACTTTGGGAGACCGAGGCAGGCAGATCATTTGAGGTCAGGAGTTTGAAACCAGCATAGCCAACCTGGTGAAACCCTGTCTCTACTAAAAATACAAAAGTTAGTTGGTCATGGTCGTGGGCGCCTGTAATCCCCTCTACTCGGGAGGCTTAGGCAGGCAAATCACTTGATCCTGGGAGGCAGAAGTCACAATGAGCCGAGATTGTGCCATTGCGCTCCAGCCTGGGCAACAGAGCAAGACTCCGTCTTCAAAAAAAAAAAAAAAAGAAAAAAAGAAAAGAAATAAAACAATTATAATAACTAGAAAATAAATCATAAGTCACAATGAAATTATTCTTTTATTTCACATCATAGAATCCCAGTAAAAATACATTAAAAATAAATATTGTAGTACAAGAAAGGGAAAATGAATTACACATTTTTAAATTACATTAGTGCGTTTTTAAACAGGGGATAAAACACATGATTAACAGTTCTTACATTGCTATTACGTAAACCGGAATTGAGCAATTAAATGAATGGATAGTGGGGCAGTGGGAATCGGGTTTCTTGCTGTTGGAGTGGAGGTTACTAATAAACAAGGGGAGGAGGCTTGAATTATTCAGTAGAGTAGGAGACGTCAGTGTGAACTCATGTTTAGATTTATTTAGATACAGATCATTGCAGACAGAAACATTTATATATGTGTGTATATATATATAGGTTATGCATATTCATATTTCCTCATTCTGTAAGCTGAGAGAGCCTAGAAGCAGTGACATCCCTGCAGCAATGAACACACCTAGTGCCCAGATCTTGGTTTCTAATACCATTTTCTAATAAAAGAAACCAATGCTTTTGGGAGAAATGGCTGATTCTAGAACTCAGGCATAAAATGTACAAAATGAGCCCAGAGTGTCTGGTAGTACAAGAAAGTGAAGCCATTCTCAAAAGAAAAATAAATGATGGATGTCAAAGGGATATAGGAGTCCACTGGAAAACAGCTTCCGGTGGTCAAAGCTGGAATAATTTGAGCAATAATACAAATAAAGTAGTATAATATTATAACTCCAAGTACAAAATAAATGTTCATGAGTCAATGCCAATACAAATAAACAATTAAATAAATAAATTATTTGAAAAGAATAGACAAGTCTCCCATGCATAAGAATTCCAAGTAATTCAGGGAGATACTCCACCCTCAACAAGATGGAGCATAACTCCCCACTCCTGAAATAGAGACTGTGTGTAGCATCTTCCTTTCAAAGGCACATCAAATGGCAGAATGGAAGTGCAGAATGGAAGAGGAGAAAAAGAGTAAATTTACCATAGATGAACTTGGCAGAAGGCCGGGCGCGGTGGCTCAAGCCTGTAATCCCAGCACTTTGGGAGGCCGAGACAGGTGGATCACGAGGTCAGGAGATCGAGACCATCCTGGCTAACATGGTGAAACCTCGTCTCTACTAAAAAATACAAAAAACTAGCCGGGCGAGGTGGCGGGCACCTGTAGTCCCAGTTACTCGGGAGTCTGAGGCGGGAGAATGGCGTGAACCTGGGAGGCGGAGCTTGCAGTGAGCTGAGATCCCGCCACTGCACTCCAGCCTGGGCAACAGAGCGAGACTCCGTCTCAAAAAAAAAAAAAAAAAAAGATGAACTTGGCAGAAACAACCTCAGCCACGTGATCAAAGTCAACATCAATAGTGGTAAGTAAGGTTGACAGTATCAGCAGTGATGAGTGAGGCTGGATATGATGTGATGAAAATGGCACTTTACCTCTGTAATTTTTCTACTCAAAACACATAAGCCTAGTTAATCATGAGAAAAGCATCAGAAATATCCCAATTGGAAAACATTCTACAAAATACTTGATCAGTAACCCTTAAAACAATCAGGACTGTCAAAAACAAGAGAAGGCTGAGAAACTGGAACAGCTAAGAACCTAAGGAGACATGATAACTAAACTTTTTTTGTTTTGTTTTTTTGAGATGGAGTTTCACTTTGTTGCCCAGGCTGGAGTGCAATGGTGCGATCTCGGCTCACCACAACCTCCACTTCCCAGATTCAAGAGATTATCCTGCCTCAGCTTCCTGAGTAGCTGGGATTACAGGCATGCACCATCATGCCTGGCTAATTTTGTATTTTTAGTAGGAACGGGGTTTCTCCATGTTGGTCTGGCTGGCCTCGAACTCCCGACCTCAGGTGATCCGCCCACCTCAGCCTCCCAAAGTGCTGGGATTACAGGTGTAAGCCACTGCACCTGGCCGTGATCACTAAATATTATGTGGCATCCTGAATGGGATCATGGAACAGAAAAAAAGACATTAGGGAAAAATGGAGGAAATCTGAATAAAGTATGTGCTTTACTTAATAACAATGTACCAATATTGGTTCATTAATTGTAACAAATAGATCATATGAATAGAAAATGTTAATAATATTGGGTGTGGAGTATGTGGCAACTCTTTGTACTGTCTTCATAGGTTTAAGTAAAGCTAAACTATTTTAAAATTAAAACTGTATTAAAACACGTGAAGAGATAGTTTTAAAAAAGACTGCATTTTGCAAGGCTTAAAAAATGACTTGCACATCAAATGGCAGAATATAAATATCTCAAGTTCAGTTTCTTCCTCTTCACAATCATTATGCTGCTATTGTTTATTTCTAATATAATGTTTAAATTCAGGAATAGCCAGTACTATTAAAAGTTGGAGAGACAAAGAAAACGCAAATAATTCTGAAAGTTACTACTTAGCCCTCAAAACAAATGTGTATACAGTTTTGCATATACGTTAAGCTTATCCAGTTACGCACTTAATGATAAGGAAATGTTTTGAGAAACGTTTTCATTAGGCAGTTTCATCATTGTGTGAACATTATATGGTGTACTTAAACAAACCTAGATGGTAGAGCCTATTACACACCTAGACTATATGGTAGAGCCTATTGCTCCTAAACTACAAACCTGAACAGCATGTGACCTGAATACTGTCGGCAATTATAACACAACAATAAGCATATGTGCATCTAAATACAGCTAAACATAGAAAAAATACAGTAAAAAATGTGATATACCAAAGGAATATAAATCATTCTACTATAAAGACACACGCACACATATGTTTATTGCAGCACGATTTACAATAGCAAAGACATGAGACCAACCAAAATGCCCATCAATGATAGACTAGATAAAGAAAATGTGGTGCATATACACCATGGAATACTGTGCACCCACAAAAAGGAATGAGATCGTGTCTTTTTCACAGACATGAATGAAGCTGGAAGCCATCATCCTCAGCTAACTAGCACAGGAACAGAACACCAAACACCACGAGTTCTCACTCATGAGTGGGAGTTGAACAATGAGAACACATGGACACAGGGAGGGGAACTACACATACCGGGTCTGGTCAGGGGGTGGTGGACCAGGGGAGGGAGAGCATTAGGACAAATAGCTAGTGCATGCAGGGCTTAAAACCTAGATGACGGGTTGATAGGTGCAGCAAACACCACGGCACATGTATACCTATGTAGCAAACCTACACATTCTGTACTTGTATCCCAGAACTTAAGGTAAAATTTATGAAAACTTATGGCTTCTGTTCTTATCATAATTTCCTTACCAGACAGCAGACTATTTAAAGAAAAAATAATAATATTGTAAAGTTTATAACATATGTAGTTGTAAAAATGTGGCAAAAGGTGGTGAGTAGCTAAGTAGGATTATACTGTGTTCGAGTACTGTATTTGTGAAGTAGAAAATAAGAAGTAGAAAGTGTTAAGTTTGAATGAGAGGTGGGAAGTAGGAAAGGAAACTGCAAAGTTTCAGGTGTGAAGTGAAAATTAGAAGAAGTATGAAGGGTCACTATGAAATGTGAAATGGTGCCATATTGACTGTAAAAAGACTGATATGTTAATGATACCAATTTGTAGATCTAAAAAAAATCACTAAATTTTTTTGAAGACATATTTTAGAAGACAATGCAAAAACTAAAATAGGAGAGTAAAAAAAGTTTAAATTACCTCAAAGAAAACAAGAAAAAAGCAACAGAGTACCAAAATCAGGAAGGATAAATGCAGAGAAAAGCAAAATACCATACTTAACCACTAATATCAATATCACTGTAATAAGTTAAAGATATATATTGCAAACCTTATTGTAAACACCAAAAAAAGAAGTATAGCTAATAAACCAACAGTAAAAAAATAATCCAAAAGAAAGAAGAAAACAATAATTTAAAAAAGAAAATAACAATAAGCAAAATAATAGAAAACAGAGTGAGAAGATAATTTTTTTTATTCACCTGAATAGTCAGGTGAACTTTCACTTATTTAGATTTTAATTTTTTCAAATTCTAACCAGAGCTAAATACAATTGAGAATTGGTAAGCACTATTTTTACTCCAAAGGAGTAGGATCATTTAGATTTACTCCAATAAAAGCAAAGTTTTTCTTCATTTAAAAGAAAAAAAAAACCACACCTCTATATGGTAGTCTTTCCTGATGTTAATTGCATAAAATAGGAAGGTAAATGTAAATCCAAACCAATAATTTAACATTTCAATTAACATTTAGCATCCTCTACAAGAGTAGGGAGAAAAAGACAACACCCAACTATATATAAAATAGTATATGTCACGTAACTATATTATAATATTATGTAATATTAGTTACATATGACACTGATGAGTAGAAAACCAGAGTGACTACATCACTAGAGAAAATAGACATGAGAACAAAAATTATCACCGTGGGTAAAAGAGACATTTCATAATGATAAATCAATCAGTTCATCAAAGAGATACAACAATCCTAAATTAGCGTACATTCAATGATAGCTTTAAAATGCTTTTAAAAACTTTAATAACTGAAAATAAAATAAATTCATAATTTCTGTTGGAGATTTAACATTCTTCATTTAATAGCCAAGTAAGAACAAATCAAAAATCGGTAAGGATATAGGATACTTGAATAAAAAGATTAACTGATCAGATAGAATTGACATTTGTAGAACACTCCACCAAATAACTGCAGAATACATATTTGTTTCAAGTACACATGAAATATTCACTAAGATAAGCCATTTTTTGGCCTTAAAATGGATCTCAACAGAATTAAAAGTATTTAAATAATATAGTATATTCTCTGATCACGGCAAAATTAACTTAGATATTAATAACTGAAAACATATCTGGAAAATCCACAAATATTCAGAAATTATACAACACACATCTAAATAATCCACCTATTTTGAAAGATATTAAAAATAAAATTAGAAAAATTATTGAACTGAATGAAAATAAAAACATAGCATATCAAAATTTGTAGGAAACAGGTAAAGAAAAGATGAGAGGGAAACTTATGCCTTTAATTGTATATGTTAGTAAAATAGAAAGCTCTAAAATCGATACACTAAACTTCTCCTTTAAAAGCCACAAAAGATAAATTTAACACAAATTTAGTAGGAAGAAGAAAATAATAAAGTTAGAGTAGCTATCCGTACAATATGAAATTTTATAAAGAGCAAATCAAAATTGGTTTTTTGAAGAAATCAATGAAATTGATAAATTTCTAGCAGGATCAATAAGGAAACAAAGAGATACAACATGAATTTTCAATACCAGGAATGAAAGAGAGACCATCACTGCAAACTTTACAAATATTAAAAGAATAATAATAAAGTATTTTTTGAAACTTCATGATGATATATTCAACAACCTAGATGAAATGGTCAAATTTATTGAAAGACAAAAATTATCAAAACTTAGTCAAGGAGAAATAAAATGTCTGAATATTCTGATATTTACTAAATGAATTAAATTCATAATTAAAATCTTTCTATACACACGAAAAAATTCCAAGCTTCGTTGGCTTCACTGCTGAATTCTACCAAACACTTGCAGAAAAAACAAGATCAGTCTTACACTAACTCTTTCAGAAAATAGAGGAGGAGGGAATACATCATAACTAAGTTCACAAGGTCAGTTTTATCCTGATACCAAAACCAAGGCAGGTCACGTGCAGTGTTCCATGTCTGTAATCCCAACACTTTGGAAGGCCAAGGTGGGCAGATCACTTGAACCCAGGAGTTTGAGACCAGCGTGGGCAACATAGCAAAATCCTGTCTCCACAAAATACACAAAAATTAGCCAGGTGTGGTGGCACACACCTGTGGTCCCAGCTATTCAGGAGGCTGAGGTGGGAGTATCACCTGAGCCTGGGAAGGTTGAGGCTGTAGTGAGCGATGACAGTGCTACTCCACTCCAGCCTGGACAACAGAGTGAGACCCTCTCGGGGGGGAAAAAAAAAAAGATATTACCTGGTAAAATTAGGTACCAATATACCTCATTAACATAGATTTTTAAAATCCTCAACAAAATATTAACAAATTCAATACAACAATATATAAATAAGATAATAGACCATGATCAAGTGGGAATTTTATCCAAGAATTGTATGTTGGTTTAACATTTAAACATCAGTCAGATTGGAAACAACCCAAATTATTTTCAGTGGGTTAATGGATAAATAAATTTAATGCATCCATACAATGGAATATTACTCAGCTATGAAAAGAACAAACTATTGATGCAGACAACAATGTATATGAGTCTTAAGAAAATTATGCTGAGTGAAAAAAATCTCAGAAAGTCACATACTGTATGATTTCATTTATACAACATTATTGAAGCAACAAAATTATATTGATGGATAATAGACTAGTGGTTTCCAAGGGTTAGAGTTCAGAGAAGGTACAACTATTAGGTGGTAACACGAGAGAGTTTCTTTGTGGTGGTGAAACGGTTATGTATCCTGGTTGTAGTGATAGTTACAACAAATCTATATATGTGATAAATTTGATAGACCAACACACACACACAAACACAACACAGAAAAAGAGAGAGAGAGAGAGAGAGTCAATAGAAAATGGTCGAATTCAAATAAGGTCTATAGTCAAATCAGTGTTATTGTACCAAAGTCATTTTTTTTTATTTTAGCACTGCACTCTGGATATTATCATGAAAGAAATCTGGGTGAAGTGCACACAGGAACTCCTTTCTATCTATTATTTTCTTGTGTCTTAAAGTATTCCAAAATAAAAAGCATTAAAAAGAGCAAAATATATAGCATTACAAAAGAAACGAGTTATAATAAAATGTAGCCATCAAAATATTAATAATCAAATTTGTGATATAGTAAGAAAACATGATCATTGTATTTCAACATATTAACAGAATAAAGGAATAAAAATTGATAATCTCAGTAGAAGCAGATAAAGCAAATGACATAATTCAATGATAAACAGAAATTCCAGCAAACTAGAAATAGAAACTTCCTCAAAACGATTAAAAACATCTATGCAAAATCTATAGCTAACATCATATTTTATGACAAAAGAAACTGAATGGTATCTCTCGAGATTAGCAACAAGTCAAATTGTACACACTCTTCACTATATCAAGGCAAGGCAATTACCTCTGTTAAACAATGTACTGGAGGCCTAAGCTGGTGTCAAAAGGCTTAAAAAATATATAGATCAGAAATGAAGAAGTAATAGTATTTTTTTCTCAAAAGACATGATTTATTGCATATGAAATCCAAAGAAATCTACAAAAAACACCCTATTATAACTGTTAAGGTCCAAGGACACAAGTTCAATGTACAACAAAATCTGTTATATTTCTATATATTAGCTACACAGTATGAAAAGCTGAAATATACAAAATTACTACTTATAAATGTATCAATAAGCATAAAAATACTTAGGGATAAATTTAATAAAATTCTACAAGACCTACGTTTTTGAAAACCTTAAAATATTGCTGAGAGAAATTTAAAATCATTTAAATAAATGTAGAGATACAGTATACCATGTTCATGGATGAGAAGATTCAATTGTTAAGATGTCCATTTTTCTCAAATTGTTCTACATATTCAACATAATCCCAGTCAATGTGCCAGCAGTATTTTCTAAAGAAATTGGTAAGCTGATTATAAAATTGTATGGAGTTCCAAAAGACCAAGAATAGTCAAAATAATTTTAAATACTGAGAACAAAGTTGAAGGATAGAAAATCAATAACAGTTTAAAAGACTTGAATATGACTATCAACCAACTTGATGTAATTGATTTTTATAGAATACTCCACTCAATAACAACAGAATATACTTTCTTTTCGAGTAAACATAGAACATTTATGAAGGCAGACTATATCCTAGGCTATCCAACAAATCTCAATGAATTTGCAGTCGTTTGACTCATAAAGTGTTCTCTGACTACACTAGAATTAAATTAAAAATAAATAATAGGAAGATAACTGGAAAATCTCAAAATATATGAAAACAAAATAGCACACTTCTATATAATTCATGTGTCAAATAAGATACCAAAAAGAAAAGTATAATGTATTTGAAACTTTTGTGAAACTGAGATAGTTATTCCTATTTTACAGGTGAAAAAAACCAGTTCTGAGACCTTAAGTGTTCTGTTCAAAGCCACATGACTAGAGTTTGCCAGAGCTGGAATTCACATTCAAGCTGTGGTGGTTCCGAAGCCCAACATGCTATCCTATATAACTAGTCACTAATATATAATTGCTCCTAGAACCCAAGATATATCAGAACTTAATTGGTAGTAGTAGTAGCTAACACTTATTAGGCAATTAATATACTAATGCATTTTTTGCATAGTGCCTTATTAAACAGCGCTTTGCCTGTATCGATTCATTTATTACTTAATACAACTCAATGCGGATGGTACTATATCTATCGTCATCTTATAAATGAGGGGGCTGAGGTGCAGAGAAGATAAGTAACTTGCATAGACAGTTAGTTAAGGTAGAATCGTGACTTGAACCCAAGCAGTCTGGTTCCAGAGTTTGCATCCTTAACCAGAATACTGTATTGCCTTCAACTTGTATGTGTATGTGGTGAGGAGGAGGAAGCGTGAGAGACAAATTGTGTTTTTAATGAAACTAGTGTCACATTAAATTTGTCCAAATAAATTTATAATTTATGTGTCAGAAAAAAATTACATGTAAATTTAAAATATTAGAGATATGAATTAAAATATGAATTTAAAGTGTCAAATATATGTGACTATCTGACAGAAGAAAGGAGGTCTATGCATGAATATTATTTAAAAATCAATACACAGTCCTTCAGTATTCCTGAGGGATTGGTTATAGTATACCCACAGATACCAAAATCCACAGACTCTCAAGTCTCTGGTATAAAATGATGTCATATTTGCAAATAACCTACACACAACCCCTTACATACTTTAAATCATCTCTAAACTACTTATAATACCTAATTATAGTATTAATGAATGCTGTGTAGATAGTTGCCATGATGAATTGTTTAGGGGATAATGACAAGAGAAAAGCCTGTACATGTTCAGTACAGATGTGACCATCCTTTTTTTCCCACCTGAATATTTTCAGTTTGTGATTGGTTGAACCAACAGATGAGGAACCCATAAATTTGGAGGTTCAACTGTACAAATAACGCTAAAATTTAAACTTTTGAAACAAAGAAAATGAAAAGATTTTTTTGATTAAAAGATTAATAGCTATAATATATAAATAGGTCTTATAGAACAATCAAAAAGCACACTCACTTACTTATTCTAATATAAAAACAGGCCATGAATATAAACACACAAAATGACAGAAGAGTTACAAGAGGCCACTACACACAATGCGGACAAAAAGAAGAAATTCCAGTAAAGACAGAAATGTAAATTTAAAGCAAATATCCTTCTGTCCATGTTTGTACGGCAAAGATAATTCTGTATTTGTTTTGAATAAGTCCTTTTGCTTTTGCTGTTGTGTTCAAATAATTCTTTTATGCAATGGAAGAAAAAGTATGGCCTTACTCATATACTGTTTACAGGCTTGTCAATAATATAATTTTTCTGGTGTTTACATTGTCAATATGTATTTTGAAAGCCTAAAGACCAGGCGCGGTGGCTCATGCCTGTAATCCCAGCACTTTGGGAGGCCAAGGCAGGTGGATCACAAAGTCAAGAGATCGAGACCATCCTGGCCAACATGGTGAAACCCCATATCTACTAAAAAGTACAAAAATTAGCTGGGTGTGGTGGCACATCCCTGTAGTCCCAGCTACTCGGGAGGCTGAGGCAGGAGAATCGCTTGAGCCCAGGAGGAGGAGGTTGCAGTGAGCTGAGATCGCGTCACTGTACTCCAGCCTGGCAACAGAGTGAGACTCTGTCTCAAAAAGAAAAAAAAAAAAAAAAAAGAAAGCCTAAAACATATTACTGATTACTTCATATCAGTAAAAACTTTGTGAATTTGTAATGAATAAATACTCAGTGCTGCACACCAACATTTACATGGAGAGATGTTCTTGGTATGATATATGATAGAAAAAATAGGAAATAATCTATACATACATTAGAACGTTGGTCAACATGATCAAATATATATAGAAATTTAAAACCAAATTTTGAAATAATTTTTGGGAATTTTTAAAGAATGAAAAATGTGCAGGCTATCTTATGTAAAAACTCACCTTATGTAGAACATGAACACAATTGTTTATATATAAAGCCAAAAGGAGACACATTTTTAAATGGAAAGAAAAGCAAAACTCAAACATTTATCTCTGGGTTGTGATTTTTGCAGTACTATTATTATCACGTTTCAGATTTTCTATCATACTCCTTTGTTATTATTACAATCAGAAAAATTATAAATTCTTTCTTAAAATCTCCACTTAACTCATACCCTCCACCTGGGAATGGGGTGCGATTCTTTCCCTGTTAATATTAGCTTAAAAAATAAAACAGCTGCAATGCAATTATGTTGTCATTCCTGTCTCCAGCCAGATTGAACCTGGCCTTAAATTAACAATGATCTTGTAAGAGTAAAATATCACCTGCATTCCTTGCCAGAGGACCAGAGCTTTTTAGAAGAATTCCTGAGAAAATGAAAAAAAAAAAAAAAAAAAAAAAGATGCAATAACTTCTTGAGACCTGTGCATTCCTTCCACAGCATTTGCGAGGAGTGCTCAGCTGCTGCAATCAGCCCATGAATCCTCTGCTGCTTGGAACAGGTGTACAACTCTGAGCCACAGTGGGGAGGCAGACTAGTGATAAAAGAGGGCTACAGCAGCCTCAGCCCCCATGTCCATCCAGCCAGGAATCTCCAGCTGAGGTTTGTATACACCAGGGGAGGAAACTTACCATCACTCATTGATTTTGTTTTTAGTGGATAACCATTTTATCCATTTTTGAAAATGCAAGAGTCTTCAGACAGTTGGTTTCTGGATGAAATGATAACAAAAGGGACAGATAGATGCAACTGGATCTCTGAGGGCGAAGTGTTGCAACAAGATCTTCATCGATTTGCTAAGTGTGTTTAGTGACGGGCCCTCCAGCAACCAATCAGAATGAGAAATGGAATCTATTAGTGGAGTTGTTAAAACATCCCTGATCTCTGTAGATGACAGCCAAGTGCATGCCTTTTTCTACAAACATTAAATCATTCATACAGGAGAGAGGGGTTAGAGGAGGGTGCGAGAGAATATACACACTACTGGAAAAAGTCTGAACAGTGATTGCTTTATTTTGGAGATGACATTGAGAACACCCAAAGTTCCAGTTAGAAACACTTGGAGATTTATTTTTATGAGTTTTCATCCTCAGGAATTATTTATAGGGCAACCCCTGAGACAAAGTAATAATTCACCATGGACCATGGGACTAGGTCTATGTTCTGAAGCCTTGAGAATAAAATATTCATTTTTTATTATGTCTATGGCTGTGAAAATGAATGCTAAAAGTTAGTGATCGGTAGGAACTCCGTCATATTAATTCACAGGCTTGCCAGTTCCAAAATTAATATGGTTTCACCTGTGTGCCTAGAGCTTCCTGGATTCACCTATGTTAACATTGCTACACTTTGTACCATGCATCACATCAAATTGAAAACATAATTTCATATTGGATGAAAAAGAAGAATGCGGTCCTTGTGGTAATTAACTTAGTACCACTGATCCTTGTAATAAACCAGAGTAGTGAAGCATGCCTCATCAGTAAATTAGACTTACGGGTAATCAGTAAATCTGTAGTTAGTCATGCTGACATGGTATTTGACGATGATGGAAAAAACCTCACTGCCAGACAAAGACAAATGCATTTATCACTTGCCAGGGCTTTGATCTCCAAACCCTTGCTATCTTCAGAAACACATGCCAATCATAAACTTCTAGACTTGGTGTCAAGTCAAGGCAGTTTAATTTATCCAGCAGTCCTCAGATCATTCAGATGTTCCAGTTAAAAATAAATAAATTATACTATCTGGTCACAGACCCATATTGGGTCACAAATAATAACTATCAGATTAAGATTTCTTCCAAATCCTTTTATGTTTCCAATGATTATTATTGTTGTAAAGGCTGCACACTGCACAGGTCAGCTCCTCCTAGCTAACATTCCAGGGGCAATAGCATTTCACTTGCATGTTATTATTGATTTTTGTTCCATGTGCATCTCTGGCTCTCATTGTTGGACTGCATTCTATTGCCGATTCACAAAAATAAATCAACCACTCAAAAGTCAATGATCGATCATAAAAGCATTTTGAGTTTTCTTTAGCCACATGAAAGAATTCTTTCTACTACCAAATCTGGATTCCAAGTTTCTTTTCAGATGGAGTCTTGCTTTTCTTACCCTTAATATGGATAGCTACATTTACAGTTTGAGATATGTCTGTCCAGGGTTCAGAAAATAATCTCTCAGCCCTGATCATAGTGAATTTCTGGTTTCCGTTACTTGAATTTCAGGGTTTTACACTAAGAGGTCTCACCCAATGCAAAAGTCATGCTCTCCCCAGTGGGGAGGAAAAGGTGTGCATGTGTAGTGTGGAGGAGGTTTTGCAAATGCAAAGTAAAAACATTTGGAGGGGCAGTGTCCTAATCTGTATTGTGCTGCTACAACAGAATACCTAAGACTGGGTAATTATAAAGAATATAATTTTATTTCTCAGTTCTGAAGGCTGGGAAGTCCAAGTTCAAGGCACCAGTAGGTTCAGGGTCTGGTGACAGCTGCTGTGTCCACGATGGCATCCTGTTGCTCCATCCCCCAGAGGGGAGAAATGCAATGTCCTCACATGGCAGAAGGTGAAGGGCAAGCTGGCCCAAGGCTGCATGAAGCCTCTTTTACCAGGGCTCTAATCCTAGTCAGGGAAGAAGCCCTCTGACCTAATCACCTCCTTTTTTTTGGGTGGGGGGCAGGGTGTGGATGGAGTCTCAATCTGTCACCAGGGTGGAGTGCAGTGGCACGATCTCAGCTCACTGCAACCTCCGCCTCCCGGGATCAAGCGATCCTCCTGCCTCAGCCTTCTGCATCGCTGGGACCACAGCGGCACACCACCACACCCAGGTAATTTTTGTGTTTTTAGTGGAGGCGGGTTTTCACCATGTTGGCCAGGATGGTCTCGATCTCTTGACCTCGTGATCCGCCTGCCTCGGCCTCCCAAAGTACTGGGATTACAGGCGTGAGCCACCATGCCCAGCCTACTTCTTAAAGGATCCACCTCTTAATATCTTCACATTGGATATTAAGTTTCAATATCTGAATTTTAGGGGCAGCACATTCAGACCATAGCAGATAAGGTATAAATCAAACTATTAACAACAGTTGACTTTGAGGAGTGGAACTGAGAGTGATGTGAGAAGAGATTTGACTTTTCATACAATTTTTGTACCATTGTCACAATTTATTCATTAAGATGCTGTTTACTGAGCCCTTGCTGTGAGCAGGTATGAACATCCACAAGAAAGACAAAGGCCTCTGCTCTCAGTGAACTACCTTCTCGTGGGAAATTAAAGGAGTAGACACATAAACAAGTAAGCACATTTGATAAATACACACTGGAAACAGTACCATGAGAAAAATAAATGTTTCACAGGGACCTGCTTTGGAAAGAATTGATCAACAACATCTCTGCTATCTCACAGGAGATAACATTTAAGCTCATTTTGTTCAGTGAGGAGACATCATCATTCCAGGGAGAGGAATAATCAACAGAGAAGGAAGAGCAAATGCAGTGCCTAGAAGTGAAAATTGGTGGAGTGTGTGAGGAGCTGCAGGAAGCCAGTGTCCCAGAGATTAGAAGGAAAGGGGAGAGAGACTGACATGAGGTTGGGAGGTGGGTTGGTGGGTTGGGAGCGGCCCTAACACAACCTTCTGGGATGTATGAACAGTTTGAATTTTATTCAGATAACACATATATCCTTCAAAAGATGCCTTTGAAGAAAAAGGTCCAGGTATGACCTTGGACCTGAAGCATTTGTATTGGCACCCCTATTCCTTGGGAGGGGTCTCAGCGTGGGGGTGGTACAGACCACAAAGCTGGAGAGGGCAGGGCCTCCATTCATATTCTGGACCTCAAGGAGCGGCCTTCAGTGGGTGATGCAGATGTAGATTCCTCCAGGGCAGGGGATTGGTTTGGCCCTCCAGGCGTGCCCAGTAACCACTGCTGTTCTTCATCACAGGACAGGCTCCATAAATGTTGCCCAAGCTAAATGAGAATGACCATGATATTTTCTAACCTGTTTAGTGACGTGAAGAGCCCACGATGATGCAGGCCTCAATTGGAAGGTGAGTTCCTTCATCTACTTTTGTGAAGACTTCCTGAACATCAGGGGTTCAAACTGATGATAACCCTCCTTCTGCATGAATGTCCTTGGAGCCTTTAAGTGTCAGAATCATTTTCCTATTCATCCATTCACTGAGCTGACTACAAGTCAGCTCTTCTAAATAAGCCAGAAAGAGTCATAGACTCTTAGCAGGGAAGCCAAATGCCAGTTCCATTTGAAGAGATTGTAGGGACTGACCAGAGGGGAAAGGCTCTGGCTTGACCTGACTCTATTCCCCATTGTACCCAAAGGCTGGAACAAGCATAAAATTGAAAGTTTCTGCTTCATGGCACCTCTCCCAAGTGAGGCAGAAGTGAATTCAGACCCTACAGCAGCTCGTCAGATGAACCCTGGATGGTGCAAGACAAGCAGGATGGGAAAGTTTTCCTTTCACATGAGGGAAACCTCTAACCCATTTGAGGGCAGTGGAACCAGCTAGAAGCTGCAACCACCCATGTTGATAAGTGCAACTCGAAGATAAAGAAAATGGACCATTCTCTCACTGAAGTTGACTGTAAAATGCAAAAGGCCAAGTCAGCTCTGCTGAATAAGCCGGAAAGAGTCATAGACTTTGCTTCATCATTCAACAGCCTTGCAGGCTTGATAAGGCTTTCTGTCACTAACATCCTGTGTGAGTGTATGCAGGTCACTACAATACTTGGAGTACTGAATTTGTCGGCTATCAGACAAAAGAAAAATCACCCATTCCTGCCTGTCTCCTAGGGCGAGTTCTAATCTTCAGGTGATAAAACGACAGGCAGGTTCCTGGGACCCACAGAGGGTGGTGGCTCAACCTAGGAGTATCTCTCAGGTAAGAATCACCCATACTCTAGACAACACAGAGCAGTATAGCATCCCTTGTTCCTTAGGAAATGGGGCCAGGGAAGAGGCAGCTGTAGCTGGTGCCCTCTTTTGAGCACAGGGGGACAACAGCATGAGCATTCACAAATATTTATCAAGTATGCTTAGATCCATGAGGGCTATGCTTTGTGCTCAAGGCAAAGAGATAAGTCCTCTACCTTCTCAAAGGTCACTGTGTAATAGGGACACAGGAAAAGTACATAAAGGGATGAATAACATAAGGTTGCCAAGAGTCACAGGATCAGACAAGGAACAGCCATCAGTGTTGGCCTCATGGAGGAGGGGAGCATGTACAGGGGCCTGGAGACAGGCTGGGATGGAGTCAAGAAGAAGGCTGGTGATGAAGTTGAGGCTCAGCGGGACCAGGGAGATACATCTTAAGGAAGAGTGGTGTAGTAGAAATCAAAGCGTCAGAGGGATAAGGTGTGAGAGCTGGGATTGGAGATGTGGTGCAGGCCAGGCTATAGAGGGCTTTGAATGTCAGAGTGACATGCTTCCATTTTACTCTGTGCACAAACGGAAACCACTGAAGGTTTTTTCATCAGAGAGGGTGATGTGCGTCGAGTTGAGTTTTCTGTTTGAGAGGGACAAGTCTGAAGACATGGAGTTCTGGCACCAGACAATCTAGGCTGAAAGTGGACAAGGGTCTTAATTAGAGAGGGGTGGGCTGGATTGGGAAGGGAAACATCCAAAACATGACTGGAGGAGTGATCTTATTTGCTAGCAGTTTAAGATGTGTTAAGATTCCTACATGAAAACATAGGAAAGAAGCCAGGGATCACAGAGAACATTGAAATATCAAACCTGTATGATTAAAGTGGTGACACCTAGGCAGGAAGTAGGAAAATGCAGAGTAGGAGAGAGACTGCTGAGGAGCATCTAAAATAAGGGACACACCAGCTACAAGATCAAAGACAGGTACAGAGGGGGACAAGGACGCTCTGCAGGGTGAAGACGACATACTGTGAGGTCAGAGACCATCAGGGCAGAGTATTTACTGCATTTTTGTTTGTTTGTTTGTTGTTTTTTGAGACGGAGTCTTGCTCTGTCTTCCAGGCTGGAGTGCAGTGGCATGATCTCAGCTCACTGCAACCCCCGCCTCCCAGATTCAAGTGATTCTGCTGCCTCAGCCTCCTGAGTAGCTGGGATTACAGGTGCATCCCAGCAGGCCGGGCTAATTTTTGTATTTTTAGTAGAGACAGGGCTTTGCCATGTTGGCCAGACTGGTTTCAAACTCCTGACCTCAGGTGATCCGCCTGCCTCGGTCTCCCAAAGTGCTGAGATTACAGATGTGAGCCACCACACTCGGCCTTCACTACGTGTTAAATGACAGACACCACATGCATGCAGACAGTCTTGACCATCACAGAGGGCCCTGTCTGGTAAACAAAAACACAGACCCGGAAAGCTGAGGAATCACAGCGTAGCATGAAAACAAATGCCCCCATGCATGTTCTCCACTAGAAGGTAAGCTCCATGAGGGCAGGGACCTGGGTCTATCACTATGCATCACCAACATGGAGAACGGTGCCCAGCACAGGACAGTGCCCCATAAACATGAATTGGATGCATACAATCCAAGGGTAACTGAGCAAAGGGGGTGAACAGCGAGATGACTTTTGGAAAGGAAGGAATTAAGAGTTGACTCATGAAGGGGACACTGTACTTGGATAAGATGGGGTACAGAAAATGCTACCCCCAAAAAAACCTTGGCATACTGAGTATTTTAAGCTGAAGGAAATTGCAGAAGCAGAAAGCTCTCTCTTACCTTCTACCACCTCCTCTTTTCTGAAGCAGGCCTTATAAACTGGCATTCCTCATGCCCCTTCTTCCCTGAAGTAGGCCAAAAATCTAGAAAGGTCCCTCTCTCTGACCTTCTCCCTCTCTCCTTCCCTGAAGACCCGGATGTAGCAGGTATCCTGCTCCATATCCAGAAGGAGGGAAGGTCACACAGAGAGGGCAAGAAGAATCTGAACAAAAAGGCCTTGCTAAGTTGCCCTCAGTTTATTACCTTTCCATCATACCTTTTGTCCCCCAGTAATACTTCTGCAGGGCTGCCCATAAAAATACACGATTTTCCCTGGATCTCTGAGTATTCATTTCTTTTTCTTTTTTTTTTTTCCTTTTTCAACTTTCATGTGAAACTCTTGGGTTATATGTGTAGTTTTGTTACGTAAGTATGTTGTATGATGCTGGGGTTTGAAGTACAATTGAACCTGTCCCCCAGGTAGTGAGCATAGTACCAAATAGGCAGTTTTTCAACCCTCGTCTCCCTCTCTCCCCTGTCTTGTGTTCCCCCATGTCTGTTGTTCTCATCTTTACGTCCATGTGTTGGGTCTTCATTTCTGAAGGTTCCTGTGTCATGTACAACTTATGTTAAATAAATGTGTTATGCCTTTCTCTTATTAATCTATATTTTGTCACAGTGGTCTCAGCCATGAGACTCCTGGTGATGGTAAGAAGAAGAAATTACTTTGTATCCCCTAGAGACAGGTAGCATGAAAGGAAGAATGCATTCCATGTAAAGGTAATGGCTTCGGAGACGACACAAACGTAGACTACCGTAAGCATCAAGAGAAGAAAGGGAAGAGGGGAGGAAGATGACCTGCCCAGAGAAAGGGACTTATAAGCCCCCAAGTCAAGGTTTCTTTCACAGAGTGACTCAGAGAACTTACTGTCATTTTGAGGAGGTGCATATTTTAGTTTAAGTCTCCCTAAACACAAAGATTCCAGTACAAAGAGGAAAAGTGGGCTGGCTGAGCGTGAAACTGTTCACCATCTCATCAATTGCACAGCGATCATCCTATGAGGGTACAATCTGATTTCCCATCTTAATAAACCTTGGCCAAGAGAAAAGACTTCTGAAATTCTGAGGTAAGAGACCTCAGGAGAGCTTCTTGATCTCCATTTTCCTCAGAAGACCCGCACACAAAGAGAACATCAGAACAGATGGCCACCAAGCCCCGCCCCAGTTCTGTCCTGTCCTACAATCGCCTTTGTCCAATCCTGGCTGAGCTTCTTGAGCTCAAAGCAGAGAATGAAACCCAGCATCTGGGAGGTCCTGGAGAGCAAGGGCTTTCTAACTGCCGTTCTTCTTACAGTGTTATGTTTGGAAAAGAGACTCTGTGAAAATGATACCATTGATTTCCCCTATTTATTTTCTCTGAAAGGCTTTCATATCAAATTTGCTCCGTCTTCGGATCAAACATGTCTGTGGGAAGCAAGGCTTAGAAAAAGAAGTTACAAAAGTCTGCCTCTCTGAAGAGTGGTTCTCTGATACAAAGAGAGGCCCACAGGAAAGGAGGGAGAATGGTCACTTTGCCGGTGGGCTGGGCTCCCCTTAGAACACCAAGAGAACCAAGACGCCACCCCAGCCCAAGTGAGGCTCTTCTGCAGCCTCCTCTTCAAAGAATCTCAGGGAAGCTTAAAATGGTTTTTGATGGCAATTGATCTACTTCATTTGTTTGGTAAAGTTTCTGAACGACTCGGAACATCAGCCTTTCCATAGCCACACCCATGGGTTGATAGGTGACTATATCTCCCTCCAGCATTGCCGATTACCCATTTCCCATATTATCCTGAGACGCAGAAAGAAGAAATATGTTAATGTTCACACTGTCCAAAACATACTAGCAAATGAAGCATTACCCTTTCCAAAATCTGTCCTATTAATGGTGACGCCTAAATCACCGTTCTATTTATTCTATGAAGAGTTGCTTAGTTAAGATTTGTTTTGTATTATCAAAATTAAAACTAGAGACAATGAAATTCCTTACACAGCATATCTTCTGGCCCACCTCTGGCCAACCTCTTTCACCTCTACCATGAGAGCCCCCTCATCTCATCTTGCAAGGAATGACTGAAGGGCTTTGCAGCCCCCAAACTTGCAAGATGCAAGTCCCTACATTCAGCTCATCTTCTATTCCACTCAAGTACTTCTGAGCTGCAGAGGTTACTGATCCACCAACTTTTGCTGACCTGTATTTTGCAAAAGTAGTTGGACCACTTTGTGGTTTAAAGGATTAGAGAGGCCAGGCTCAGTGACTCACACCTATAAGCCCTGCACTTGGGGAGACCAGAGCGGGAGGATCACTTAGCCCGGGAGTTCAAGACCAACCTCAGCAACATGGTGAGACACTGTCTCTACAAAAAAAAAAAAAAGAATTAATTAGCTGGGGGGTGGGTGGTGGTACGTACCTATAATCCCAACTACCTGGGAGGTTGAGATGGAGGATGGCATGAGACCAGGAGGTCCAGGCTGCAGTCAGCCATGATCCTGCCACTGCACTCCAACCAGAGTGACAGAGCAAGACTCTATCTCAAAAAAACAATAATAATAACAATAATAATAATAAAGAAGGCTGGGCACAGTGGTTTATGCATATAATCTCAGTACTTTGGGAGGCCACGGCAGGCAGATTGCCTGAGGTCAGGAGTTCCAGACCAACCCAGCCAACATGGTGAAACCCTGTCTCCACTAAAAAACAAAGTACAAAAATTAGCCGGGTGTGGTGGTGGGCGCCTGTAATCCCACCTACTTGGGAGGCTGAGACAGGAGAATCGCTTGAACCCGGGAGGTGGAGGTCGCAGTGAGCTGAGACCGTGCCATTGCACTCCAGGCTGGGCAACAAGAGCAAAACTCCATCTCAAAATAATAATAATAATAATAATAATAATAATAATAATAATAAAGAATTAGAGTATGACTTTGACAGGTTACTGGGTAAATATAAGGCTTGGCCAAACAGCCAAGCCAGAAGTGCTTACAAAATGTGTCTCCTGCAATGGCCGGGACACAGTACTCAGCTGGTTATTTATTGAAGAGAACGTAGCACAGAGGTTTGACTGGAGGCTTTTTGAGGAAAGCAGGACACTGGGAAACTAGAACTAGAGGCACAACACTGTAACTCTACAGCTGTGTGACTATTGGCTGAGAAACAGGTAAGGAACCCGCCTTTATAGAAGCACGAGTCCTTTCTCATTCTTTTAATGGGCCTGCAGGCGCAGTAGGTGTGGACCAGACCTGTACCGTGGAAAGACTAAAAGGCAGAAGCACCCGACAACCCTCCCCATAAATTTCAGCATTTAAACACCAGCATACATGGGCTGTTAGAGGAATAAATCTGACAAGCATCATGTGGAAACACTGGAATGTGACCTTAACCAATCCGCTAACTTGATTCAAATTTGAGAGATAAGTTACAGTTTCTGATTTTGCAGGACTGTTTCCAAATTAGGACCAAAGATGTCCTAAGAATGGTTAATAAGGACACATTTGGGACAATGTTTAAGGCAGTTCTGTCCAACAGAAGCAAAATGTGAGCCACCAATGTATGCTACTGATTGATTTTTAATTTTCTAGTAGCTACATTAAAAATAGTAAAGAGAAACAGGTGAAATTAATTTTAAAAGTATCTTTTATTTAACACAATGTATTCAAAATATTGTCATTTCAACATGTCAACAATATAAAAATAATTATGGGCCAGGCACAGTGGCTCACACCTGTAATCCCAGAACTCTGGGGAGGCCGAGGTGGGCGGATCACCTAAGGTCAGGAGTTCGAGACCAGCCTGGCCAACATGGTGAAACCCCATCTCCACAAAAAAATACACATACACAAAAAAATTAGCCAGGTGTGGTGGCAGGTGCCTGTACTCCCAGCTACTCAGGAGACTCAGAAGAGTCACTTGAACCAGGGAGGCAGAGGTTGCAGTGAGCTGAGATAGTGCCACTGTACTCCAGCCTGGGCGACAGAGTGAAATTCCATCTCAAAAAAATAAATAAATAAAAATAATTATTATGAAATTTAGCTTTCCTTCTAGTAAGTTCAAATCCAGTGTGTATTTTACATTCCCAGCATATCACAGTTCAGACCAGCCACATCTCCAGGGCTCAGTAGCAAGAGGTGGCCAAGGGCTATCACACTGAAGATTGTATTTCTAATCTGCTATCAGTATTACTGGACTTAACAGCTGAAACAAACAAACACACACAAATAACTGTCAATATAATAAAACGTAACACTGGTACAGAATAATTGTTTGAAGATTGGATTCTCCAGAAGGTCCAATTCATGTTCCGAGGTTTACAGCCTTCATTAACAGAGCTGATGAAAGAATAAAAGGCCTTTTTCTCACTCTAATTAAAAAAAAAAAAAAGACACACTTTTTTTTTCAGTGTACAAAAGGAGTCAGCTACCATTTGTTAGGATAACTCAATGCAGATTATCCATGGACATCTCAACTTGAAGAATCAGATGTAATTGCAGGTCTGTGTTACATGTAAGAACCGTCAGTGACGAGCACTCATATCAGAAGTATGGGCCTATTTTATCGAAGCACTTAATAAATGTGTACAGCATGTAAAGAATGAGTTTCTTAGCCATTACCAGTAAAGGTCACTATTTCCTAATTCAGAACCAGAAAATGACTCCTCAAGTACCCCTTTGGGAAGAGAAGGAAGACAAAAACAAAGAAAATCCCTGGAGCCCAGTAATCACAGCCAGAGTAAGGAAGGACTGAAACACATTGTTTTGTTCTCATCTTACCCACTGTGGATGCGCAGACAGGGGCAGCCCAGTGTTCCAATGGGAGGGACACAGATGCACCAGAGGAGATTGTACGGGGCTGTGTAAATCCAATACCAAGTGTGACTAGACAATGCCAACACAAGGGTCAAAACACTGGTAATTCAACACTTAGGGCTATCATAACAACCCATTTGTACTAATGTAATCAATGAATGGCTAATCTGGTGCCAAAAGAAATGTCATTTAATTGCATGGACAAACATAATTCAATTTAAAAAGCGACTGATTGAGGAGCCAAAGAAATACAGTTTAGCCATGTATTCAATATTTTCAGGGAAAGGAAACTGAGTAATTGGCAACTGACTTTACCAGGGCACTGTTAGTCTTAGACCCCCCGCAGTGAATGGCTTTGTCCTTGTGGTCTAACTTGTCATTAAGTTGATCAGGAGGTAAAGAGGTTGAAATATGCTTCATAAGACACTACTATGATTAATTTAAAGAGAGAAATTTAGAAAAAGTGGTGCTGAGAAGGTATCTGAGAGAAGTTTGGGGATTAACTTCTCTTAACTGGCTGTGATGTAAATAGGGATATTCGGGAAGAGGTAGCATGGAGGGGAATGTGATTGACTTATAATCAGATACAATTTAAGTGGCATTGAAGGTAGAAGAAGCTGTCCTGTAATAAGATCCACTTATACCTGAATGAAGTTTAAACAGATAAACCAAGGGTATGAAAACTGGGTCTCAAATAAGATTAACATTGAAAGCAGATGTGAACCGGGCACGGTGCTGTGCACCTATAGTCCTACTTAGGTATTTAGGAGACTTAGGCTGGAGAATCCTTTAAGCCCAGGAGTTCAAGTCCAACCCAGGCAACATAGGGAGATCCTGTCTCAAATTAAAAAAAAAAAAAAAAAAAAAAGCAGATGTGCGTTATAGCCATATGTTAAACATGCTGAAAAGCTAATGTTTTCGTTGCTGTTTGTCTAAGTAGTCACAGTCCGTAAATGCACTAGTAGAAGCAGATGGTATCCCTGGATGCAAAGCTCGCATGGAAAATACTCCTCTCTGCGGTCATCCCTCTGTTCCTGGAGAGCGGGATTCGCAGAGCAGATTACTCACTGTAGTCACTGGCTTCCTGGATCCCTCATCTGTTCTTGGAAGCCCTTAGAAGAGAGGTCTTGAAATTTGCAGGTGTTCCAGCTCCTCTGACTACAATTGGCACAGAAGCTTTCTTCTTCCTGTGAACTTGACACTTGCGTTATTTATATTTCTGTGCATTCATTAAATAACTATTTATCAACTCTCTGTCCTGTGTACTCTACAAGGCACCAGGGACTAAAACAAAGAACTCCTTCTTTCCTCCTGATCTCCTTGATAGAGAAGGCAGACATTAATTAATTAATTAAAATATAAAATGTAACTGTGACAAAAGTTTACAAGTAAAGAGTTGGTGCTATAAGAGAGCCTAAAAGAAGGACCTGCCTTAGTCAGAGGCATCAGGAAAGACTTCTCCAAGTTGTAATGCAGTGGAATGGTCTGGAAGGTGAATAAGGTGAACTAGGTGAAGAGCAGAGAAATGAAGATTTCAGGTAGAGGAAACAGGATGTGCAAGGACTCAGATAGGACGAAGCATGCTAAATGGCAAGAAGCAAAAGAATGAAGTGTGACTAGGAGGGAAGGCAGGAATTCTGGAAATCGGGGCAAAACAATAGTGACCTAGACCAATGTGGTAGTAGATTTGGAGGAAACACGACAGGGATTGGAGAAAGAATGGAGGGGATCTGATGATAGATTAGCAGGAACATATATTAGTGAGGGTTCTCCAGAGATACTGTACCAATAGGATATATAGAGAGATAAATAAGATAAAGTTTATTACAGGAATTGGCATATCAGATTATAGAGAGCAAGAAGTCCAATGATATGCTATCTGTAAAGCTGGAGAACCAGGAAAGCCAGTAGTGTAATTCACTCCAAGTCCAAAGGCCTGAGAACCAGGAACTCCAATGTCCAAGGACAGGAGAAGACGGATGGCCCAGCTCAAGAAGAGATTGCAAAGTTGCCCTTCCTCTACCTCTCTGTTCTATTCGGGCCTTCAACAGATTGGATGATGCCACCACATTGGTGAGGGTAGATAGCTGCTCCATCTACTGATGCAAATGCTGACCTCTTCTGGAAACTCTCTCATAGACACACCCAAAGTTAATGTTTTACTGGCTATCTGGGCATCCCTAATCCCAGTCAGGGTGAGACATTACATCAACCATGGCAGTACCTCAGGTGAGAGGGAAAGGAAAAATCAATAATCACTCCTATACTATATTTTCAAGTTGAATAATTGAGAGGTAACATATTCTGATTCAGGAAGCCTTGTGGCTGTGTGTTGGGAGGTTTTGTGTTGTGTTGAGGCTGGGAGGGGTTTTAGAGGCGAGATAAAATCAGTAATTTCACTTTTATCATGTTAACTTCCAGTTTTTTCTGTGATGTTCTAATGTGTAGGTCAAGAAGGATAAGTACATTTAGAGTCAGAAGAAAGGTCTTGGTCTTTAGGTAGACATTTGGGAACTAACAATATCAAGATGGTATTTAAATAAGGAGAAACTGAAAAGCTCATCCAGCAGAGATTTCAGAGAGAAAAAAAAGTTCATTCTAAGCCCCAGGGAACCCCAACATTTAGAAATTTGGTGAAGAGAGAAAAACAAGCATAAGGGACAAAGAAACAGGAGCCAGCTCATAAAAGAGAAAAATCAACGATCTTTCAATCATAGCAGCCAAGAAGCAAAATATTTCAAGAACTACGTGGCCATCAATGCCAAATGCCTATAATAATAATACATGTTTGATAAAGACAAAGAGGCGTCCACTGGATCAGGAAACATGGAGGTCCCTGGGGCCCTTGGCAAGGCAGTTTCAATCATATGTGAGAGGCAGAGCTGTGATGTAGAGGGTAGAAGAACAAATATGGGGCATGGAGGCACATGCCTGTAGTCCCAGCTACTCGGGAGGCTGAGGCGGGAGGATCGCTTGAACCTGGGAGGCAGGGGTTGCAGTAAGCTGAGATCGTGCCACTGCACTCCAGCCTGGGTGACAGAGCAAGACTCCATCTCAAAAAAAATACATAAATAAAATAAATTTTTAAAAAAGAACAAATATGGCAGGGAGTGACCGAGCAGACACAGCATGTATGAGATAACCTTTTGGGTGACATTTGGCTAGTAAAGGTAAAAAGGAGGAGTTAGGTTCAAGGAAAGTCTCTCTCTCTTTTTTAATGAGATATACGTACTGTTTGTCTTAATCAGTGGTGTGTTGGTAAGTGCTTAACAACAGGCTTTCAGAGGGAAAGCTCTGTTGTGTAGCATTAGCCAGTCTCTGCAGTGTAAATACTCTCACGGGGGTTAATTTCAAGGTATACATGTGAAATCACTGGATGTGGACTTGGGAGGAGATGCTCAGAATCGGCTCCTGCAAGCCAGTGCCGCCTGGCTCCAGCACAGCTCTGCTGTTGATGTTTGCATTTTGGGGGGCATCCTCTGGTGGAGAGCAAGGGATGTGCAATGCAGGGCATAGAGATTAAAATCAAAGGAACAAAATCCTTGCAAAGGATAGAGTGGAAGGGATTCAGAGGACAGGAGACAGTAGAAACATTCCTCCATTCTAATAGGAGATGAAAGGAAACAGGTGCAAGTGTAAATGTTGACAGAATTCCCATCTGTCCTTTTTCTTCATAAAGAAAGAGTCAAGATCATCAGCTAAGAAAGGCAGGGGCTCAGAAATTTAAGCTTAATAGAAAACTTTTGAAATCTTTATTACAAACGGTGGGACATGAATTGGATTTTTATTTTACAAGTATGGTACCATTTTCATAATGAAACTCTAAGCTACTTGAGGGCAGAGACTGTCTGATATTCTCATTTGTATTCTTTGCGTCACCTCACACTGTATTCTACACATGATTAGGATCAAGAAATTCTTACGCATTGACTGACCTTGAAATTTGGGATTAAGATCTTTTTCTGGGATGAAACTGACATATTTTATAAACTCACCACTCCCTAAGCACTCATTATTAGACTTCAATAATATAATCTCCATGGTGAAAATAAACATAAAAATTGCACTTAACTCCAATTTGGGATTTCTTAAAAGAGCTTCCTCAGCATTCCAAATTCACTCTTGAGTGGTAACCTGTACCCTACATACTTTGCATTCTAGCTTAGTGGTAGAGAAATCCCTTTAAAAAAAATTTTTTTTTAAATGCCACAGCTTCCCTTATTTTGCAGGGGAAGAAGGATCTCACTGACCTAAGCCCCAACTTCACCTTTTCTACTTTTGCTTGTCATCACACGGATACCGTAGCCCCCTCTTAACACACAGAAGCCTTTCCACTTTGCTGTCTGTCCTAACTCTGCCCACTTCTTTAATATGCATACAGGGCAGGACTTAATATGCTGGGCAAGTCTGAGGGGCTTGCCCTAGGATAACAGAGAACACCCATCACCCCTCTGCCACCACCCTGAGGATATAACATTGCTCCCTCCTTTACAGCTATCTTTTTGTATTTTATATCCAATAGACTATATTCTTTTCATATTTCTGTAGACTTTTGATCATCCTCAATCATTCATCCAACAAATATTGTCTTTTTGTGCTAGGCTTTGTGAGGAATAAAAAAATAAGGGTGATTTACCTTTTCTTCTCTCTCATGCAAAGACCATAGTCCAAATTCTTCATGCCTCTTTGAAGTATATGTAGCAGATGCCTGTGAAGCACCTACTGTGTGTGCCAAGGCCTGTAATACACATTTTATGTGTATTATCTGGTTGGTCCCTAAAAGCTGATCCGTGAGCCAGTACGTTTTAGGATATGGTCTTTTTTTCTGGTCTGCAACTATTAGAAATAAATGTTGCAAAAAGTCAAATATATCCATCTTAAAAAACTGTTTCATGTTCCACAATTATGTCATTTCTACTTTTATTAATAACATAATGCCTCTTTATTACATAAGAGTGGCAGATTTAATCTGGGATGTTTGGTTTTCTTTTTTATGTTCTTAGTTGGTAAAATAAAGGCAATCTCATGTGGGTTTCCAGTGTTAGTAAGAACCCTTTGATTGCAAGTAATAGAGAACCCGACAAACTGGCACACAGAACTGAATTCAGGTAGGGGACCTTCAAGCAGAATTAGATCTTGAAGTTCATGATGCTCCTGGAGCTCTAGCACCTTTTTGAGGATATTTTCTCCACTTATTTGCCCATCTGTTTTGTGACAACTTTATCCCCAGGCTGGATTCTCATTGTAGTACAAAAGCTGCCATCAATCCAAGCCTCAAATAAGTCTGCTACCCTGCTCAGAGAAGGTGAAAGGGCTTTTGTTGCTGTGTACCAAGCAAAAGTCCCAAGGTTTACTTTGATGACACCAGCTGCGTCCCCTGTCCACACAAAAACAAATCACCGTGGCCATGGGAGCTCTGCAGGATGGAATGTCCTCCCCTGGGAAGAACATGGGAAAGAGGCAGACATTCTTTCCAGTTGAAGCAGGAAGGTAAATGACAACATCAACAACAGCTAACAGAAAGTCGGAGGTGCCGGGAGTCTTTGGAGGGCTTTACATAGATGATCTAATTTAATCCCCACAGACACTAGAAGAGGGAGCTTTTATTAGGAACCCATTTCCCAGAGGAGGACACTGAGGCTTGCGGATGAAAGGTAACTTGGGTAAAATCATAGGGTTAGGAAGACTAGAATTGTCAGGGTTCAGAAACCAATACCATAAATTATGGTGCTTTGACATGCTGAGCTAAGGAATGTCTCTCTTGTCTTAATTTAATTTAATTTAATTTGGGAGAGCTAAATAATTAAACATGAAGCCAAAGTACATAAGAAAGCAGCAGTCTTTTTTTTTTTTTTTTTTTTTTTTGAGACGGAGTCTCGCTCTGTCGCCCAGGCTGGAGTGTAGTGGCCAGATCTCAGCTCACTGCAAGCTCCGCCTCCCGGGTTCCCGCCATTCTCCTGCCTCAGCCTCCTGAGTAGCTGGGACCACAGGCGCCGCCACCTCGCCCGGCTAATTTTTTGTGTTTTTAGTAGAGACGGGGTTTCGCCGTGTTAGCCAGGATGGTCTCGATCTCCTGACTTTGTGATCCGTCCGTCTCGGCCTCCCAAAGTGCTGGGATTACAGGCTTGAGCCACCGCGCCCGGCCGAAAGCGGCAGTCTTTTATTGCAAATATGCACACACTCTCAGGCAAGGTTCTCCGGTCCTCAGGTGTGGGGCCAGGGAAGTCACGCAGGCGCTCTCGGGTGAGGTTCTCCGGTCCACAAGTAGGAGGGGCTGAAGAAGTCACGCTGGCTCCTGCCAGCTGCAGACTTTTATGCATTGGTACTGGAAGGGGGAGGACAGTGGGCAGGATAAGGGCGTGATAGTGGCGTCTCCATAGGCGTGGCTGGGTAAGTTTCGATCTCTTCGGATTGACGTCACCTGGCGCATGCTCTTCCCAGGTGCGGGCTGCATTTTCCCATGTGTGGGAAAGTTGGTGAGGAAGAACCCGGAAGCAACATGGATTGTGCCCTTCTGGTTCACCTTCCTCCATCTTGTCCTTTCTCCCTCACCCAAACATCTCTGACTTCCCCCATTCCTGTCTCTCAATCCTCCATCTCTCCCAAAGCACTGAAGTTCTCTGAAGTTCCCCTATCTGCCTAAAGCCCAGACCTGGCAAAGAATAAAACAATTACCTCTGGTCGCTTCCCCGAGTTTTCACTAACTGACCTCATATGCAGGAAGAAAGACTAAAGTCTGTCAACACACGTGGACGGACTTGTGTTGCAAACCATTGTCTGGGCTAGAGGCCCAAAGACTCTGTTCCAGGCCACTGTATGTTCTTCAAGTTCATTTAATTCCCCTAAAAATCACTTACTACCCCCTTAAATTCATCCATATTTCCCCATTACTCTTTCCCTAGGAAGTAATGTATACAATGTGAACCCAAAATGTCTGAGACAGGTCCCAGTCAATTTGGAAAGCTTGTTTTGCCAAGGTTAAGGACACGCCCGTGACACAGCCTCAGGAGATCCTGACGACACATGCCTAAGATGGCTGGGGTACAGCTTGCTTTTATACATTTTAGGGAGACACGAGACATCAATCAATATGTGTAAAATGTACACTGGTTTGCTCCCGTAAGGCAGGACAACTCAAAGCAGGGACTTCCAGGTTAGAAGTAGATAAAAGACAAAAGGTTGCATTCTTTTTTTGTTTGTTTTGTTTTGAGACAGAGTCTCGCTCTGTCACCAGGCTGCAGTGCAGTGGTGCGATCTCAGCTCACTCCAATCTCCGCCTCATGGGTTCAAGCGATTCCTCTGCCTCAGCCTCTCAAGTAGCTGGGACTACCGGCGCCCGCCACCACACGTAGCTAATTTTTTTTTTTTTTTGGTATTTTAGTAGAGACGGGGTTTCACCATGTTGGCCAGGCAGGTTTCTATCTCCCGACCTTGTGATCCACCTGCCTCTATGTTGGCCAGGCTGGTCTGGATCTCCTGACCTCCTGATCTGCCTGCCTTAGCCTCCCAAAGTGCTGGGATTACAGTAGTGAGCCACCGTGCCCAGCCAAAAGGTTGCATTCTTTTGAGTTCTTGACCAGTCTTCCACTGAATACACAATTTAACCTGGCTTGGTGAATCTGCCTTTTTACATAAACAATATAGCAGAGGAAGCAATCAAATATGCATTTGCCTCAGGCGAGACTTAGAGGGATGGTTTTGAGTTCTGTCTGTTGTCCGAAAGGAATTTCCCTTTAGGCAAACTGTGAGGAATGTCTGTAGCTTCTTATCTTTGTAGCTATCTTATTTAGGAATAAAATAGGAGACAGATTTGCCTGACATAGCTTCCAGCTTGATTTTTCCCTTGGATTAATGATTTTGATCCCGAGATTTACTTTCCTTTCACAATAAGCATCTGTACCACTTTGGAATATGGGGTAATCACTCTGTGATTTCCTTCTTATGCTTGTTAATAAGTGGATATGCCTTTGCTCCTATTAACCTGCCCCTTGTAGGCTGATTTTCTGTGATCTTTCGGAAGGCGAAGGAGAGTTTTCCATTGGCCCCTATAGAATCCAACTGATTCTACCTCAGAGCTCTTGCTCCTACCTACCATCCTGCTTTCTATACTGCCTCTAGGCTGGTGCATCGGCAGCTGTTTTGTCACTAGAAGACAGCTTGCCTAAGAACAAAATCAATCAAGCCAAAGCCAACAAGCAAGAGAGGAGAGAAATCAAGTCCTGACCATTTCATTTGAACTCACAGATCAAACCATGCATGAAGCTAAAACTACCTCTGCATGAAGCTAAAACTATTCATGAAACTAAACCATGCACACATGAAACTATGTATAAGACTTATTACGCATGAAACTAAAACCATCTCTGGACTAAAACATCTAAGGCAATCAATTGTTTGCTTCTGCAAGTTTAAGCTATCTATTATTTGTGAGAGAAAAAAGAATACAGTTAAGAAATACAAATATTTCAGAATAGCACTTTAGAAATTCCATGCCAAATATATAGCAGGAACCAATATTACATGGCTCTGGATGGTTAACCTGTATAATGTGATCTTGATGGCTTTTTGTAACATTATTTAATGCATGCTGCAACTAAAATATTTTTAAAAGAACAAAAATATTAGAAACAGCATAATCAACCGGTATGTACAAGTTATCATTGAAGCTTCATTCCCCGTATCTCAGGGATGCTTTTATATTTTGGTAAAGGACGTTCAGCAACCGGATATGTAAGGCAGTGTGATTCCTTCATGCTAGTAAATCAGAGCAAAGAGCAGCATTCCTTGTTAGAATATGATGTTTCTAAAGAGAGATCATCTCCTTGAAAGAACCATGCAATGCTAATGTTCATACAGAAATTCAGGAGACTGGACGTGATTGCTATGACAAAAGGACTCTCACTTCAAGATGATGTGGGATCTCTGCGTGGGGCACCGGGGTATGTACACAGAAGAAAATGAAAACAAAATGATTCATAATAAAACCAGACAATGGGATGCAGATCTATTCATTTTAAGCTATTGTCCAGAATTTTTAACAGTCCTGGTCTTGCTCTGAATTGTGCACTAACTATGATGTCACAGTCTCTCCCCTAAACTCCTCTTCCTTTCTAACCTGCCATCTATACCCCCAGGGTTTCCCCTTACCGCAGCTCCCCTAAGATTGATATGGACACTACAGGAGAGACCAAGATAGGCCACTGGTAAAGAAACTTCAGTCCTGGTTACATTTGGTCCAGGGCTTATTATCCTGTGGAGCTGGGATGCTGAATTGATATTCTGATGTATGGGGGCAGGGAAATTATGCATGCGGGAGCGATAGTAATTATGTTAATTGAGGAGACCTCTTTGTTGTGGGATTTCCAGAGCAAGAAGCAGCTTGTGTCAGAGATTTACAGTAGAAGTCCTAAAAATAAGACCCCCAGGTGTGCCCCGGGGGGCGAAGACAGAGGTAGCTGAGAGGTTAATCTGGGAACAAAGAAAGTGTGCTGGAACCAAAAGCATTAACAAGCTACAACATAAGGTCCAAGACTGTGAACCTCATGAATAAGGAGGAGGGGGTTGAGGGAGGGGAGGCAAGAAGGCAAAAAGCTCTGCACAAAGCATCATCTCTGGAAATTCATGTGTGAAAAAAAACAGTCCAGCCAGAAACTAATTTTAGACGGCGAAGAAAATAAAGGCTGTGCAGTTGCTGATCAGAAAGCAAGTCAACACAAGTCAAGGCGGGCGGCACTGGGCGGGTGTTGGTGAGGCCTGTGCGCTGTGTGTCCAGGCAGGGGACAGACCTCCAGATTTCAGCAGATACTGCCCCCAGAAAAAGCTGGGGTCCCTGAAAAATGAAGATGGCACTCTCTCCCTCTCTCAGTGGCACCCCTCAAATGGCCCACACAAGACACCTAGGAGGGCTCTGTTAAACCAAGGAATACAGCCAGCTGAAGCATTTCTCCAGACTCCTTCAGGCCAAGGGAAGAAACTGTTCTATTTTATTTTTTCTCTGCCGTGTGATTTTTTTGCTACATAAAATGGAGGCAAAACAGGGAGGAAATGGGACTACTGGTTTACCCGAATTAACCTATAGCTGACAAGACATCTCCTGACCCAGAAATGAGGAGTCACTTTTTTTTTAATTTCCAAAATCAACCCTTCTTTCTTTCTTTCTTCTTTCTTCTTTCAGCTTCTCCTTGTGTCTCACAACCGTTAAGGTATAATCTGTTTCTGAAGGTCAAATAAACAAATGAATGAAAACGCTCTTTGTATGAATGGAATTGCCACCTCCAACTTCGTTCATCTCTGGTTTCTGCCTCCTTTTATGGCCATATGTCTGCAGTGAGCAGGTCATACCCGCTCCCACCTCTTTCTCACCATCTCTTTCTCCTTTACCCTGGGGATCATGACTCCCACCCTCACCTCTTTACTGAAACTGTTTCGAGATGCCTCTGATCCCCTTATTAAATGCAGCCAATGTCTTTCCCTGGGTCCATATTCTTCTTCACCATCCTGTAGCAATCAAAAGTGTTATCTATGATCCCCAGCCCTCAGAACCAAGTTTTTTGGCATCAGTGATCCACTGCGGGTGTCGTTCTCTAACTACTTAGCAACTCTCCAAGTCATTGGTAATGACTGTCACCTGGTATCCACATCAGAATACCCTCGGGGCTTGTTATAAGGCAGATTGCTAGGCCCCAACCCTACAGTTTTGAGTCATTAGATCTGGGTGGATCGGCTCAGAAATTGCAAATCAAACAAATGTTCAAGAGATGTTGTTGTATCTGGTCCAGGGACCACTCTTCAAGCACCACTGCTCAAATAGTTGTCAGTATAGGGAGTGCATTAAAGTTGCCTGGGGCTGAGCCATATTTTAAAATATGCCTGGCCCCAGTACAGACCAATTAAGTGAGAATCTCTGGGACGGGGTCTGGGCTGTCCCTGTGGTTCTGACATGAAGTCAGTGTTGACAGTCTGCATTTGGCTCCTTCCTTAGTTCCACTTGGTCATGAAAACTTCTATAGTGGCCAGCGTCAGGCTCAGTCCCTCTTATCTTTGCCCTTCAAGCTTGGTATTCTCTCCCTCCCGGTGGGATATTAGAAGACCTGACCTAACATAGTGGCTATGGAAAAAGAGACAAGGTCAGCTTTAAAAGATATTTGGAATCCAGAAGTAACTCTACGTAGTGACCAAATAAGAGCACTGAAAGAGAAAAATAATTCACTTGTTTAGTAGTAGTTACAGAAATAATATTTGCTCTTTTCTCAAATACTGGGGAGACCACAATCAACATCCACTCAACAGTCTTCACAAATATCATGCCAAGACCTGTGTCCACCAGCTAAAAAATAGTTTATTCATCTACTCAGGGATCAGAAGGCATAACCTCCCTGTTACCTTGTCAAAAAAAGAAAAAAAAAAAAAAGCCTATTTGGAAACAAGTTTTTTTTATTATTATACTTTAAGTTCTAGGGTACATGTGCACAACGTGTAGGTTTGTTACATATGTATACATGTGCCATGTTGGTGTGCTGCACCCATTAACTCGTCATTTACATTAGGTATATCTCCTAATGCTATCTCTCCCCTCTTCCCCCTCCCCACAGTAGGCCCCGGTGTGTGATGTTCCCCTTCCCATGTCCAAGTGGGAACATTGTTCAATTCCCACCTATGAGTGAGAACATGTGGTATTTGGTTTTCTGTTCTTGCGGTAGTTTGCTGAGAATGATGGTTTCCAGCTGCATCCATGTCCCTACAAAGGACACGAACTCATCCTTTTTTATGGCTGCATAGTATTCCATGGTGTACATGTGCCACATTTTCTTAATCCAGTCTGCCGCTGATGGACATTTGGGTTGATTCCAAGTCTTTACTATTGTGAATAGTGTCAGAAAAGAAAGAAAGAAAGAAAGAAAGAAAGAAAGAAAGAAAGAAAGAAAGAAAGAAAGAAAGAAAGAAAGAAAGAAAGAAAGAAAGAAAGAAAGAAAGAAGAGAGAGAGAGAGAAAGAAAGAAAGAAAGAAAGAAAGAAAGAAAGAAAGAAAGAAAGAAAGAAAGAAAGAAAGAAAGAAAAAGAAAGAAAGAAAGAAAAAAGCCTATTTGGAAACAAGTTTTTTTTTTCCTTTTCTTTTGAGACAGAGTCTCACTCTGTTGCCCAGGCTGGTGTGCAGTGGCGTGATCTTAAAAGTGATCTTAAAGATCACTGCAACCTCCACCTCCCAGGTTCAAGTGATTCTCCTGCCTCAGAGATTACAGGCGTGTGCCACCATGCCCGACTAATTTTTGTATTTTTAGTAGGGACGGAGTTTTACCATGTTGGGCAGGCTGGTCTCAAACTCCTGACCTCAGATGATTCACCAGTCTCAGCCTCCCAAAGTGCTAGGATTATAGGCATGAGTCACCATGCCTGGCCTGGAAACAAGATTTTGTTTAGTTTTGTTTGTTTCCCATTTTTGGAGGTTTCATATCTTCTTTTCTTTTTTCTCCTGATAAGCCAAACTTATCTCACATTTGCTGTTTGCATTGTGGTATCAATTTGTTCTCTCTCCATGCATATTCATGCACAAACAGCTTTTTCTTTTCCTTTTATTTCTTTTACTATTTTTTTCCTCTTTGCATCCAAAGTAGTCATTTGTTCCAGGAATGTTAGATGGATCAATGTTAAAACATTTATCCATTAAGTTGATTACAACAACAAATTAAATAAACAGGCAGTGAAAAGGCATGTGATAGATTTCAGCAAACATAACTATTGCTGAAATAAACAGAAATACATAGAATGCCCTAAGTATGATGAAGACTATTATCAAAGCCCAAAATCAAGCATCCTATTTAAATGTGAAATAGTAATCAATTTCATTAAAACCAGAAAGTAAGAAAACAGTGATATCTTCGAGCATCATTTATATTCAACATGGTTTTAGAAAGTCTAGCTAACGTAATAGTAAAAGGAAATGAAATGAGTGGAATTAATTTGGAAATAAAGACAGCAAATTACCTTTATTTATAGATTGTATAATAACCATATGCCTAGAACAGCCAAGAGAATACAGTAATAATTTTTTAAAACTATTGGAATTAAAGAGTAAATTTGGTTTGAAAAATTTATTAATAACTGCACAAAAGTCATCTTTGTATTAGCTGAAGTCATTTAGAATGAAGAGGCAATTTTAAAAATTCCATTAATGATCAATCACATTAGATATTAAACTGCCGAGGAATCAACGAAAATGTTCTATGTGAAAAATACAATGAAAAATAAAAAATAAAATCTAAAGAAATGGATGAGGAAACAAATTACAAAAATGTCAGTTCTTCTCAATATAGATTAACTTTTAATAAAAATCATAAAAGGTTCTTTAACAAAAATTGTTAGTATGATTTTAAATGTCATACTGAAAGACCAATGTGTAAGGATCTCTAAGACAATGAAGAAAAAGAGTAAGGGAGAGATTATACATGAAATGGTGCAATCAAAATAGTATGGTATTGGCATGAGAATGGTCAAATAAATCAGTGGACAAGCATCCAGAAGTAGATCCAAGTATACGTAGAAATTTAATATATGATAAAGATGGTATTTAAATTCAGTCATGAGAGAATGGTTTATTTTATAAGTGAGACTGGAATAATTGGTCATTCATCTGGAATAAAGCAATGCTACTCTCTTACTTCAGTCCACATACAAAAATAAACTTAGATGAATTCAAGATCTAATGTAAAAAATAAAGCATTCAAGATTTGGGGGAGAAAAATGTAGGAGAATATTTATGTAGCTATTGGGTAGAGAAGTCCTTATTAAGCAAGAAGAGATTCCCCAAAGCCATAAGAAAGAAAGCAACTAAGTGCTATTTCAAAAATTAGAAATGGATAAATGGATAAAGGCACTATAGATAAAATTCAGAGGACTGTGATAGATTGGTAAGAATATTTGCCAATATAATATTTTCCAATATCAGCAATAAGAATATTTGTCAGTAAGGTCAAAGAATTAATATCCCTGTTGTACAATTAATTGTTTCAAGATCAAATAAAAACAGACAAATGAGTATGGCATAATGAACAGGAAATTTGTTCAAGGGAAAACACAAAGGGCTAACAAACATATGAAGAGATACTCCGTCTGGCTAGTGGAAAGGCAAATACAAATGAAAACAAATAATATGCTTTCCTCCACCCTTGGATTAGACAAAACGTCAGGTCTAGTGGGAACAATGGTGATTATGATGAGGATGATGCTAATGATGGTGACAAAGATGATACCTACACTGTGCTTACAAGGTACCAGTCATAAAATTGGCATAAAATTCTAAGGATTGTATGTGCAATTGTTCATTTAATCCTATCAATAGCCCATGAAGAGGCACTATTATTACCCTCATTTTGTAGGTGAGGAAATTTATATACACATATGAAATAAAATTTTCAGAAAACAATACTTATCCTTACCACATGCAAAGTTCTCTGATATTTACTATTCTTTTCTATGCTGCTTCACTTAAAAATTACTGGTTGGGTAAACTGATTTTATGATACACAAAGGGGTAAACCCACAAGGTGAAAATGCCTGACCTTGGGAGACTGAGGCAGGCAGATCACGAGGTCAGGAGATCCGGAGCATCCTGGCTAACACGGTGAAACTCCGTCTCTACGAAAAAATACAAAAAAAAAAAAAAAAAAAAAATAGCCGGGCGTGGTGGCGGGCACCTGTATGTAGTCCCAGCTACTCGGCAGGCTGAGGCAAGAGAATGGCCTGAAACCGGGAGGCGGAGCTTGCAGTGAGCCAAGATTGCGCCCCTGCACTCCACCCTGGGCAACAGAGCGAGACTGTCTAAGAAAAGAAGAAGAAGGAGAAGGAGAAAAGAAGTAAGGAAGAAGAAATGAAGAGGGATGCATCATATGTGTATGTCCTTTCTAGAGATGTGTATGTGTGCTTACGAGTGCAGAAAAAGATGTGGAAAGAGCCACATCTATTGATATTGATTACCCAGAGAGATTGGGGGTGATGAGACATCTTTTGCTTGTATATCTCTGTTTTGTGTGTCATGCTGCAGAAAGAATGCTCTGCTTTTAGAGTTTTTAAGAACAATTCAACAAACTAGAACAAAAGAATTTTGTGATCTCTAAACTTCTGTGCTCTGGGATTGAAACCTAAGCTTTCCAAACTTTATTGCATCTCATGCTTAAATGGCCCTCATTCAACATTTGGCTCCCATTTATTAAAAAAATAAATCTTTCAATTCTATCTACAAAACCTACTGGGAGAGGGATAAACCTAATTATGGGGTCTTCCTCTCAAAGGAGAAGGATAAATGATTGTTCTCACCTACGTTAATAATGCAATTGAATGAAGGGACAGGAACTCTGTGGAAAATGTCTGAAAAGAATCACAAAAAATAATGTTTACAGGAGAGAGGTATAATTCCATTGAATGAAGTTTCTTTCATTCATTCATTCAACATGCACCTGATTTGATTTATTTTACCTGTTTGACATACCAAAACTGCTCTTTACATTTTCCAAGTAAATTGATAGAGGTTTCCCCTACCTACAAACCAGTGCTTTTAGTGTCCCCTTTAGGCCTTCCTCCAACTGAGTTGTTCAAGATTCCTGGGGGCTTATTCAGTTCAAGCATCAAATAAGGTTGATTTCTTCTTACAAAGGCTAAGAGGAAAAACATAATATGAATTTTCAGTCAACCTCTGAGGTTGTTAGTGCTGTTTGCCAGCTCCATCTTCTGGGCACAGGCTAGGATTGCACAACCCTGCCCACAGAGGGGTTAGATGCAGTTACAGGACTCACTTTGTCCAGTGAAACGAGAGCAGAATTGAGGTGTCATTTAAAATCCATTGCATAAATGTGTTACATCATTTTCTGCCTCAGCAATGGTAGCAGCAGGCGTCAAGAATATGTATCAGCCTGGACCTTCAATATCTATGATGGCATTCAGAATAATCTCGGAATAACTTCATGTTGTATTAAGCCACTAAAACTTGTGTATTGCTTGTTACTATGGCATAACCTAAACCTATCCTGACTGATAACACTCTGTGAGCACTTAGGGCTTAGTTGGAAACTGCTGGTTTACATAACTGTTCATACTGGGCCTTACAATTGAAAGAACATTTATGCACTGTTGCATTGAGGTCTTTGCTGTCTGGAAACCTGGCAGAATTCAAGTGGTGCACTTAATGGGATTCAGTACTTTATCTTTTTAGCTACACTCAAATTCTTAATCATTGTCCTCTGAAGCACATTATCTTTGCCTGGGTGGCTGAGTCCAGAGTAACTTCTAGGCTCAGTCATAGGCTACATTCGAAATTCTCAGTGACCTTAATACCAACGTTGTTCCCAGGTCACCAGACCAACTATGTACCTCATGGTGAGTTTCTCTTTGGGATCCCTGGGTCCTTATCTGACCAAGAGTCCTGCTCAGTGCCACCTCGGGCCACTTCATTATGTTTAACTAATTTCAAATATTTGGATAAGGATTTTAGATGTTGATCTCTTGTCCCCAGAAAACCCCAAGTTCCATATGCAATTGGTGACTCTCTTCTGAGGGTTCCTACTGAAGAATCTCAGGGAGGAGCAGCCTTCATCAATCCACAAAAGGCTTGGTTACGTCGTATGTTGGGCTAGAGCCAGCTCATAGAGCATACAGACTCCTGAGAACCAATTGTGACTGGTGGTGTGCAGCTCTTCCCAACTCCGCCTTCAGTGACTCAGATTACATTATTTTATTTTGTTTTTGAGACAGGGTCTCACTCTATCACCCAGGAGTGCAATAGTACAATCACAGCTCACTGTAGCCCTGAACATCTTGGCGCAAGCAATTCTCTTACTTCAGCCTCTCTAGTAGTTGGGACTACAGGTGCGCACCACCACACCTAGCTAATTTTTTTTTTTTATTTTTTGTAAAGATGGGATCTCACTGTGTTGCCCGTGCTGATCTCAAACTCCTGGGCTCAACAAATCCTCTCTTCTCAGCCTCCCAAAGTGCTGGGATTGCAGGCATGAGCCATCTCATCCAACCTAAGCTGGTTTTGACCACAGTGGGAGTGTTTGCACAACAGGAATAGGCAATTGCTACAAATCAGAGTTGTTTTTTGTCCTTGGAGAATCCCTTGTTGAACATTTACCAGCACACCACTGAGTACATCCAGCATCCTCATCTATAGGTGCCTGCTACCTTACAACTTCTTAATTGAGAGGGCTGCTCACTGACATGATTCTTCCTGCGATAAGGAAAATTATTCCATCTCTTCTTGCTATTGGCCTCCATAACTTAGTAGTCACTGGCTTACTGTTTTCAATTTCACCTCACTTGATACCCTATTATAAAGAAACTGTATTAAACACCTATTATGTTCCAGGTACTAAGAAGACAATAATGAGGAAAACAGAGATTCTCCCTACCCCGTTAGAGATTCACTTTAGAAGTCTGGAAGAGCAAGGGCACCTACCAGTGACGTAAGATATTTTTAATATCATATCCCTGATTTGTCATTTTTGTTTAATTTCCTCAGAGTTAATAAATAAATAGTGTGATTATTTCAAAGATAGCAGTTATAGCAGCCCTCTGTTACGTTTGTGTGATCCACAACACTTTCTCTTAGGAACCATCAGTCCCACACCATGTAATTCTAGTAGAACTATCAATTGGGGCCAGTTTCCACTGTCCCAGTGGTGGGCATATTGCTGAGGATAACAGCAAATACCACTCCCCAAGATACACAGACTGCTCCAAGATGGGCACGTGGCCCAACCGTGGCCAAGCAGAATCCTTTTGCAGAGACTTGTATGGATTCTGGAAGTCTGAAAGGTTTCCAATTTGAGAGCATAAAATCTAAGAATCTTATAAGCCTGGAGGAACCCTATCACATGGAGATCATTTGGAAGAGAGTGAAGCCAACGCAGATGAAAGCAGACCCAAGAAATGAGGAAGGAGGCAGAGAGGGAACATGATAATATGGTTTATTTAAGTCCCAAATCTATCTGTGACTGAAACCGAACTAACTCACACAGTTTTCAATTATGTGAGCCAATCAATTTCTTTTGGCTTAGACCAGCGGTGTCCAATCTTTTGGCTTCCCTGGGTCACATTGGAAGAAGGATGATCTTGGGCCACACACAAAATACACTAACACTAATGACAGCTGATGAGCTAAAAAAAATTGCAAAACAACTCATAAAGTTTTAAGACAGTTCACAAATTTGTGTTGGACTTCATTCAAAGCTGTCCTGGGCTACATGTGGTCTGCAGGCTGTGGATTGGACAAGCTTGGCTTAGAGTAATTTGCGTTTTTATCAGGTACAATGTTAGAGTCCTCATTAATACAGCAATGTCAGGGCGAACTTAGGAAACGGCATTCTATCCATGATGAGATTTAAAGAGAGGTAGCCAGGTAGAAGACCTGAGGGTGGGTGTGAACAAAATCTAGGAGACCAAATCACGGGGGCCTGTAGGAGCACAAAAGACTGTAGAGGATCCATGTAGGAGCTCTTGTTCTTGTGCAATCCCTTTCTTTGGCATGTAATATCAGTGGAGAGGCATCCAAAATCTCTTTGAGAGAGAGAGAAAGAGAAAGAATATAGCTATAGAGAAAACACTCATTCCAGAATGAAGAAAAACAGAAGAGAGGTGAGATTACACTCCAAAGGCAGGGATACTGCTAAAATCTTCACAAGTCTTTTATTGTCTTTCTACTTTCTTCTTGGTGATCCTCAGTGGAGGCAGGGAGGGTAACCCAACTTCTGTGGGTCAACCGGACCTTTCCCTGCCCCACAGCCTCTGCTTCCCTCTCTTTTCCTTCTTCTCAGCCATGACTTTGATTATCTTCTCAAGTTTGGGAAAACTTACAAGTATGTACCCGAGTTGCTTGCCATTGGTTTTTGGCTTACGAATTTTTTATCGTCTTCATTAATTTCTAGCATTTCAGTGGCAACGCATATCTACTTATTCAACCTGGGAAAGAACACAGATTTTAGTAAAGGGATTTGGTGAACATTGATGGAGTTAAGCAATGGTGGGGTTGGACTCTAACTGCAGGTTTGAGGAGTGACAAGTGGTTGAGAAAAATGGGGATATCAGTGATATATGCCTAGAAAGGGGAGACAAGAAATCAATAGAAGGGTGACAAATACTTTAAAATTACATTCTACTCATTTGGAAAAAGGCCCAGTTTCCTCTAATTTGAACAATAAGGAGGGCTGAGGGCTGTAGGACTGAGTTCCTGGACTCTAAGTCATCACTATCCTCCATTCTGGAGTAACCAGTCTGAGATGATATACTCAGTAGGTCCAAAGACATCCAGAAATTCATCGAGGCAGGTGGTAGGGTTGATTAGCTGGAGAGAGTGTGTACTACCATATAATATATCTGCTAAAATATGGACAAAATTTGGATGTTCTCCTTCTAATTTAGGGTGGCAAAAAAAAATAAAACCACAAATTACATCCTATGAAAAATACACAATGGAGATATCCCATATCCTTTGAGATTCATGAAAATATTTTCACTTCCAAGAGAAATTGACCATCTGTGCTAGAAGTGCATGTGCTCCCATGATGCCTGTAAGAAGGGATGTGGGGCAGGCTGCAGTGACCGAAATTGTCCTTTGGAAGGAAGGGTTCTGGAATAGGTGCAACTATTTGGATCATGTGTGTACAGAAATATCAAAGTATCAAAGCCTGTATGTCACTCTAGGAAATTATATAAGGAAAAGTCAAGATAAATCAGATAGATCATTTGCTTATCCACCCATTCCGGTACTCAATAGATTCTTCAGGGACAGTGCAGAGCACTGGAGATACACATATTCAAATACATACATACATATATATACACACACACACCTATGTGTGCACATATATACATATGTATATATGTAGAGTGTGTGTGTGTGTATATATATGTTTAGAGAGAGAGAGATTTCTGCCTTTCAGGCACTAATGAGAGAGATAATATCATAACATAGAGTAAATATGTCTTATTAATAAAGTTATACCCAAATGCTAAGGAACTGTGGTGAGGGAAGGAAAAGTTGAACACCTGGGTTCACAGATCTGGTGAGAGACAGGGATAAATGCCAGTTACCTGAATTTAGTGTGATGGAACAAGGACTGATCTTGGACCCAGGAGAACTTACAGTGTTATAGTCCCATCTGTTACTGACTAATCGCATGATGTTGCAGAAACTGGTCTCAGTTTCCTCACTGGAAAATTGAGGTATGTCTTGTAGATTTCTATGGCTTTCGTATTTGTGCGTGTGTGTGTGAATTTTAACTAACAATGCGTCTGCTAAGCAGAAAATCTTTGCACCCAGAACAGCACTGAAAGACTGCTGAGAGAAGGAAACATTCCCAGGCTCTCTTTATCTTACTGTCCATGTTTCCAAATACATTGCAATTTCCCTGTCTTGTCTGATTATGCTGATTTTAAACAGATTGTGATTTAGAAAAAGAAAAGTAAGTCAAGTATTTCTAGCAGGGTCAAACCATTTATTTTGATTAAAAGACAGTCTTTATATCCAAACAAGCCTGTCTTATTTGAATCTGAATGAAGAAAAAGATCTTCATCCTAAGTAATGGGTGGTCAGTATTTTTTTTTTTATTATACTTTAAGTTCTAGGGTACATGTGCATAACGTGCAGGTTTGTTACATATGTATACTTGTGCCATGTTGGTGTGCTGCACCCATCAACTCGTCAGCACCCATCAACTCGTCATTTACATCAGGTATAACTCCCAATGCAATCCCTCCCCCATCCCCCCTCCCCGTGATATGCCCCGGTGTGTGATGTTCCCCTTCCCGAGTCCAGGTGATCTCATTGTTCAGTTCCCACCTATGAGTGAGAATATGCAGTGTTTGGTTTTCTGTTCTTGCTGAGAATGATGGTTTCCAGCTGCATCCATGTCCCTACAAAGGACATAAACTCATCCTTTTTTATGGCTGCGTAGTATTCCATGGTGTATATGTGCCACATTTTCTTAATCCAGTCTGTCACTGATGGACATTTGGGTTGATTCCAAGTCTTTGCTATTGTGAATAGTGCCACAATAAACATACGTGTGCATGTGTCTTTATAGCAGCATGATTTATAATCCTTTGGGTATATACCCAGTAATGGGATGGCTGGGTCATATGGTACTTCTAGTTCTAGATCCTTGAGGAATCGCCATACTGTTTTCCATAATGGTTGAACTAGTTTACAATCCCACCAACAGTGTAAAAGTGTTCCTATTTCTCCACATCCTCTCCAGCACCTGTTGTTTCCTGAGTGGTCAGTATTTTTAATAATCCTCTATAAAATCTGAGTGGAAAGGATGTCTTAGAAACACACAAGGAGACTTAGAAATGGGCCTATTTTCTGTGTTAAAACAAAACCAAAACTAACCACCTGGGAAACAACACTCACGACCCTACACACCTTCTGCCTGTTATCTTCTTTCCTTGCCTGGAGACTCAAGCACTGTGATGTCTCCATTTTTCTCACCTCCTTATTGTAGCTCAGCCCACCTGCAGCCAGACTGCACCTCAACCACTCATCCAAACCCGTGTCTTCTCAGGTCAACAGTCACCTTGTGGCCAAAACCAGTAGAGGCTCCTTGTCCTCATTCTATAGAAGTTCCTTGCCTTGACACTGTTCTGTCTTTCTTGGGCTTCCGGGACGCTAATCCCTCCAGGTCTTACTCCTTTAAAACCATGACATAACTGTTTATCGCATCAAGAACTCTGCTAAGAGTTTTACTTATGTCCTTATTTCAACATAACAATATCTGTATAAAGGGTATGTTATATGCACTTTTACAGAAGAGAAAACAGGCTTGGAGAACCTTGTCCAAGGTCACAAGGCAGGAATGTGGCTGTGCTGGTTCCCAAGGAGACCCTCTTTGCCACTATAATCATGATGATAAAAAGAACCAGCCTCGACTTACCTTATTGGCTGATTATTTTCTCTATTCAGAATCTTTCCATTTTACATGAAACATTTTCATTTAAGCAGGGCATAGAAATCCTGCAAACACTTCCCTTGTGTCAGGTACCATACCAGCTTTGCATAGACTTTTCCTCAGCAAAACAAGCTTATGAGACAGTTGCTTTTATCCCTTTTTTACATTTAAGGAAACAATGATTGAAAGAGGTTGTCCCAAATCACAGGGCTCGCTCCTTGTCTGCCTTCATAGCCCCCTCCATCCCATCAGCCCCCTCCTCCCTCTCCTTCCTGCACTCTAGCTAGGAAGAGCTCAACCATACACATGGTTTTAACCCTACACTGTTGACCTCAACCCTGCATTTTAGCCTCTTCTAGGTGCAAAACCAGTTATCCATCTTATTCCAAGGTCATCTCAACCAAAAGAAAAACATACAAAAAGGGCTGGGCACGGTGGCTCATGCCTGTAATCCCAGCACATTGGGAGGCTGAGGTGGGCAGATCACAAGGTCAGGAGTTCAAGAACAGCCTGGCCAATATGGTGAACCCTCATCTCCACTAAAAACACAAACATTAGCCAGGCGTGGTGGTGCACACCTGTAGTACCAGCTACTCTGGAGGCTGAGGCAGGAGAATCACTTGAACCCCGGGGGTGGAGGCTGCACTGAGTTGAGATCATGCCACCGCACTCCAGCCTGGGTGACAGAGTGAGACTTTGTCTCAAAAGAAAAAAAGAAAGAAAGAAAGAAAGAAAGAAAGAAAGAAAGAAAGAAAGAAAGAAAGAAAGAAAGAAAGAAAGAAAGAAAGAAAGAAAGAAAGAAAGAAAGACACATAAAAAGAAAAGATCACAGACCTAGTCATCTTTCCTCCAAAACTTAAATGTCTTCTCCCTCCACTTCTCCTAATGAACCGCACCTCCACTTTCACCACGACATCAGAAATGGGCAAGGCATTCTTACCCCATCCCACCTCCCTCATTCTCCGCATCAAGGTGGTCCCCAATTTCTATTAGCTCCGTCACACCATGAAGTGAGTCCTCTTGACTCACATTGCCCCCCATTTTCATGCACACTTATCTTTTCTTGCCAGGATCCCTTAAATTACCTCCTGACTGGCCTCTCTGTCTCCAATGTCACTCACCTTCAGCAGTTAAATCCACAATGCTGCAAAGCCATCTTTCTAAATCCCAAGTGCCACCCTGCCGCTTAAACTCTGAAGTGACATGCCTGCTTGCGTTCCCAATCTCCGTCTCATCCATTCCCTACGGGAGCAGCTATGGGTTTATGCGGGGTTGACCCCTCCTCTTGCTCCTGATGGACGAGATTCCAGACCTGAGCCTATCAACATATGCAATTCCCTATCCATGATTTACAGTTAGCATGGAACCCAGTTGGTTTAATCAGGATGGCAGGGTGATCTCAGGATGTTTGTTGGATCATTAAGAGAAAGACTTAAACCTTCTCTTATCTCTGGACATAAATGAAAAGTAAGTTTTGGTGCTATCTTGTAACAATAAGGCCAGTCAGCCTTTTAAACGTGACATTTCAGAAGATGCTAACGTCCTGAGCAATGAAAATAAAAGTCATTCAGGAAAATCGATGTAGATGTCAGGCCTTTTGAGATGTGTCTTTCCATCTTGAGTACTTCCTCTGTGTATAAAAATACCATTGCTAAAACCTCTGTGAAGATAATAATTGCATTTTTCTCATATTACATTAGGTTGTTTCATATGAAACTGCAGTTTTTGTGGATCAAAATGGTGGAATCTTGGCATTTCACATGGTTCAACCTGATAACTATTCATCTCTCCATTTATCTTCTAAGTTCCTTAAAATCAAGAAACACTTTGGTGCTACTGGAGCCTGACAGTGTGTTTCTCTATTAGTAGTTTGATAAATGTTTGTCTAATTGAATCAAACAGAGACATTCAATATAATACTCTGCTTCTGAGATAAGGCTCTACACTCTCCACCTAAATTCTGAGGCTTCCTGCTCTGTCTCCTTCCTTGGCTGTTCCTTGTCCACAACCTGTAAGTGTAAGAATTCTCAAGGTCCTTTTATCTTTAGCAAGTTTGTCTCCATGACTGCCTCAGATTCGGACCAATCAAATGATCACTCCCTTTCCTGGGATGGGGTGGGGCAGCCAGGGCGCAGCTGAGGGCAGTGTGATAGGAGCGAATGTGCCCATGGCAGCCCTTTGCCCACCATTCTGTGGGATCGGTCACTATCCAACCACCTAGGGGTGCTTGTCTGCTGGCATTTTACCCTGTGTCCCTTAGTCATCTGACCCTGGGGCTGCCTTCCTGTAGCAATGCTCTATTTCCCATCAGGTAGAGAGAGCTGGTTTCGGCGCACTTCCGTCTCCAGCTTCTGCTGCATCAGAACCCAGCTCAATATCTTCAAGGCACAGAGAAGCCACCTCTTCTAGCCCTGGCCACCACTCAAAGCGGCACTGCCCACCTTGGGAAGCCTTTGCTGGGGATGCCTCTTTTTATGATGCCTCTAGTAAGAGGGGAGCGGCTTCCTATGGCACCTCTTGAAGAGGGGAAGGGCTGTGGATTTGGAATTTTTTTAAATTTTTAATTGTAAAAGTTCATGCTTCTTGAAAGTAGAATCAGACAAGAGGGAAATGTGTAAAATGAAATGCGAAAATCTCCTTACCTAGCCTTCTCTTTTTCACACCAAAACATTGTTAAATGTCTGGTGTGCTTTCTTCCAGACCTTTCTCTAAACAGAGGGAGGGTCGTGAGGGCAGAAGGGGAGGAGGGATTGTTGCTCTTGTTCACAAACCTACTATTCTCTAACTATTGTTTACAGATCTATCTTTCCATGTCAATGCATAGAGATTTTTCTTATTGAAATTATATGCATATGCATATTTCAATTATAATATACTTGAATTATATATATTTGGATTATATTTATACATGTGTGTGAACATAAAACTCTATCTATCTATAGCTAGATAGACAGATAGATTTTAAATCATTATAGCCCTAAAGCCCTAAAAAACTTTCTTGTATATCAATATCATAATAGCAGACATTTTGAAAAATTCTTTGCAGGCATAAACAATGGAAAGGTATAAAAATTAATGGAGAAATCCAAAGAGCCCGGTTTTTTCAATGCAACAAATGTAACCATAAAAATGATCTGGCCGAGTGCATTGGCTCATGCCTAATCCCAGCACTCTGGGAGGCTGAAGCAGCTCGATCACCTGAGGTCACGAGTTCAAGACCAGCCCGGCCGACATGGCGAAACCCCATCTCTACTAAAAATACAAAAATTAGCTGGGTGTCATGGCGGGCACCGATAATCCCAGCTACTCAGGAAGCTGAGGCAGGAGAATCGCTGGAACCCGGGAGGCGGAGCTTACAGTGAGCTGAGATCGCACCACTGCACTCCAGCCTGGGAAACAAAGCGAGACTCTGTCTCAATTAAAAAAAAAAAAAAAAAAAAAAAGATCTCCAGGCAGTGTGAAATATTTCGCTTACAAAATACATTTTTTAAATCTGTGGCTGTCAGAACGCTTCTCTTCCTCTTCTTCTCTCACCATAAACAAGGAGTCCAGCATTAGCAGTCAGACTCTTGCTACCAAGACAAATGCAGAAAAGGGGTCCCCAGAAGGGAGGTTTGATAGGGTTAGGGGAGGGTCACCCAGTGAGATGCTCACAGCAGCCTGAGGTCCTTTTAGACCTCCACAACAGACATGGAGATGTTAAGGGAGATGTTTAGGGTTGAAGGGGGAAGATAGACAATGCTGCCTAGGAATGAATTAAAGACTCCTACCTCCAGAAAGGAGGTATCCTCATTATGACAATTATCTGGCAATACTTTGCCCCACACCCACACCCCTCAAGGGAATTCTGTCTTTTAGCAAGACTGACCCAAGTACAGAGCTGGCCATCAGCCCTTCCATTCAAATGGCCTATGATTAGCAAGGAAACACAGCCAAGTGGAATTTTTGTTTGTTTGTTTTTGTTTTTGAGACAGAGTCTTTCTCCGTCGCCCAGGCTGGAGTGCAGTGGCAAAATCTCGGCTCACTGCTACCTCTGCCTCCCAAGCTTAAGCAATTCTCATGCCCCAGCCTCCAAGTAGCTGGGATTACAAGTGTGCGCCACCACACCCGGCTAATTTTTTGTATTTATAGTAGAGACAAGGTTTCACCATGTTAGCTAGGCTGGTCTTGAACTCCTGGCCCCAAGTTGATCCACCTGCCTCGTCTTCCCAAAGTGCTGGGATCACAGGCGTGAGCCACCATGCCCGGCCCCAAGTGGAAATTAAAACAGCACTTTATTAGCAGTGAGGCCAGGCTCAATAATCTCCCACGCAGAGCTGCCTGGTGGAAGTGGGGTTGGAGCACCTTGGATGCAGCAAATGCTCTTGCTGCCCCACCCATAGCCCCTCTGCAGGCACTCACCTTTCCAAGTCACTTTGATGGCTTCTTTCCGCAAGTTTCTACAACCTTCAGATCCAGCTTTCTCCAGCCACAGGACTGTCCTCAACCTGTGCACAGGGCAGGCTAGAAGGACCAGGGAGTGACCCCCTACAGAAGTAACCTGCAACCAATCGTGAATGATCATTAGTGCCAGATGCTTCAGCTTTGCATCCATCAGGCATGAGGCGCATCTACATGCCCTGGCAGAAGTCCGGTAAGAT